>NC_087557.1:26191494-26499082 GCF_036250125.1 Pseudopipra pipra
CTTTTCCCCCATCTCAGTCCACCAGACTACCACTCCTGTACTGACTCCACAAACGTCTCCAGACCACACCATGGGGACAGCAAAGTGTGGCAGTGACCATTTAGGATGTTCTTGTGGCCTCTAAAGGTGTCAGGCACTGCACATGGGTCAGGAAAGGCTGCAGAAGGGAAGGAAGAACCACATATATTCTCAGACACTCCTCAGGATGTGGGCTTTGCCAATCTGAGGAGACAAAAGCCTTCTACTTTCAACACTAGACCACGGCTGCCTCCCTGAATGATGCCAGAGGGCCACCCTGTAGCCACATCCCAGCGGGTAACAAGGGATGATAGTTTATAATCTCATTTTCTAGGCTGGCTGCCCTTCTGGTGCCCCTCATGCTCCATGTAAATCATCTGGAGTCTGATTTCTTTGGCTCACAGGGCTGTTCTTTCCTCGTCTGCTTCTAACAGGCTCCTGGCTGAGCAGGGACCTTGTCGGTGAAGAAAATACCAGGACAGCCCCACCAAAACCAACTTCAATTCAGTCTTGATTGAACAAAATGCTGCAGTCAGAGCCAGGCTCCCATCCACGTGCAGTTTCAGCAGATTGGGAGTGGCTCCAGCATGTTCACATCTCCTGTTCAATGTATATGTACTTCCCAATCCATCAGCACTGTCTCTTGAATTAGGGTTATCCTATTCCTTTATTCCTTCACCTGGTGCACTTTAAAAAGGCAGTTCAACGCAGCCCTCAGTGGATTTCAGTTATTTTTAGGATATTGCTCCTATCTGCTCGTGTTGTGTCGAGCTACAGACCTGGTGGCAAGTTTCACCACCACCAACAGGCTTGTTGCAGCTAATGAAAAATAACCTGCTTTTTATCTGCAGAAAATAGCATCGCCTGGGTCTCACCATGGCAAATTATTTAATAGCCCTCCAAGCATTAAATAGTTCTCCCCTGTCTATAGGGCTGTGTGAATCTCTTCCCAGCTGTTACCTTGCTGCATTGCTGAGCACCTCAACTTGCTGAGCAGAGCCATAGCTGTCCTGTCTCCTTCTAGGCAGGGGGACAGAGTTCTACGTGTTTGCAGAGGAGGGAAAGCCACTGATCCCATCCCAGCACCTTGCACACAGCCACAGCACCCACAGAAGAGCCCAGAGCAGGATCCCAGCCTTCAGCTGCCTTGCCCTCTGCCATGAGCAGTGCCCTGGTGTCATGGTCAGGAAAAAGGGATCTATCAGAGGGAAATTGTGATGTTGGGGGATCGTTTTAATAATTGGATCATTAATAGAGTGGTTGGGTTTTCTTTTCTAATGCAGGGAAATTAGTGAAGGTTTTGTTGTTTTAATTGTAATATTCTTCTTGTTCTTATTTTATTTTCCCATGAGGGAAGAAACAAACCCCTCTGTTCTACCCCAGCTTCCCTTTACAGCAATATGACAAATGGACAGCAAATGAGAAACATCTTCTCAAATTCCTCAGGAGGAACTGAACTATTCCTTTTTTTTGCAAACAACCTACTCGAGAAACACCCTGGGAGAAATGTGTTACTTGAATCCTTTATTTTTGCAGTTACAATCTGACAACTCTCTCTGCCCATGTGATCTGAGTCAGGTTTGGCTTAGGCTTGGGGCATTTAGGTTCTTTCCAGCCAAGCCTATGAAGGAGATGGCGAAAGACTTGGGTGATGGGAGAAGGCTTATTAAAGGTGATGGAGAAAGGTGTTTGAGGCTGTGCACGTCCTGAGATCCCACTGGGTATGGGAAGCAGCTGGCAGCTAGAAGGAAGGTCTCCAGCCACAGAAGCAGAGCTGAAGCCATCACTGGCAGAGATCACTGCAGGTCACAAGGCAGCCCCCCAAAGGACATGTCAGGGTGACCCAGTGTAGGCAGAGCTGCTCACTTGCTGTGGGGCTGGAGCAAAAGCCACGGGAGAGCTTTTGCCTCCCTGCATGGCGGGAGCAGAGCTGCAGGTCCCTGTGCTGCTACTGCCCACACAGCTGCGGGCAGAGTTAAGGGGACAAGTGGGGATGGCAGCATCCCTGTGGCACAAACAGAAGACTGCCTTCATCCTGCAAAGGAGAAGATTTTCAGCCTGAATAAATGCAAAGCCCCCTATTCTGCCTGGCACAGTGGGTTTCCCTGAGACTCAGCCCACGCCTTACCGAAGGACCTTTTCCAATCCGTGAGCTGTCAGATCCTAGAGCAGAAGGGAAGACTGTTTGTTTAGACCTATGTGGGTTAGGCAGCTCAGACTTTATTCTTGCACTTTGATAGGTTCCTAAATGAAAATCCAGTAATATTTTAAGCAGAACGAGTTTCCCATGAAAGTCATTTCTAAATCGCCCGGCTCATCCTACCTGTCGGCTGGATTCTCCATCCTCACTGGCCTAAGCCCGGTGTAACATCACTGGTCCCAGTGCTGTTACTCCAGGAGCTGAGTCTGGCCCTGCCACAGAGAGCATCGCTGCTGCCTGCCTTTAATGAACATGTAAATAGATGGGAGGCTTCGGAGCAGAGTAACCCTGCAGTCAGGAAGTTCTCCAAAGCAGCTCGGGAGAAATAATACTTTATTCCTGGCGGTGCAAATAACTGATAGGGACTGGCTAAGAAGGGTTCATGCAAATACTCCTGAATTAAGCTCCGTCTGAAGTTAGAAAGGAAAGATGATAAACACACCCGGCTTTAAAACTGCAAAATATGCTTTGCAGGCATGAAAACGGGGGAGTAACAAAACTATCTGACATCATATTAAACAGCAAAGCATTTCTTATTCTCAGGGATGCAGTTACCTAAATCAGAGTCCCATTAAAGAGTCCTAACTATTATTTACATTTCTAAATCTTAAAACCATTAACAAAAGCCACTTAATTCAATTACTTTCCCTGAGCACCGATGTTATTACATTATTGTCACGAAGCCGAGTTTTGGCTCTGGGTTTCTCTTTTTTTCTTTCTTTAAATTCATTCCTCTTTTCTCCACGCCGAGTGCCTCCCTCCCACCTCCCTGTCTTCCTCTCTCCCAATGTCATTGTGTAGAACTAATGGGGTAAACTGAAATGGTATCTGTCCTCATTGACAGGTTTATGAGAATTTAATAAAGCGTGGCGCGGATAAAATGAGATATTACAAGGCCACACAAAGCTGATTGACTTCTCCACGTCAGCATTTTTATTTGGTTATTTATTTATTTATTTATTTTCAACACAGGGGTGATCTCACCAGTCCTTTGGTGGTGCTGGCCCGGGAGGGATGAGAGGGGAAGGGAAGACATGGGCAATGGGAGGGACCAATCAATTGATTGATTTGTTTGCTGCGAGCACGGGCCACAGTGCTTTGTGGCTTTCCAATGACTCTTGGAAGACGATATGGCAGGAGCCAGGAAGGACCTTCCTGCCACTGCCTGTGCTTGTCCCTGCCTCTTGAACCTCCACAGTGCCCGGTGAACTCGCCAGTAAATGTTTGGCACGAGTGTGGGTCCCCACTTTTCCATCGTGGGGGTCTGAACCAGGGACCAGCTGCTGGTTGTACAGGACACTGCAGAGACACTCGGCATGGACGGAGCAGGGGGGGCCTCAGTGTTGGGCATGATGTGTCCCTATAGAGGTGACAGCTGTGGTGATGCTGAAATGGACCCCTATAGACCACCTGAGGACCCACCTGAGACTCAGGGATGTTTACACAGATTAACACAAACCAATCACAGCCTGCAGCACGGCCCAAGAGGTCACCAAGAAGAAGGATGTCACCAGCCAGATCCTTCAAGGCATGGTCCTGCTCCGTGCCTCAGTTCCCCCTTCTGCCTGATGCCCACCGTGCTTGTGTAAATGTAAATTGAAGATGACCCGGGGGGGCTGCACAGATCAAATCTCCCCCTGGGAAAATCAACATGTATGACTACAGTGTGTTAGCTTCCATCCCACAGCAAACAGGGCTAGCTGGAAATCTGGGCTGTGCAGTAATTGGCTGGCTGTCTCCCTCTCCTGGCCTGTTCAGAAAGCAGGGATCTCAGAAAAAAAAAGGGGAAGGGAAAGGAGAAAAGGGAAGGGGAAGAGGAAGGGGATGGGAAAGGCGAGGCAAGGAAAGGCAAGGAAAGAACTCAGTGTTTGTGTACTTTTTTTTTCCAGGCAAGGAAAACCACAATGCCAGTGGCCAAGGAGGTTTGGATTCAGCCCAGTCATACTCAGAGATGTACAAGAGCTCAGGACCCTGCTATGACTCAGGACCCCACTTAAATCTTGACCCCACCCTATGGAACAACATAACTTTGGGAGAAGACTGTCAGGATTAAAGTTGGGGCTGCCCCTGTTAGCCTCAAAGTTTGGACTGTGGGGCTCCAAACACAAATAATATTAACTGTTTCCCTTTCTCTGCAATGTGCATCCAGAGAGGGTGGAGATGCCCTGGCTCATTCAGTTTATTCCAATGTCAAGCACTGGAAGAGGCTGCCCAGGGAAGTGGCTGAGTCACAAAACCTGGAGGTATTTAAAAGATGTGCAGATGTGGCACTTCAGGACACGGTTCAGTGGTGCACTTGGCAGTGCTGGGTTAAGGCTTGGAGTCAGTGGCATCAGAGGTCCTTTCCAACCCAAATGATTCTATGATTCTACTCAAAGGCTCAGGCAGCCTTCCAGACTTGAGGCACAGTCCTGGTCATGGCAACAAACCCTGGCAGCAGCAGAGCTGCAGGTCTCTTGAGCACTAACAGGTCAGAGGATCAAGCCCTGCTGGGATGTCCTCCTTAGCAAAAACAATCTGGCCCAAATGGACCAACAGCAGAACTCCCAGCATCTTAAGACAGCAAAAAAACCACCTGAAATCAAGGCACTGCTCCCCACAAAAGCTTGGTCCATCACCTAAGGGCCCGAAAAGGGCTTTTTGCATCGTATAACATTCCTTGTAAGTTCAGAGCATACAGAGCAGGGTTTTAGGATGCAAAAGCTTTCGAGCAGGAGATTCCTGTAAGGACAGCAGCTCAATCCTGCTCTCTGGTGGCTGCAGTCGAAAGGCGGAACGCATCCAGCAGCCTCTTTCCTCGATGCAGCAAGAAACGCTCACCTGGTACTCCCCTTGGGCTGAAAAGGCTCTTTGGTCTTTATTTATTGATTTAGCTCAAGGTTCAGCTCAGAAGGCAGCTGTGCAAAAGGAGATGGAGATCACGGAAGGTTTTAGGTTCCCTGCTTGAGCAGAGCATGGGGCCATCACTGGAGGGGACCCATGGGCTCCATAAAGGGGCTGCAACCCACCACCCTTCCTTTAAAAGCCCCTCCAAATCCTTGGTATCATGGCAAGCATCCTGCTACTCTGTACAGAGCGCTCACAATCCCTGCAACAGCCTTTCCTGCCATGTCCCAGTCTGTAAACATCCCCCCCAGCGTTATGTGTCCCTTGAAGGGCCACAGGGTGGGGAGCAAGCTGGGGAGCATTTCTTCTACATCTCCTCACCCCGTCCCTGCTGAGATGCACCCATGCTCCCAGCCCCACTGATGAGGCAGCACGACAGGCTCACCCAAAGCACGTGGCATGAGCAGATGTGCCTTGGGAACACCATCTCTACCACTCCCACCACCACCATCAGTCTCCCAGGTCTGGGCAATGACCACCTGCAACCCCAGGGTTGGTTTTATCGGTTCACCACACCGTGAGGCAGCATCCTATGAAGACTGAACTCACCCCTTAATATTCTGAGGAGCGTTTAACCATGTTCTCCATACTGGCTTCGCCCTGCAAAGTTTTAAACACAGAAATCACCCTCGTTCTTCTCTCTGTGATGCACAACAAAGGAAAAGAAGGGGTGAAACTTGTCCCTTCATTCACCTGCTTTGCTGTCCTAGCTCTGCTTCCCTCTGCTCGAGCGCCAGAGCCGCTCGGTGTGTATGTAAATCTGTGTCAGTACCCACAACAGCCCCCATCTCCTGCTCTCTTCCTCTGAGCAGACAGAGTAATTACAGTGCAGCAGTGCCAGCACAAGGCATTTCTGCTGATGAATGCACTCAATCTAAGCACAGTTTTATGTATCATTAATTCCTTTAGCGTTCAAAAAAATAACTTTTTTGATGGCAGATAATACTGTAATCACTCACAATTGCCAATAAAATTATCTTCATTCAGCTGTGTAAAACAACTACATGAGTAATTTTACTCACTTAGAATTTCCTTTTTTTTAATTTATTTTTTAATGCAAAACTGTTTAGATTCAGATTGTTTTAACACAGACGCAACTAGAAATAAGTTCCCACTCCCCCATTTATATAGAAAGGAGGTTTTCAGAAGCTGAAACTAGTTGCTTAAGGTGTCTTGAGCAATCTTAGGGATCTCCCAAAGGGTCCCTTCCATCCTAGGGATTCCACTGCTATGATTTCTTCAGCTTTTCTGTACTCTCCATCAAGCTACCATGCAACAGCTGCCAGGTGCACAAGTAGCAAGAGAGTTTGTGGAAGTGCAAGTTGCACATGCAAGTCATGGTCCTCTTCTAGGTCAACTCCTCCTCCACTCTGCTGGAAAACACGTGAGCACTCCCTAATCTGCTTCAGAGCAGAGTCCACAAAGCTGGCACAAACCATGGGTTCAAACTGACTGTGGTACCTCAGACACTCCAGTTTGAGGCAGCTTTGGAGCTGTCAGCCCTCCCACTGACAGACCTCTGTAGCACAGGCAGCAAGGAGAACAAGAATCTTCCACAGGCAGAAGTGACTACAAAACGAGCAATAGAAGTGTCAAGGAGTGAACAACTTGGTTGAAACATGCAATTTTCTTGCAGGGGCAAAAGGAATCACTCCCACGTGACGCTACCTCTTGCCCAAGCTGCTGGGCAACCTTCTCACAGGGGTTAAACTCCAGCTCTGAGAGGAGTTGCTTCACCTTTTTGCAGATCATGTTGACTAATCCCACTCCAGAGTCAGGAACCTACAAGGAGAGGAGAAATTAAGCAAGAGGGACTATTGGCTGTTGTAAGTGTAGCTTGGATCTTCTTCCAGAGGGCTAGATCCTGGGAAGTGGGTGACTGGCAGCTGGTGGCAGGAGCAGGTTGTTAATCTCTGGGAAACAGTCCAAAACAGTAGGGTGAAATGGAAGAACAGAAGTGTAAAATTCCTGGGTGAACAGTTTCTGATTTCCTCTTTGAAAATAAGGGGAGTAAATGAAATTAGCTGTGGGAGGCCAACAGGAGATGCTACTTCCCTCTAGGACACAGATAAACTGTGGATCTCCCTACTGCAGGAGGCTGTGAGTGTCAGAATTGTGTTGCATCACACAAGAAATATGTGTGTGAGCACACAGCTATTAGTCACTCTAACCTAACCTCTGGCTTGAGAGGCCACAGCATTCCGGACACCAGGAGACAGTGCTAAGGAAAACACCGCCGTGTGTTTGCCGTGCTCTTGGCACTGCTCTGGTGTCAGGTGAACAGGAACCAGCTGATCCTTCAGCCTGAGCAGGTCTGGCTGACTGTGTGTGATTTGTCACAGATAGGAGATGACGCCTTTCTGCCCCTCCTTTGGTAACTGCAGGGTTACAGCATCTCTGGGGTGTGGTGTCCCAGTCACAGCTCTATGGGGAAAGATGTTTTCATGGATCCAGCTGATCCTTTCATCTATCCTTATCCACAGGCTGCAGCCCTGCCAGGCAGCGAAGGAGGAGCAGGGGTAGGATCAATCTTTGGTTCCAGCACCCCAAGATTCAAGCCCCTTTTTGCAGCACCATATGGGCAGTCCTGTGGACATAACAGCAGAAAAGTTCACTTGCTTATCTGGCAAGGACACACCAGTGTCCCAGAGGGACATCAGGGTATCACTTTCCCCACAAGCCAGCAGTTGGCCCCCGCCCCAGCCCACAAGGAGCAAGATCGGACCCCTTTAACCTCTCTTAGACCTTCCCAGGCACATCCTCCTGGGCAGGGCATTCCCAGCCGCCACCTGCATACGCTGGAGCCCCCCATCCTCTGCTCTGTGTCATCCCCTGGCCCTTCTCTGCTGGCAACTGGGTCATAGCACAGACCCACTGTGTTTTTGGATTTCCCATGCTCTGATTTAACTTTCTGGAGCTGGCCAGCCCCAGCAGAGACCCAAGCTTTACCACTGTCCTGCCTGATGCCTCAACCCCACTTATTCACCCACATACACTTTGCCAGGAAAGGGGAGAAAGAGAGTCTCTGGCAGCAGCTCCCGGCATAACACTCCTGTTTTGTTTTCCTCTCTTTCACAAGATGAACTGCAGAAGTTGAAAATTGTTCCTGCATGAAAGATTTCAAAAAGGGTTTAAACTAGGGGGAAGAGGGTTGGAGAAGTAATTTTGTCTTCCACGAGAACTAGTTTTAACTTCTGTTTCTCCAAAGTTCCCCACCTTTCTTGTTCTCATGTTAAAACACCTCAGGTGCACATGGCTTTACAGCCTGCAAGGGATCAGCCCTGTTTCGGCACTGTGCTACCACGGGGTGAGATCAGTGCAGCTGAGGGTGAGATCAGTGCAGGAGCCTGAAGCCTCCAGGGTGAGAAAGAAGGAAAGATTGAGATAGGCATGGCAGACAACATCTGCTCTCACCAACCTTGAGCTGATTACATGGTCCTGACTCAGTTCAAGGGCACTCCCACCAACCCAATCCCCTCACAGTTCCTTGTGAGTAGTCTGCAAGCATAGGACTGCAGCGTCCTTGGGAGTTTGCATTACTGTGTAACCCTCTGAGTCCCACGGTCTGAAAAGGGAGGGGAAGGGGAGGAAAAAAAAAGAAGAAAAAAACCCAACTCAGCAGGGAAAGCTGCAATTCTTGCATGTAATTTCCTTGACCCAGATAACAGGCAGCTGCTTGTCCTCAGAACAAGAAGCCGTAGGCCACAAGTTCAGGGAGGGCTGAGTATTTCTGAGGCTTCCACATTGTTCAGCAAAGAGCCCCAGGACATGGTGTACGTACAGTGCAGCAGTTCCTTCTGAGGCAGCCAGGCACTGGCACAAGTGGTTCGAGTGCTGCCAGAGCAGCCCTGAGATCCTGAAGACTGAAGTGAAAAAAGCCAGTGGCCTGAGCAATAACGCCAGGATGCATGTAACTGCATCACATTTTCTAGCTCAGCATCTGACCGCGGGTGGGTTGGGCACAGCTCGTCCTGCTGGGAGGCAGAGAAAGTGAGAAAATATCCCAGATCCTTCCCAACAGGTTTTTCACAACCCTATGGGCAGCATTAAACCGGATAGCTTGAAATATTTGCTGACTAACTTTTGGGAGTGGTTAAGTTTTTTTTTAAGGACAAGACCCCATGTCGGGCTGGTGGCCAAAGAAATTATTCTGGACTTTCCCTCTAAACGAAGTGCAAGGCAGCGGAGAGCAGGGATGCCAGAGTTCTTTTGTTGGAAGCCGCGGCACTCAGCATAGCGCGGGCACACCCATGCTCTGCCCGTGACGAGTGAACTCCGCTGGCCACCTCCTGGGACATTTACTGTTTCTTTTTCCCACAGAGCTGCTTCGCTCTAAGAAATGCAAAGGAGTCAGGTATCTTTGGGACTCCCCTCGCTGCTGCTTTGATGCTCCAAGCCAGGACTGCCCCCAGAGGGACGGAAAAATTACGGGGAGATCAAAGCCTCGCTCCGGGAACGGAAAAACGAATAAACCTCATCAGATAGAGACCACCCAGCACAGGGAGGGGCGAGCTGTCACCCAGGAACTCTTCCTGCTGCCGAACCTCCCCCTCCCTGCCCGCGCAGCGCCCGCACAGCGGCAGACGGGTGAAATCCCTCTCCGGCTCGGAATCCTGCCCAGGTTTTGCCTCGCTCTCCGCACCGGCGGGCGGGTGCCCTTGGCCGGGCCGTGCGGGCGGCGCCGGGCGCGGGCGGAGCGGGCGGTGGTGCCGAGCGGGGCGGTCCCCGCCGGGCCGGGGGTCTCCGCCGCAGCCCCGCCATGCGGGTCCCGCTGCCCGCCCTGCTCGGCGGCTCGGCCGCCCTCCTGCTGCTGCTGCTGCGATGGCGGCGGCGGCGGGGGCTCTGGAGGAAGGTGGCGGAGGCGCAGCAGCGGCAGGAGCGCAGCCTGGTGCAGATGGAGGCGGCAGCGCAGCGCTTTCGGGAGCAGGTGAGTGCCGGGAGCCGCAATCCTCGCTCCCACGCCCAGGAGGGTGGGCGAGCCGAGCCGCCTCTGCCCGCCGGGGGCTCCTCACCTGGGCGCTTTTCCCGTCGCACAACCCCCCCGTGCCGCCCTCCCTGAGAGGCGCGGCTGCTCCCGCAGGGCTGGCCCGGCTGCCAAGCGATATCCCGGCTCCTCATATGGACCCACGGGGATTCGGTGTTGTTATTTTCCCTGTCTGAGCCAACGTGTGCATATACCCGTCGGCATCGCAGCGATCGCCGCTGTCGTGGGGATGAGGAGGAAGCGCTACCTGGGGCAGCGGGGGATAACGGGATAAACAGTCACGGACAGCGAGGAAAGGAAAATTCCCGTCTGAAATCTTTCCGGCACCTTCGCCGTGGTGGGAGGCTCAGGCTGGTTGAGGGGGCAGCTGGAAGAGGCGAGAGGCGATGTGTTATCAGCAGGGGCCAAAGTGCAGCCGCAGCTGCAGGGGGGGATGCGTTTGTGCCCCGCGATCCCGTTAGGCAGCCCAGCCTTAGGCTGGAGCAGAGCCATTCGGGTTCAGAGTCCAGCTTGAGGGGAGAGTTTTGACACGTTTTTCATGGTATTTAGTAGGTGATGAGGAAATTTCTGCTGACCCAAAAGTGACCTGACTGCTGCCAGCCAAGGGGCTCCCTGATTTTTGCGCTTCCCTGTAGGATATCTTGGTGGTGCCAGAAGAGCTGGCTCCAGGTCCGGGTTTGTTCCTTGGCGTAACAATGTCTATAATCATGATGCCAGCTCCCACTCTGTAATTCAGCAGAGAGCACTGCACTAAGACATTCCCCCAGGCCTGGCCATGACCTGTCAGAACAAGGCTGTGTGAAAGGCTGTATTTTAATCAGCACGTGCTTGATGAGGCTGCTCTAGCTAGGAAGCAGGCCTGAGAAAGCCTGGGCTAGTACTGGCCCTGCAGGTTTCACACCATGCTCGCTGGTATCAGGTAGAGCAGGATGTGGTCTTGAGGCAGATTCTACATTTAGCTACTAAATTGAAGATATTTTTTTGTGGGAGTTACAAAGGGGACCAAGGAGAAAGCAACCCACCAGCTGAAGTAGAGGTGTAACATTGCCTGTTCAACCTTTCCCGTAGAATCCTTCCGTGAACGTAGTCTCCATCCTCTCTCTGCCTTTGCCGGAGCTGTCCAAGAAACTCCGTGATGGCTCCCTCCCTCTGGACCACGTCTTCTATGCCTACGTGGGCAAGGTGAGGAGCAGGGGTGGTGGGGCAGCATCTTACCCACAGTGAGGCTGGCTTTTTTTTGGAGAAGCCCAGCACAAGGTTCAAACCTGTTTTAAATGCTGCCACTGCTCACTGGTTAGTGAGCCCTTCTGTGCTTTTCTGTGAGTGAGGAGAGAGCTCGGCTTCTGACTGCCATAGCTCTCAGCTTGGTTTGGAACAAAAAGTAGCAGCAAATTCAGCATCTGGAGAGCCCATACCTTCCTAGGTGAGTCCACACCTTCCCTGGGCAGGTATACCCGTAGGGAAGTCACAGAGTGCTGCTGTCTTCCCTCCATCTCCAAATGGGTTGGTAAACCTCAAAGAGTCAGTGTTCTTGTTCATTCTCTACTTTTGCCATAATGTCCTGCTCACCTCCTGGGTTCCCTCTTTGGGATTATCATTTTTGCCACCTCAGAAGCTCAATCAAGTCCATGGTATTCATCTGGGCTGAGTGTTTCCCTTCATTATGCACCAGCTGGTGCTATGGCCCACCCTGTGTCCAGAAATAATTTTGAAGTTTGGCATGAAAATGTCTTGAAAAGGAGCAGAAAGGGCTGCCCTGATACCGACTGCTCAGATGGGGAGATGGAAAAGGGGGAAGAGGGAGGTATTCTTTTGCAGAACAGAAGGCCACTGTGCAGTGCTGCAGGCTGTGTCTCACCTGTGGGCTCTGCCTGCTTTCCCCAAGGCCCTCCAAATCGCCACAGAAACCAACTGCATCACGGAGTACCTGCAGGAGAGCGAGACCCAGCTCCGGAAGGCGAAGCTGACGGGGAAGCAAGGTTTGCTCTACGGGGTGCCAGTCAGCATCAAAGACTCCATCGACTGCCAGGTACTGCCAACGTGATTTTGCGCGTATCCTGAGATCCATGTGGTTTGAAGTTTGGTGGCAAGGGGAGGTTTGACCTCAGCATCTGGCTTGACTTTGTCACAGCTGATGTGGGATGGCCTGCCCTGTCAGGTGAGGGAGTTTGCTGCCGTATGAGCCAACAGAGAAGGCTGGTCAGATTTACTGTCAATGCACTAAGAAATGTGTGTGTGGTGGATGGGTTGTTGGAGGTGTGTGTATGTGCTTAAATATATAGATAAAAATACGGGGGCAGGGGGAATTGTGCTCCTCCATTTGGAAACCTCGTTGTCCTGTGTTCCCAGGGTCACGACTCCACCATGGGTTTTATAAAGAACCTCAATAAACCCGCAGCAGAGGACAGCGTGGTGGTGCAGGTGCTCAGGAGACAGGGGGCAATTCCATTTGTCAAAACCAATGTTCCCCAGTCCCTCATCAGGTAGGTGGGTGCTCCATTCCCTCAGCATAGTGTTGGTACTCCCTTCCTCATCTCGAGGGAGGGTTTCTACCCAGTCTCGTTCTCATTTCCCTCATCTTTTTATGTAACAACACCTGGTCCCCATCCCTTATGTCTTTAAGTTTCACTTTAAACACATTTACGCTGAGGATGAAAATTAACTCTAGTTCCAAATGAAATAAAGAAGCAAAAGAGGACGAGGAAAGAAATTGTTGCTCTTCTTTCCTGTGCTGGGTGTTTTTAAATCACTTTTTTTCCTTTTTTAAATTAACCTCTCAGAGGTGATCCTACAGTGCAAACACATATTCACGGAAGGGGAAGCTAGTTTAGCTAACAACCTCAAATTGTCCTGCCCCCAAACATCCTGCTGTATCTGGCAAGACCACTCTTGGTGTCACTGATACGGGGTGAGCTCAGGTGTGCTCCGCTGCACAGTGTCCCTGCATCCTGCCAAGTGAGCTCTGGCAAAGCTCCTCTGTGGGTGACTATTGCCCAAGTCCTATGAAATGCCTTCCTTAAGGTGATGTGGCAATGGCTGACCATGTTTCAAAAAAGCCACACAGAGAGGTTGCCTCAGGAATTATCAGATTTTGCACCAGTTCCTGGGGAAGTCCAGTGTCAAATATCGCTGCAGTTGGCATTTGGCCTGTTCTCAAGTAGGGGCTCAGCTTTGGGTGTCCTGTGGCACTTGGGACTAGCTGAACAAGGAGACTTTCCAGAAGGCTTAATGTATTTGTGCTGCCAGAGGTTCTCTCTGGGGAAGGCTTAGTGACACTGAAATTAGCTGTCAGTGAATCCAGGTATTGGGACCACCAGGAAAAGCCTGGTGGTCTTCATGGGATCTTTAAGAAGCTCTGTCAGACTAAGTGATGTCAATGTAACAACCTTCTCACGGTCTTTTTGTTGTGACTGGGCTCCACAGCAGCAGATACCTGCATTCCTCATTTGCAATCTCTCTCTCTGTTTAGCTATGACTGCAAGAACATAATCTTTGGTCAGACACGCAACCCTCTGCTCTACACCAGAACTCCCGGAGGCTCCTCTGGTGGAGAAGGGGCACTTGTAGGAGGTGGTGGGTCCATCTTGGGCATTGGGACGGATGTAGGAGGGAGCCTACGTTTTCCTGCTGCCTTCTGTGGGATCTGTGCACTCAAACCCACCGGGAACAGAGTCAGGTACTGTGAGAAATGCAGCGATGTCTGTAGGTGGGACTCACCCTACCAACCACTGTGCTGGGATGATACTACTCCTGTGGGCAAGGGGAAACTTGGGAGGAACTGGGAAGGGCTTGTTTATCACTTCTGCCTGGGCATTTTCTGGAGCTATATGGAAGGAAGCATCTGTTCTCCCAGAATGGAGATGGGGAAAGTTCTCCATCCAGATGCTAAGCGGGTGGTTGTTCCTGACTGACAGGACACTTGGGCCTAGGCTGGGGTCTCTCTTGGATTTCCCCTTGACTCTTCCTTCTGCCAACCTTTGCATCTGCAATTTTAATTAATACTTGCTACTGCTTAAAGCCTTTACCTTCAACAAAAAGTACTCAGCTGCTGTATTGTGTGTGTCTCTTCTCTTTGCAGTAAAAGAGGAGTACTGTCTGGAGTCGTTGGGCAGAAGGCAGGTAGGAATTGACGGCTGTCCCCCAGGGAGGGCAGCAGGGCAGGGAAAAGAAGGACCCTCAGATGGTTATGGGGGACTTTCTCCAAGACCTGTATATACAGGCAGATTCCCTTTCAGGGACTTTTTCAGAGAGCCACCCCCATACCATGATTTCTGAGAAACTGAAATATGCGTGAGCCCAGTGGAGCCGTTTGGGTTACACATAAACCACAACACACCCTGTAACCCACAGGTTGCTGCTGCGTTTGCCACTGCTTCATGGGAGGTGGGATTAGCAGTCAAAGGGGGTGTTTAATGTTGTCCTTGTGTCATTATTGACAAAGCTTTTTGTTTGATTTGTAAATCATTAAATGGAGATGCCAGGGTACATATTGATGGATAACAGCTCTGGGTCCATAATGATGGACCTGGTGGTGGGAAGACACTTGCAGGCATCCCCAGCCCAATTCTTAAAGAGGAACTGTTACCAACATTACACTAAAGACAAAATGATTCCAAAAGGTCCTGCTTTTGCAGAATATGCCCTTGAAAGATGCCCAGCCATGAATGTTCTGGTCTCTTCCAGTGGCTGCAGCAGTGGGGCCATTGGCAAAAGACGTGGAGAGCCTGGCGCTGTGCCTGCGGGCGCTGCTGTGCGAGGACATGTTCAGCCTGGACAGCACAGTGCCACCCCTTCCCTTCAACGAAGAGGTACAGGACCTCAGAGGGGCTGGAGGTCTCTGGGGAAGAGCTGCCATCACTCAGGGTGAAAACACCTGACCTGCGGGTGGGCACGTGGGCGAGAGAAGTGCTGCTTTTCCAGACCTGCCCTGTGTCACAGGTGTACTGCTGGCTGCCCTGGTATCCTTCCAGCTGGCGCTCTCCCTTGCTCTGCAGGTGTATTCCAGCACGCAGCCCCTCCGCATAGGGTACTATGAGACCGATTTCTTCACCATGCCGAGCCCTGCCATGAGACGTGCCGTCCGGGAGACGAAGCAGCTCTTGGAGGAGGCCGGCCACACGGTAGGAGCCACGGGCTGCTTGGACATCAAGGGGCCAAGCCCATCCTGTATCTTTTGACTCGTCAGTTGTTGCTCAAAGGGAAAACATAATTTTCAGGGAAGGATGGGTGAGGTGGGGAGGACGTGGTGACCTCAGATGCTAGAGGCTTTCCTGAGGGCTTGTCAGAAACTCCTCAGCCCAGCTCGGCTCATTTTAAACCCTCGATGGCGTCTCCTGCACAACTTCCTTGTGCCTCTGCCACTGATTCCTTCCTCTCTTGTCCTTCCAGCTGGTGCCCTTCGAACTCACAAATGTGGACTACGTGATCTTTAACTTCTGCGTCAGGGGAATGTTTGCAGATGGAGGCACTTCCTTTATCAAGAAATTGTAAGTAATGCCTGGAGCAGTTTGGTAGGATTGGTGCCTGTCTATAGAAATCCTTCCTAGGGTCTGGCTATCACATGGATACAGGTAGCAGATCTATCAGATGTAGGTAGCAGCTTATAGGCACTGGGATTTACTGGGGATCTTAGCATCAAGTAATTCAGCTGAACCTTGGTTCTCTTTTGGATTGTTAGTAGCCTTGATAGATGAAAGAAGACTGGGAGCTGACATCCTATAAATACTGTGCGAATCAGAATTGCCCAGTGGAATGGAGCAAACCTCTTTGTCATTTAGATATGCTGTTCAGAGGGGTTGGCTTGAGAAAGCTGATCTGCTGTGATTGCTGCCTACCACTGCTCAGCTAAAAACTCCTCTCCCTTTCAGCAATGGGGAACTTGAGAAAGTCGGCGTGGGGCTGCTGATCTGCTTGGCAAAGTCACCACACTGGCTGAAAACTCTCCTCTCCTGGATTGCCAAACCTTTCGTAAGCTCCATTTCTTTCTAGCATAGACAGAATTAAGCAGTATGTGGTGAATAACTTGTCTCCCATTGCAATAAGGCTTTGTCATAGAGAAGTCTCTAGGCATTGCTTCCTGGCTGTGCTCAGACACGTCTCCAAACTGGAGTGATGCTATTTCTGTTCATTCTCTCCCCACTTTGGGGAAAATCCACAAGTCCTGCCTGGCCACTGAATAAATACCTTATATTTGTGACTGAGCTGTCTCAGGACACATCAATTATTTGCCTTTTTTTTTACTTTCTCCTTCTCAGGTACCTCGATTTTCAAGTATCATAGCAAATATGAGAGCAAAGTGAGTAAATCTGAGCCTAACTAAGGGTGTGGAGATTTGGGTTTCTCTTCTGGGGAGCAGTGTTTGCTACATTAGGGACACTGCCACAGCTGCACGTGCCTGAGGGAATGCAAGGCAGAAAACACAAGGGTGGGAGCAAACTGAGAACAGTTTGTGTCAATGCCATAACCCTGCTGGGTTTGGGAAACTGTTCTAGTGTTGAGGTGGGAATGAGAGCAGGGGCTCACAGCCTCTTAGGAAGTGGATGAAGCCTGTGGGAATGAAATACAGTGTTTGCTTCAGCACTGGTTAACGCATCCATCATGCCACAGGGTAGGGACCCCATAAGGCAGAAAAAAGGTGTATGCACAGGGAAGGAGACTTGCTCTGCAATGTCAGTGTTGGGCAGCTAGAGATAAAAAAGGACTCAAATTGTGTAGCAGAGAGGGTATGCTAAAGTTCTCTCTTCCCTTGGCTGCAGCTCCAGGGGCAGAGCTAACCTGTGCCCATCTGCTTTTTGCTGCTCTTCCCCACCTCTAAAGATTCTCTTTGCAACACCTTTTGATGCCTTTCATTGATTTTGTTTCCTTTTTCAGCACAGTGGATGAAGTCTGGAGTCTTCATCATGAAATTGAGGTAAAGTATTGTATTTTGGGGTTAGACAGTTTTTGTTTGATTTCTCTTTGGGAAAAGGCAGATTCAGTGCCCACCAAGGTTAGGAGATGATCAGTGATGTAAGGTAGGAACATGTCACTCCTCAACCGATCTCACTTGGACGTGCGAGTCCTCAGCACATTTAAAGATTGGGACAACATGTAGACAAGTTCATGATTCTGAATCAGGCCTGTATTTTTTACACCTACACTTTGAAAACATAGGTCATCACCTGCAGCAGATTTGCCTCTGTTTCCATTCTTGTTTCCTCGAGACCCATGACCATGTCCCAGGTCACCATGTGCCCCTGCACTCAGTCGTTTCCCACCTCCAGTTTACCAGGGAGAGGGTGCTTTGTATGCTGAGCGGGCTGCTGGCCAGGCAGCAAAAGGTTGCTGGATTTTAGCAGAACCAGGCCTGATGTAGCCTGTTGGCTGATCCCAGAGAAGAGCCGAGAGCGTGGCTGGATGCCCAAGGAGAGCCTCAACCAGCAGCCATGGGACGGCACATCCACCCCACTGACCACCACCAAATTTCCTCCTCAGGACTTTTGCCACCAGTTCATTGCCCAGTGGAAAAAGCTGAATCTGGACGTCATGCTCTGTCCCATGCTGGGCCCGGCCCTCGGCATCGGCTACCCTGGGAAGCTCTCAGGTAGGGCTGCCTCCAGCACGGCCCTGCTGTGGCACTCCACCAGTATCCATGAGAAGTGTTCCTCCTCCCCTCACATCCCCAGGGCGCTGGCCAGCATTGGGAAGAGCTCGTCCCTTGGGACAGCTGCAGTCCCAGCCCATGGGGTACTCCCGGGACAACCCTCCTGGTACATGTGGGAGCCCAGGGGCCGGTTTCTGTCCCTCAGCCCTTGAGTTCCCAGTGCAAGTGCCCTGTTTGGTGGAAGCTCACATACACCAAGGGGGGTGAAGGCTTTCCTTGTGTCAGGCTGGCACTGTGAGCTCGCCCTCTCCCCCAGTGGCAGTCAGCTACACCATGCTCTACAATGCCTTGGACTTCCCTGCTGGCGTGGTCCCTGTCACGATGGTGACAGATGAGGATGAGGAGGAGCTGAAGGACTACAAGGGCTATTATCGGGATTGGTGGGACCGGACCCTGGCAAAGGTGAGTGGTGCCAGGTTCCCCGGGGGCACGGGCACCCCCATCGCTTCCCCTGGACGTCCTCACGCCCTCTCCCACTCTGTCTGTGCCCCAGGCCTTTGGTGGCAGCGTGGGGATGCCCGTGGCCGTGCAGTGCGTGGCCCTGCCGTGGCAGGAGGAGCTGTGCCTGCGGTTCATGAAGGAGGTGGAGAGACTCGCTCTGAAGAAGAACAGTTTCTTCTGAGACCCACGGGCTCGCCTGGAGCAGGATCCCAGCTCACATCAGCGTGGGTCATCCTTCGGTCTGACCCACAGGACTCATGTTCCCCTCAGTGAGGATGTGGTGATGACTGGGATTGCTGCTGGCTTTGGGGTGCAAGGGGAAGGCAGGGTGAGCTCTGCAGTGGTGGAGTTCTCCAGTCATTGTCCTAATACAGCACCTTTTGTTATCTGAGTCTGTTATTTCAGATCTGTGTTTGTGTGTGGGGTTGGGGTGGATTTTAATAGCCCTCTCAACACCCCCCAGGGAAACACAAGAACACAATCTTTCTCATACAAATGGGGAAACTGAGGCACGGGGACTGGTTTTGTCTGAGATGCTTGGGCTCCTACTTGGAGTGCTGTAGGAACAGGGATTTTCCCCTCTGTTCTCAGCTCCCTGAGGATGAAATCTGGTGTTTTCCTTAGCACAGACCAGCAATCTGAAGTGAAAGCAGACTCTGGCAAGGAAGGAGGGAGCTGGCCCACTTCCCACAGCACAGTGCTGCTGGCACCCTGCACACCATGAAGGAGAAATCAGTAGAATCACAGAATGGTTTGGGTTGGAGGGGACCTTAGAGATCATCTAGTTCTGCCCCCCCTGCCACGGGCAGGACACCTTCCACTAGACCAGATTGCTCAGAGCCCCATCCTACCTTGCCTTGAACACTTCAAGGGATGAGACATTCACAGATCTGGGCATTCTATTCCTGTGTCTCACCACCCTCACAGTAAAGAATTTCTTCTTACACCTTATCTAAATCCACCCCTTTTCAGTTTGAAGCCTGTATTGAGCAGTGTGCCAGGGTTGGGTGGATGGCACAGAGCCTGCCCTGCACACCTTCTCCTCCCCTTTGGCCCATACCAGTTTTTCCAGCAGGGTTTACCAGCCACTGGCAGCCACTGGCACCAAGATTGGCAGGACTGGCTGCTCCCAGCAGGTTTCCAAGAGTGTTCCAGAAAGGAATACCAGAATGCAAAAGTGTTTCCACAATGCGGGAATGTCAAAAGCAGATGGTAACAAAGCTCTGGCAGGATTATTGTTTGGGTTTTTAGTGTATTATTGTTGTTTAAACCAGAGCTGTGCAAAAGCATGGAGTCTTTTCAAGGGCTGGGAGAGTGTTTATCACAGCCAAGGAGAAAGCAGTCCCCAGGACCCCCATTCTTTATCAGCAGGCTTTGAAAACAGGAGGGAGGGAGCTTCAGGCATTCCATGACTGAACACTATGTAAAGCAAAGCCCCAGAAGAGTCTGGGTGGGGTTTTCCACCAGTCACAGGTGCTCTCTGCCCACACAGAAGATGCTGGATGGGGTTATCTGTTTGTATTTTAAAATTCAGGCCCAGAGGAGCTCGTGCCAGGAAAGGCAATGCCACCAGCACCCCTGCTCCCAGAGAGCCAAGCACTGTTGGTTTAACTGCTCTCCCCCTGGCATGGAGGTGGGCAGGGTGCAGGAGTCCAAACCACAGAGCCACCAGTGAACCTGAGCATATAATTATTCCTCACTGGAAGCCCTGAGTCTCTAGGGAGCCACAACCATGGGACAGTGCACCAGGCAGGGCCAAAGCTGCTGGGTGGCTCTGGGGACTTGAGGCTGCCAAAAGGGCCAGCTGCAGGCTGCTCCCAGCAGTCATCAGGGAGAGGTTGGTGACATACACCCCGAGTTGTTTGCCTTGTTCTTCAGCCTTCCCTGTCCGAACAGGGGTGATCCTCCTCACCTTTCCAGTCAGCAAACAATTTATCTACGAGGTCTCACTTCTCGCCCAAACTCCCTCCCCTGCTGCCACAGGAATAATCGCACCGGGCGTGTCTCTAACAGGCAAGCAGGTAACAGGGTAGCAGCACAATCGCTCACTTCGGTCCCCAAACCAGACCTCTCCACCAGAGAGCAATGGTTATCCTGGATGCAGTCCCCTTACAAGTTCTGCTACCCTGCTGCCTGGAGCAGGGCCAGCATCTCCTCAGGTACAGCTGGGTTGCCTTGCATCTTGGCAATGAGCTCTTGGAGGCATGCCCTGTTCCTTCCCTGTGGGCTTGCAGATACCTGAGGATTGAGATAAGCTTAATTTTTTCAGCCCCTCCTTTCCACACTAAGCCACGGGACAGTCCTGGGCAGGGACAGCACCCATGGCAAGGGGCAGCTCCTGGGGTTGGTAAGACTACGTGGTCCAGCTCCTTTACATCCTGCTGGCTGGAGGATGGCTTGGAAACTGGAGAGCAGATAGGACTCTGCATCCAGCAGAGGGGATTTCCCAAAAGTGCTCACCTTCTGATCCAGGTTGCCAAAAGGCTTTTCAAAGGGGCTTGGCTTGAAAATGATACAGAGGAGTCATACTCCTTGAAGGCATCTTCAGATGGCTCCTTCCACGCTGCATTTCCAGAGTCACCTGCATTCTCTTCATTCTCCCGAGCTCCCACCTCTCCACAGGGGCATTTTCACTCCCTGCATGAGGTTCCCCAGAACAAGCAGAGCTACATTTTCCCAGGCTCAAAGGGCTGCAGGTGATGCTGCCTGAGGGACAGGGATGATGGCCAAGCACCTCTAGTTAATGAGTGTAAATGTTAATTAATTAATAGGTGTGGGTATGGTAGGGATAGCCCAGACTTGGGCTTTGCAGGCACTCAGCTTTGTGTGCAGCAGGGACAGCAGCAAACAGTGGCTTGGGGAGACACAGAGTTGGGGGACACCCCAGCCTTGGAGAAGCCCCCCCAAACTGAGTAAGCTGAGCATATGGCTTTGCAGCCCGACCCACAGCACTGCTCCAGCAGGCAGACCCTTTCAAAGTCCATGGTCTAGAAAGTGCATTCCTGGACTTTGTTAAGGCAACTCTGCTTCAGAGCTGATCCTGCACAGCAGGGCAGTCACAGAGTCTGCATTTATCTGCCCTGCTGAGGAGAAGGTGGGAGACTCAGGTGTCTGTGGCTGGACCCGAACTGAAAGGACGGGGAGAGAAATCATGACCCAAGAGCGACTGTGGCAGGTCCTGGATCCATCGGGGGGGGACCCTCGTGCCCTCTCAGCTCTGCTCTGCAGTTCAGCTGCAGCTGTCGTGCTCCTGAAATGGCTGGGACACAGGCAGGTCCAGCAGAAGATGCATGAGGCGAGGAGGTCTCGGGATCTGGCCCTGGAAAGGATGGAGAAGGCAGCTCGCAGGTTTAAGCAACAGGTAAATTTGAGGGAAAATGTGTGTGGGAGGAAGGAGTTACATTTTGGATAACCAAAGAAATGGGGGAGCTCTGATCAATCCCTCTCTGAACGGTGGTTAGGGCACATGCATGTTTTCCAGCGTCACCAATCCAATGTTTTTTAAGGGTCATCACCCTCCACTGTCATGAAAACCCCTCCCATAACAGGGAGTGTAAAGGAAGTATTTCTTAATACAGACCTGTTGAGGGAATTCTGAGTATGAAAGATTGGAGCTTGGGACCTTCTCAATCAGATCACCACCCCAGACCTCCATATGCCCTTTCTCCTCATCCATCCCTACTGCCAAGCCTTTCCTCTCCCATCCTCCTTACCTCTCCCCCTCCATGGGGACCTGAGTGCCCCATCACCCTCAAAGTACAAGGGGAGTTCACATCCTTCCAGCATCTGCACATCAGTGACCAAAAGCCGTTTCCTCCTGCCCATGCCCAGGTAAAGAAGCACCTGGATTTTAGGAGATCAGGTACTTGGAACTGGGATTTGTCTTAGACCCATAATAAACACCTACTGCTGTTCTTCTCTTGGAGGGGAGGTTGCAAACAGCCTACACACTTTTTTTTCCCATGTTAATGATAAATTTTGTAAAACTTTAGCTGGTTGAACTGCTATTCAAGTTAGAGTTAGAGTCAGAAGAGGGGTGAAGGCCTGTAGGAGAGTAAACAGGGACAGGTCAAACCGCTCTTACAGGTTCACACAACTCTCCAGTGAAGGAGGAGTTTTCTCCCTGTTTTGATCCTGGTTTTATGAACTAAGACTCAGCAAATTTCCCCGTCAGCAAATTCCCTGCTCCAGCACACGCAGTGCTCTGTGGGAGGTCTGCATTTCTACAGGGCATGTCTTCTAAAATTTTCCGTTCAAGGTGATTGCTGGGCAGATGTTAGAACAGGGTATTTGCAGCCTCAACACCAGCCTTTTCTTTTGGTTTTTTCCCTCTGCACTCAATTTCCTACTCTTTTTAGAACCCAGGCACCCAGACCACACATATCCTCTCGCTGACAATGGTGGAGCTGGCGGAGAAGCTGAAGGAGGGGTCCCTGTCCCCAGAAAGTGTCCTCTACTCCTACATGGACAAAGTGAGTGATGCTTTCAGCATGGAGGACAGTGGGACTTTCAAATTAAAAACCAGCTCATTTTCTGAGAGAAGCAGCAATGCTGGGGATTACAATTTGTCAGTACTGGGATGTCTGAAGCGTGGCTTACAGGCAAGTAAGTAGGACAGAGATCCAGGGCAGAAAATTATCCCAGAAAGAAACACCTGAAGTTTATAGATAAGATCTGAAAAATATATGCTGAAGGTTTGAGGAGATTGCATTTTCAGTATATATTTATATTCATATACTTATATGAATATAAGTAATGTCTCCTTCCACCCATTCTTCTGTCTTGCTGCTCCTCTCTGTTCTGGAGAGGCTTTGGAGGTGAATCGGGAGGTGAACTGTGTGACAGACTTTATTCATGGCTGTGAGGATCAGCTCCAGAAACTGAAGAAGCAGAAGGAAAAAGGGCTGCTCTATGGCATTCCCATCAGCATCAAGGACCACATTAACTGCAAGGTACACCCCAGATTCCCCTGCCTCTTGGCTTGGAGCTGGAAACAGGCCAGGATGTCCCATCCTGACCTCAGGACTGACTAAGAGTTCTCTCAGACAAGAATCTGGATCAAATATTGTGGGACCAGCAAACCTGCCTTTCTTCTGATGAAATCTTGTTTTCTTCAGAAATTTCTAACCTGCTCTGATCGGGTTTTCCCTGGGATAGTCAGGTCCTGTTCTGCCTCTGAGAAAACTTAGGTGGGAACTTTGGAACTGTAACAATAACAGACATAAATCATGATGCCTCCTGTGGCAAACAGGATTTCTCCTGTACGTAAAGAGCTTTGTTTCCCATCCCCAAGGGCCACATCTCCTCTGGAGGGATGGTGAAGTTTCTGGGCCAAGTGAAGGAAGAAGACAGTGTCATCGTCCAGGTTCTAAAGCACCAGGGGGCAATCCCCTTTGTGAAAACCAACATCCCACAGACAATGATAAAGTAATTGCATGTTTTCCTTCATGAAAACACTATGATACGTGACTCTTGCTATCACAGAGAGTGTGGGCAAGCTCCCCCCCTTGTCCAAGCTAATCATGCACATTGAGTTAATTGTCTCCTTATTTCAATCTGAAATGATTTCTCTCATATTTGATGCCTCTTTCTCCTTAAATTCAGCTGTGCCAACAAATCTACTTCATGCTGATTCTACCTGCTGGGATTAATTCCACTCTCATCCCTGTACAGATGCTCTGTGCCCTGTATTTATGGTTTGCAGAGGCAGAAGTACCTCACTCACCTGCTGATCTTCTTCTCCCCAGCTACGACTGCAGCAACCTCATCTTTGGCCAGACACTGAACCCTCTAAACCACCAGAAGAGCCCCGGGGGCTCCTCAGGAGGGGAGGGAGCTCTGATCGCAGGGGGAGGCTCCATCCTGGGCATCGGCTCGGATGTAGCTGGCAGCATCCGCCTGCCCTCCAGCTTCTGTGGGCTCTGTGGGCTCAAACCCACAGGCAACAGGATCAGGTACATCCCAGCTTCTGTCCTCTTCTTCCACCCAGTGTGGAGACTGCAAGGTGTCCCCTCAAAGTGCATCAAACTTTGCAGTAGTGTCCATGGTTTCTACCAGGCTTAAGTTAGCACCTAACCTGCCCTTGTGCCAGCTTGAGCTAAAGGTTCTATTAATGATACAAGATGACTTCTACCTGTTAGCACAACAAAGACTTATTCAGTTTTTAATAGCCCTGACCAAGAAGCTGAAAGCAAATGCTACAGGGTCACCTCCTTTTCAGATATTTTCCAGCCCTTGCTTTGCTTGTAAGAGTTTTCTGTTTAGCAGAGGTGATTTGTCCATAGATGAGGAATTAGATGCACCAGGGAAAGGAGATGATTAGCCCCTAGCAGCTTACAGACCATGGAAGTTTTTCTAGCCTAGGAAGTGCAGGACCTTTTGCCCTACTAGATGTTGACTGATGGCAAATGGGAAGTTTGCAGCTTAGTGTGGTGACCTGCCTTACAGCCAGAGGTGCTGCTAATCTGCTTCTCCCATTATGTTCCCAGCAAACAGGGTGTCGTTTCTCCTCTCGTAGGAATGCAATCAGGTAAGTACATCCTGATGACATGTCACTACTGTCAAACCTTTGCTTCTTACATCTCCTACAACTGAAATGCCAGCAAGGGTGCTTGCTCAACGATGTGTCTCACGGCCAGTCAAACCAGTGACCTATTAGACCTGCCATGTGTTACTACCTTTTTACACCACTTACTCTCTCCTGGATGGTGGCAGATGTTTGCTGAATCTGAGCAGAAAGGAATCAACACCTGTCCAGGCAATGCAACGTGTAGCAGGAGAGGTGTGAGATGCACATCCCAAAGGCCTGGGATATTTCACTGGAGATGTGCCAGGAGACTCTGCCAGCTTCAGCTGCTGCTGGGCAGCATTGCTGTTGGCAAGAAGGCTGCAGCCCTCCCTCCTTGTGCCTGCAGAAGCCTGGCCCAGAAGGTCAGCCTTAGTAGGCTGCCCTTGCTTTGAGACTGACAGGTTATCCCTGCTGGACCTCCTTGTACGCTACACTCATTCCTCATTCCTCTTCCCTGGCCTGACTGAAACTCTTCCCTGCTGGACCCCTACCGGTAACATGGGACAGCACCAGCCTGCAGTGACAGGACCTTTGTCCTTGCAGTGACAGCAATGCTGGGACCGATGGCGAGGGACGTGGACAGCCTGGCCCTGTGCATGAGGGCGCTGCTCTGCGAGGAGATGTTCCGGCTGGACCCCACCGTGCCCCCCATCCCCTTCGATGAGGAGGTAATCCCATGTCTCTATGTTCCCAGCAACAAAGTGAGACCTCAGGAGAATCCTGTCTGGTTTCATGTCCCAAGATAGCAAAGGATCCAGGGAAATACGTGTTCACATGGACAGAGGACACCCAGCATGAGTGAGGGAAAGAAGCAGCCACATGGCAGGGTTGGCAGGCAGGAGGCGGTGTCAGAAAGACCACGCCAAGGACCACTGGTGCAGACCTGTGTTCTGGACAACACTGCTTTTGCCCAGCCCTATTGTTCCCATCATTCCCCCAGCCCAGGGGAGCTCAGCTGGTGCCTCCCTGAGCCCTGGGAATGATCCAATCCTGCATATGTTGTGTGTGTAAGTCGTGGCTCCTCCTCTCACAGGTTTACACCAGTTCAAATCCTCTTCGCATTGGGTATTATGAAGGAGATGGTTACTTCCAACCCTCACCCAGCATGAAACGGGCCGTCCAGCAGACAAGAAAGCTCCTCCAGGATGCAGGGCACACGGTGGGTTTCCATGCCTGTGGTTGCTTGGAGCTGTTACCCTGCTCCTTACAAAGTCTGGACAAATCACTTTCCATCTCCACTTTTCCTGCTCATAATAGAGGAAGGCAAATGCAATGGTTTATTTCCCAGACTGAAGTGATCTTGTTTATATTTCTGGCCTAGCAGACATGATAATTATTTTAAGATATCTCCAAGTCACCCCAAGCACTGTTTTTTTTCCATCATGTTTGCTGTTCCCATAAATATCAAGCACAGCAGTTTCCATGATCCCTCATCTACTAAACACAGCTTACAGATTTCTTGGTGGGTAAGTGGGAAGCGAGGTGGAGCAGTTAACCCCCCAGGGACTTCTTTCAGCCTAAATTATTCTGCAGTTCTACCAGTGGGGATTTCTATATGGGAGCTGTTCCAATGATGCAAATTAATTTTAAAAAAATTGGTGTTTTGAAGCCTCTAATAATTCTTCTCTAACATGTGGAGGAGTGGAGCCTGTGCCAGGTCACAGTAAGTGGTTTTGCCTTGGAAAGGACAGCAGGCAGATACTGCTAACCCAGCTCCCTTTGAAAATGGGGTCTTGCTGTCCTACAGCAGCGAGGAGGGTCTAAGCTTCCAACTACTTCACTTCCCAGGCATCTCACTGGTGAGGCAGCAAGGTTCACAGAGGGCTCTATGAGTCATTCATCTTTGCTGCCTCTTGGACAGGGATGGTTTCCTTGCAGCTTGTTCCCTTTGCACCGCCCAAGATTGACTACATGGTAGATGAGCTGTTCACCAGAGGGATTTTCTCAGATGGTGCTGCTCACCTGGTGGACTGCTTGTGAGTAAAATCCCTATTTTGGTGTGGGCTGTGAGACTTGGCACTGTATACTTATAGCCAGTGGCTGCATCCAGAGTGTTTATATTCTTGTGGGTGCAAACTGATACAGGAGCAGCAGAGGAGCAGTCTCTGGAAGGATGAATTTAGCGTGGGCAGCAGCCAGTTCACATGCATGGATAACATGGTAGATACCCAGCCAGCCACTTGCTCACTTCAGGGTGAAGCAGGCCCCACTGCAAAGCTCTCCAGAACTTTTAAAGCACTGATGACATAGGCAGTGAAGTACTGATTTATCTGTAACATTTGCTGTGAGCATCTATTGTTCAGTGTTTTCCTTAGAAACAGGCAGATTTGTCTTTTAGCGAGTCCCTTCCAAGACAAACTCTGCCTTGGAAGCAGCACTGCTATTGCTGTAGCTCTGGCACAGTGAATTGTCCTTTTTTACTCTCTGCCCTTCCAGCAAAGGAGACATCGTGGATCCCAACCTGAAATCCCAGTTCAATACTTACAGGCTTCCTGCTCTGGTGAAAAGGATCTTGGCTTTCCTTTTGAAACCCATAGTAAGTGTGTGGACGTGTCTCATTTGTGTTATAAGAAATCAGCAAGGTGGGGAGGTTTCCATGTGCAGGGAGGTAGGGGAGTAAAACCACTTCACTGGAAACCCTACCAGTTCTTCAGAGCCAATTCTGCTAGGACGGGAAGTGTTTCCCAAATGCAGTCACATGGTAACCAGCTATTTCAGCTGTGTTGTTGTTGACTAACCCCAAGTTTTTCTCTTCTCTTCTCTCCAAAAGTACCCACGAATTGCTCGAGATCTCAGTGCTCTCTGTGGAGTGGGGTAAGACACACTGAAGTAGGTCTAGAGAAAGTTGATGTGCTTGGATGTCTCCACCCATACGTGCAGGTAGATGCCAGGGCTGTGTGGCACAGGCTGAGCCAGATGAATATAGGCTTCCTCTGCACCACCTTCTCTCAGCACTGTGTTATCCAGGGCTGTTCAGCCAGAGGTTATTTTAAGAGCTTAAGGATCTTTTTAGTGACAGAAATCAGCACAGGGAGATATGGGAATCCACCATCAGGTGGATTCTGGTGCCCAGAGCATCACGTGCCAAGTTAATGCAGAGGTCCCTGCATGCATGTGAGGTACCTGCACCTTCAGAAGAAGGAGAGACACACCAAACTGGGAGCAAGTGAATTTAGGAGACTGCCATGATTTCTGTCTAGGTGTTCTGGCATGCTTTAACATAAGCTCTTTCGATGCACCTGTAAGCACATGTGAACCCAGCTGAATCAGCTGGATGATGCCATAGCTTTTTCCCAGAATGGTCATGCAGTTTTCATAAAAATGGGCTGTCTGTGCATTTTCCTAATTCTTTTCTGTTGCCACAGTCACAAAGCTGATTAATTCTGCCACTTTTCCAGATCTGCCAAAAACCTCTGGGATCAGCATGGAGCAGTGGCGGTAACGTGACTCTTATTTCCCTTTTTCCTTACTAAATGTTGTGAGAGATCTCTAAAGTTTCTAAGCAATTGCTTCACACTGAGCAATGCATTTGGGGTTGGAAACGAATCATCATCCTTTACCCTGGATTGTCTAAGCAAAAACAGCATAAGAACAGTCATTAAAAATGAGACTTCATTTTTTTTTTCTTCTTTATGTCTCTCGGTGCAAATTCCTTATTTCAGGCATTAGGTGATGTTGTCAAGAGCTAAGGCCATGCTTGAACGGTCAAGCAGAGACAAAGCAGGAGTCAAAAACTGTGTTTGTGAACTCTGTGGAACCTTGGACAGGAAGCTTTCTCCTGGGCAGCTGTGTCCAGTGCTGCCCACAAACTGATCGGGTTCCTCTTTTAAACCGTTTGAGTTTTATGCTTGCGTTTGATTTTATTGACTGGTTCCTCTCCTCCCTGCTCTGATGGTTGGAAACTTTCATATTTCCCGTGCTCTTTATTCCCTTCCAGTTTATCCTTATTTTATTTCTGTCCTTGAGTGCAAATAGCACCTCTCCTCTCTGGTATTTTCCTCTGCCTCACTCCTACTTCTATTTATAGAGAGCAATTGTATCCTCTCTCAGCTGGTGTTTTGCAAGGCTGAAGAGGCTGAGCTGTTTTAGTGTCCACCCTCAGGGCAGGATCTGTTTCCTGGGACACCCTCACAATCCTCCCTGAGGAGAAACATGCCCCCAGCCTGCACCACCCAGCCTCTATCAGTGCCAGTCACTTGATGGATGAGCAGGCTGCTCTGACAAATTAGAGGGCAGAGGGAAAACTCCTACAAAGCTTCCTGGTCACTGGGCTGATGGGAGTGTTTGGAAGGAAATGGATTAGGGGTTTTTTTAAGGTGAAAACAGATTCCTCTCCCATCCCCCCCCCCCCCCCAAAAAAAAAACCCACAAAAAAACAAAACCAGCACAAAAATACACATAAAAATACACACGAAAAACCAAAAGAAACCAACAAAAACCCCCACCAAACAAGCAAACAAAACAAAGGAATGCTCCCCCCCCCCCAAAAAAAAAAAGAAAACTCTTTAGAAGGTTTGATGGCTTCAAAGATATTTGCAGTTGCTTTTGTTCAGTGAAACAATATTCAGATGTTTTCATCTACTGCAAACAAGAGCTGATTCAAAACTTTTGGCTAGTGACCAGCTTTTTTCTCAGAAAAAAAGAAAAAAATAGGGTAGCTACACTGCCAGTATTTCTTGGAAACCCATCTCATTTGTTGAACTTTCATCAGGAAGAATCTCAGACTGCAGGTGGAAATCGAGGTCAGGCTGAAAAATAGCTCCAAGGCCAGGGCTTTTGTGAGAGATGTGGAAGACTCTTGTACAGAAAACTTGGAGTGAGACAGTTGTGCACAACAGGGATGGGACCATAGGACATATGTCTGTATGTAACCAGACTATGGCTGCAGAAACAACTGTGCTGTGGTCCCTCCGTGTCTGTTTGCTAAGACCAAGTGGAACAGGTCTTTGAGGATGGATTAATTCGTCGCCTGATGTTCAGCAAAGCTGTAGTAAACCAAACTACAAACCTAGGTCTCTCTTGGATCTGCAGGACAATCCTGAAGCTGTGCCTCCTGCATTGTGGGGGGATGTCCTGAGGCTTGCCTTGCTGTCTCTTGATGCCTCTTTTCCTCGCCTGTATACCCAGGCAGAATGAAAGAAGTATTTGTGAAAATATTTTGGATTCGTGTCTTTTAGAACTTTCTATTGAAATAAACAAATCTTTTAGGAAATGTGATTTTTAGTCAGCCAGACCTAATTCTTCAAACTGCTGTTGATCTCCATTCAATACAATTCAAAAACAAAACTGTTCATGGGAAGGATTGGGTTAATGCTTGACGAAATCAAGTGAGAAATGCACACCTAGCATTAATGTCTAGGTCTGGGCAGCACATGGTATTCTGACAGGAAACCTAAAGGAGGAAGAACAAGGGCCCTTTCAAAGCACAGCTCAGATTTTATCTTATTTTTTTAGTTGTATCCAGGAAGGTTTTTTCCCCCCCTTTTCCTATGTGTCAGCACTGACCTGCCACTGCTGTCCAACAGACACTTTTGTCATCTCCTCTGTCTTTCCTCCCAGGTTTACCGCACGGAATTCATTGCCAAATGGAGGAAGCTGAGGCTGGATGTGATCCTTTGTCCTGCCCTGGGGCCAGCCTTTAACCACGGCTTTGCTGGGAAGCTCTTTGGTAAATCTCCACTGAGGTGTCTCTGGGTGCATCCCTGGCCGTGTTTGTGGGCAGAGCTGGAGCAAGATATTTTGGTCTCTTGGACATTCTCCAAACCGTGTACATTGCTCAGTTTCCCTCTGTGGAAGAAAGCGAGGGAGAAGTCACCTCAGTGGGTCTTCTCATTCCTCCACCTCATCTGAGCTGCTGGTGTTGGGTTATTATGGGGCAGCCATTAGTGGCACATCTGTCCCCAGTTGTACATCAGTGACTTTCCCTTCATTGTCTGTCCTGTAGAAAGCCCAAGAGCTACTCTTGCAGCAGAGAGTGGCAGTGAGGAGTGGCTGTCAGAGGGGTGATAGACTTTGGTACAGGGCCAGGCTCTTCTGAATGCAGCTGTCTCACATTTCCCAAGACTTAGCAAAAAGCAGAAAGGCCCATTGCGTGTGACTGGCAGAAAAAGGCATTTTTCTATAGCTTCCAGCAAACAGTCAGGGTCCTCCATCTCCCTAGCAATGACCTTTTGGGATCCAAAATCCCCAAGATGATGTTAACATAACTGGACATCAGGAATATCTTGAAAAGATAGCTGAGACTTTTCCCCAGGGAGTAGGAGATATAGATGCAGACTGTGAATCAGATCAAATACTCATGTCTGTCCCTCCCAGAGCAGATCTGATCTCCACATGACTGACAGGTGAAGGTGTGGGTCTCTCTCTGGTCTCAGCAGCCATGTGGCCCTCAAACCTCTCCATCAAAAAAGTCCCTTTGAGGCAGCATGTTTTCAGGGTCTCTTCAGGTCCAGCCACTCCAGATTACAGTTCCTGCAGCCCAGATTATCATCTGAAAGCCACTGCTAGCCCCGCACACTGAATTTTGCCATTTTGCATGCTCTGTGTGATCTTTTCCAGCTGCGACCTCCTACACCAATTTATACAACGTGCTGAACTTCCCTGCTGGGGTGGTGCCGGTCAGCACGGTCACGAGAGCCGACGAAGAGGAACTGAAGCATTACCAAGGGCACTACAGAGACCCTTGGGATAAGAGGCTGAAAGAGGTCAGGGGAGAAAAGGCTTAAATCATAGAAGAAGGTTATGACTGACACAGTGACACCTCTGGGATATTGTCCCAAGGCTTGTCTACATCTCCTGATGAGAGTGGGAGCTGGTTTAGCCATGCAGTTGGCATTCTCTGTGTTACTACCCTGTGTGTGGGGCAGCAGCAAGGCTGGTGTGTGTCAGCCTGACAGCTGTTCCCTTGCTTGTCTTCCTCTGCCTTCTCTTCCCATAATGTCTCGTGCCTCCCCGGGCGCTCTGGTGCTCTGACTCAGCACTGTCCTTAACTTTTGCAGGCTGTGGAAGGAGCTGTGGGGTTGCCAGTGGCTGTCCAGTGCGTGGCTCTGCCATGGCAGGAGGAGCTGTGCCTTCGCTTCATGAAGGAGGTGGAGATGCTTGCCCACAACACAAAGAGAAATGTGTGATTTCTGGGAACCAGCCTTCACTGTGATGACTTTTCATTGCCTGCCCTTCACTCCAGCCACCTTCTACCCGATACAAAAGTAGAGAGCAAGGCTCTGAACTAACATTTCAATAAACTGGCACAAAATGCTTAAATATTAAAATGTTTAAAAATAGCAAAAATCTCACCCCTGTCTAAGTTGTCCTTCATTGTTAAACTGAGTCAAAAAAGCAAAAGAAAGCAATGAGAGTTAATGCTGTAACAAAGGAACCCCATGACAATAGCGAAAAAATATCTGTTGTATGGTGTGAGACCAAACAGCTGTTTATTGCAATATTTTACTTCCAGCAGTGGAAAGGAGCAGACGATTGTGGGAGAGTATAACCTGGTAAGTGCAGAATTCCCTCTCTGGCTGTGCCATTGGTTGGCTAAGAGACTTTTTGGCAAAGACTTGCAGTCAGCCCATTGGTTTAAATAGCTGCCAGGAGAGCTCTCCTCCACAAACTTGTTGGTCCCCTTCCTGAACTCATTTGCTCCCTTGATCTCCACATCATCCAGCAGTTTAATTGTTCAGGGAGTAGTGGAAAGCTTAATATTCTGTGAGAAATGGTAACTGGTCTGTCTTCACTCCTGTTCCTCATCATTTCTTCCAGTTAAACAATGGGAAAAGATGTGGGTTTATTGCCTATAAACACTTCAGGGAAAACTGAGAAAGCATTTCTGTGTCTGTACTTAGGCCATTCACACTGTTTGGTGTTTCCAAGAACCCCGTGACAACTGTGTGCTGTTTCTTGACCCATCCTTTGCTCTCAAGGTGAATGAAGACACTGGAGGGAAAGGTGGGAGTGATGAAGCAGATGCTTGGAATAAGCAAGTGTGTGTTGAAACAAGGCATGTGTTGAAGCACGGCACGATCATTAGCAATGATCATTAGCAATGATCATTAGCAATAATTCCTTCTCCAAGCCTCCATATTTCTCCAGGCACCAGGGCTGGAGGCAGTATTTTCCCAACAGTAGGAGAGAGCCAAGGGGTGACAGTGCCCTTGTTATTCACCTGCCTCCCTGGGGCAGTGCAGGGATGCTGCAGTCATCCAGCCACGTCCCATGGCCACAGGGAGGTCTGAGTCACACAGTGAGCGTGACACAGTCACACAGCCTGACTCACTATCCTCTGATCCCCACACAGCCAGGAGAAGATCCATGGCACAGCCCTGCTCCAAGGGGATGCCCTGATTCTGCAGGACTGCTGCTGGGGGCACCACCCACTGAGATCCTGCTGGATGACCTATCTCAGGCCAGGAGCAAAGGTTTTTAGCTGCCCTCCCATAGGGAGGATGGGAGCTCACCATTAAACAGCTAACCTGCCCAGGTAGTATTCCTGGATAGATCTGAGCATGCACAGACTTTGTTTTTCAAGGAAAGGATAATGTCCTTTGCTTGTCTATCCCTCTGTACCTGTGCAAGGCTGAGAGAGTCCTATTTCTAAAAGGAATTTCCCCATGCATCCTTGCACTCTGCATTCCAGCCGCTCCTTGTGGATGGCTCTAGAAGGGATTTACTGTTCCTCCCACTCTCCTTTCTCCTGCCTCCAGCCAGTCACTAGATCTCAGGATCCTGGAGCACTAGCTCCGAGGACCCAGCACCCGAAGGGAAGTTCTCACTGTGATCCAGCAGATGACTGAAGCAGAGTGCCTGGATGCTCTCAGCCCTGGTCTCAGCTCAGCTACAGCTCTCCTGGCACTGAAGTGGATGAGGTGGAGAAGACATGTCCAGAAGAAGATGGACAAGGTGTGAGGGAAACAAGATACAAGTTTGGACCTGATTTACGGGTCTGGTCAGGAATTTAAAGGGCAGGTAAGTGCCTCAGCTGGACAGAGAGTAAAGCACATTCCTGAGTAAAACTTGGAGCCCTTCTCAAGTCAGGTGGTCCATGATATCAGTTGTCCCTGCTGCATAAATGTGGGGGGAAAGTAGGGAGGGTGATGCTGAGAGCAATCTGGTGAGCTCAGGTGTTGAAACACAAGGAGAGAGAGGCCTGTAGTAGGGCAAAACTTCAGGTTTTCAGGACAGTTCTTCCTCCAGACCTCCTCCGCACTGGAGAAGGAATGTCAGCCCCTTCCCACACCCACCAGCAAAGTGTTATTGTGTTTCCAAGCCTTCTGCAGCTCCTCACCATGAGCTGTTGGCTCAGGCTGTGCAGCCCTCGCAGACCTGCACTGTGTGTTTGCAGAGTGCTTGTTCAGCTGCCTGGCACTGACCAAAGTCCATGCTTTGGTCTGTCTCAGAGAATTATGTACAAATGTTGCTTGGGCCAAAAGAGCTTTGTTTTTACTAGTTTCTTTCATCTCCAGCACAACAGTCTGGCTGTGGTCTTTGCTTTGATTATTTTTCCTCCTCCCTCTTGATTTTGATAAAAATTTAGATCTGCCCTCCTCAACCCATATTTCATTCTATGACTAGATAAATAACCAAGCAAGGTTGAGAGATTGAATCATCAGGCAATCCAGCTTTTTTATTTGGTTTTACTTTACTTTGCAGGATTTTTTCTTTATTTAGCATGTCACAATGTTATATAGTCACAGCATCAGGAGCAAATAAGACTCTCTAGAAAACTGATACCAGCAGGACATGAGTTGTTAGAACAGGTCAGTTGTCCCCTTACAGCATCTGAAGCACACAGAGCTCTGTGATGTAGCAGGCAGTGACAGAGGACATTAGGGACACAAACATTTCCAGGATCCCAGACATTCCCTTCAAACAAGTTTCGAGGTGGTAGTTGAAGTAGCTAAAAGCAAATGTTTAAAAAGGAGGTGAAGTGAAACACCTGAACATAGGAAAGCTCACCCTTGAAACACAAAAAAAAAAGAAACAAAATTAGGATTGGTACATCCTTCAGTCTGAAACAGCTGTTTGCTGCACAAATCCTCATCTCGCCAAGCACAGTCAGTCTCGTTTTGTTCCTTTGTTTGTTTGTTTGTTTTTTCCTGTCACTGTTCTCCTTTTCACTGAAGTCACCCAGCTTCCCTGCTGCCCTGCTTGCCCATAGGAGACCAGTGAAAAGCCCAGCTTCCTGCTGTCAGCTTTGTGCCCAGCCATGGAGCAGCTGGGAACATCCCAGTCCCTCACCATCAGGGTGCTGAAGGCTCTGCTGTCACTCAGTGGGGACAGACGTGAGCAAGACACCAGACATGATGGAAGAAGTAGGAATGTTCCTGGACTTCTGGTGAAGAACTAACAGCTCTCTACAGCATCTTTGCTGATCATGTCTCTACCTTGCTGGAGAAGTTGTAAGTAGGATCCGTACAACCCACCTGGCTATGGAAAGGCTCAAGGAAAATAGTGCAATACTCACAAAAGTGGGAAAGATGTAGGGATGATTAGGAGAGAGAGCAGCCCCTGCTGTCAGAGGTGTCATGCTTGGTATGGGAGGTCTCTCTTCCCATCCTAGTGCAGTTTATTCAGGGAAAGCCAACAGGGTCCTGGCTGAGCAACATGGAAAAGCATTGATAGAGACAAACCCTCACCTCTCAACTGATGTTCTTGATTGTTGGAAAGGTGCAGATTTGGTAGTGGCAAGTTTCTTAGCAGCTGTTATGTTCTGTGAGTGCTGGTGAAGTTGGACTGAAATTGAGGAGAGTCTTATGCTCCAAATAGATATTCCAGGCTGAAATGAGTCAGAAACTGGAGAGTCCCCAGAAAACATTTATCCAGCCCTCTGAGCCAACTGCAACAAGTTCTCCAGAGGGGACCAGCCCAAATCACTATGATTTCAGTATTTTGTGAAATGTCTTTAATATTCTTTCAGAGCAGCATAGTTAACATGCCTCATTTTGTAAATCATTTCGAAAAAGAGCACCAGAGTGTTTGGTTACAAATACATGAACACAAGATGCAGCTGTAAGGATTTATTCTTCATCATTTTAATCAAAATGGAGTCAAAGCTGACTTAAAAATATTTATTACCAATTTAGAGGGAAGACAGCTTAGTTATAAACAATTTCTGTCAAAACCCATTCTGCTTAAGACCTGAAGGTGTTAATGGAGCATGATGACAGTAAGTTGATGTAGTTTTTGCTCTTGCAAGCAAAGATGGTGCAGCCTTTCCTGGGCACAGGAATAGTCTATCTGACTTTGTCTGACTGCCTTTTTCTGGGATAGTCCACAGTGAAGGAGATGTCGTGGGTGCTACAATGAAATCCCAGACCCAGCTGCTATGAGTTGACTCTTCTTGTGAAAAGGGGCATGCATGGCTTTCATCTAAACACCACTGATGGGTTTGACCTTGGACCTGGATCAATTCAAATGACAAAAACACTGTGGACAAGTGAATGTTGACCTGAGAGCCAGGTAGGTCTGTCTCCTCTGCTATGGACTTGAGATTTAACTTTGGATATCCCTTTGCTTCCTTGTTTTAGGTCCCCTTGGATGTGTGGCCTTGTGGTGGCAGGAGGAGGCCTACCTCTGGTTCACAAAGGATGCGGAGATGCTCACACATTGACAGGAAAAGGGGTTTCCTCAGCAGCATCCGGCCATCTGGAAATGCAGCTCTGCCTGCTGAAAATCTGCCCTTTGAAATGCCAAGTCAGTCTGGACACAGCTGTCCCTGTCTCTGTTAAACATTTGCTAAGTGTCTAAAGGGCAGGATCAGAGCACAGGTACCAATGCGCAAGTGGATGTGGGAGGCCAATGCCCTGACACTTCCCAGCACAGGGAAAAGACCCTCCCACATCTGCTCAGCCCATCATAGAGGTTCTGGTGCTGTCACACAGGCAAAGAGCCCACCTCTGTCTCAGGAAGCGCATGTGTGGGTTCCTGGAGGTTGGAGAGGGCTCGGTACTGTCGCGTGCTGACCCTGTTCACATGCGCCTTCCAGAGGCACCAGCTGCAGCCAGCACCATGGAGCAGGAGCTGGAGGGGCTGCAGGCATGTCCCCGTGCAGTGCCATAGCTGAGGAGGCATCCTCCAAGGAAGGTGCCACTGGAAGGGACACAGTAAAAGGCCGGCTTAATTTGTCACCACGCCGCTAACTCCCGTCAGCTCCAGACTGTTTCTGCAAGGACGCCAAAGACAATTTTGTTCAGAGTCCATAAATTTCCCTAGTTCAGAACTAAGCTAAGAACATTCCCTACTGACACAAATTGTGACAGAAAACAACAGTGAACTCTTATAACTGCTAAGAACGAACATGACAATGAAAAATTGAGCACTAGAGGACTACCTAGCCCTGAAGAGAGAGGGCTCTTCAGCTTCCTTTCCATATCCAGTTCCACACTCCTCTAGAATCTTGCAAAGTTTTGTAATGCACAATCCATAGCTGCCCAAATACTTTTTCAAAGGGGGAACCCATAGGGAGCACCCACCATCCAAAACCAACAGAGCAGACTGCAGACAGACCATGGCTGATGTTGGCTGGGTTGTTGCCTTCGGCTGAGTGTGTGGCTCCTAGTGCTTGTAGTGAGAGTCATCTCTGCTGGAAAGATGTCAGACACCAGCTATTCCAATGTCTGGTGGAAATAGTTTGCTTCTGGCCTGCAAGCCTGTGGAATTTTCCACTCCTAAAGCAATACCAGTGTCATGGAGTGGAACGGCCTCTCCCGGTGCATGCAGACATCACGGCAGAGCTGAGCACGGACCTCCTGCAACAGCCTCTGGCCACCATGGGAGCAGCATAAGGGATTTGGTGAGCTGAGGGTACCCCACAGCTGTGCATCCCCTCAGCATACATTCCCCATCCCTGTGCAAGGAAGTCTTGCAATTTCAAGCTGTTTTTTCCCCTTTTCCCATTGTCCTTTAAGGCTACACAGGAAACAGGAGAACGGCTATTTCCTTGTTTCTTTTGTTCAGTTGATCCCTTAGCCATTCCCAGTGGAGAGCTTCCCACAGCCCAGAAAGCCCCTATAAACTCAACACCCCAGGATTCACTGACCAAACGTCACCTTTTCCGTTTCCTGGTTAATCATTCTCCCTTGCATGCTCCACAGATGGTAGCTTCAGACTGAACTATTTGAACTATTTGCTGACCCAAGACAGTGGTGCTGAGAGGAGGGATGGGTCTGGGGAGGCAGGAAAGGTCTTCTGCTCCTGCCTTGCTTTTCTTTCGCACTCCATCCCTGGAGACTTGAAGGCCACATCATGATCCAGCAGCAGCTGAGGCAGCTCCTGCCAGAGAGGAAGGTGGATACTTCTGCTGCCCTCACGCTGCTTGGCGGGTCAGTGGCAGCTGTGGTGGTCTGGAAATGGCTGGGCAAAAAGATGATCCAGAAGAGAATGGAAGAAGCTTGGAAAACCCGGGATGAGGGTCTGAAGAAAATGGCAAAGGCTGTCCAGCAGTTCAGGGAGCAGGTAACCCATCCTTCTGCATGGTCTGAGTCCCACCAGGGTGTCTGCTGACGTTGTCCTTCAGCTCCTCCTTCCAGCTCATGCCCCCATAGCTTTTATAACAAGGAGATGTGCCAGCAGCCCCCAACAAGAGGAAAGTCTGCCTTGAGAGAAAGGGAGATCACTGCTCTCCTTGGGCTGGATGAGGTGAGGTGGGAGTCTACAGCCAGGGGGATGTGAATTACTGTGACCTGGTTCTGGTCCTGAACTGAAGGCCCTGCTGTGCTATTCAAGTGTATTGGGAATATCTCCCAATTACTGAAATGACAATATACTTCTTTCTTTTTTTCCAAAAGCCTATCTAGAGTGACTGGCCCTGTCAATGGGATCCTGGCAGGTACAAGAATTTTTAATTGCTTTTTCTCTGTATCCTGTGAAAAGCCCTATGTCCTCCTCTAGGAAAACCTGAGACAACCAAGACCTATCTGGAGTCCGTCTGAAACATCCCACCTCATTGCCTGCCCACCCCTTGCACAGCTTCTTTAAGGGTCCAGTTGTCTTTACAGTACTGGTTTCCAGTAACATAGCTTCCTTTGAGGGCACAATTCCTAATTATTAGGGGGGAAAAAATAGGCTAATCAGTAGTTATCCTGTCTGCCTCCTCAGTGGGCATGTAGCTTATCAGATTGAGAGAACACAGAGAAGAGTGGAGGAGGAAGGCAAACAGCTGAAGGAGCAAACAGCTGAAGATTTTTAGAGGAAGATGAGACAGGATCAGAAACTGCTGCAGCAAATAACTGAGGGCATTTCCTTTCCCTCTGCTGCAGACCAACTTCAGAAGGTTTTTTCACCTCTGTCCTTTGTAGCAGTGATTGAATCTACTGGTGTAGAGAGGCTGTGCTCTCTCTGAAGGGCAAGATGAAGAAGGCTGGAGAGAAAGGCAAGGGTAGACATTTGGGAAGGGGAATGTATGGAAACTGTAAGCAGCAAACCAGAAAATGAGTTACTCCCTAACACCTGGAGCTTTTGCTCCCTTCTACAGTGGGTGTCAGCATGGGGGCAGATCTACCCCCAGCTAGGTGGGTGTCACAAGTGAGTGGTTTAGGTCACTTAAAGAATTACTGTCAAAGGCATTGGAAAAGGGGGCAATACCTTCTCCTCTAAGTGTCCATAGTTGGAGTGGACTGGATTTACAATAGGCTCTGACCTGCTCTCTGCAGGGGTTGTCCTTCTATCCTGGACATGGCTTCAGCCTTTAGGCACACAGCTCCCTAGTGCTGCACTGCCCTTAGTGATATCCTGGCAGGACTGAGGGATTTGGATAGATAAGGTCATACAGGAAGCCTGTGGAAGAGAACAAGTACTAAATCCAGAGTACTCATCAAAGAAACCTTCTCTCCAGCACTTCCAGACATTTGCTGCTAATTGCTTGGCCAGATGCCAAAGGAAACTTTAGATTGTGAAAGCTGTATTGTTTTAAGTAACTGCTAAAATCACCAGGGCTTATCAACCCAGAGGCCTATTTAAGCAATTCCTCCTCCTCTTAAAGCTTAAAGATGTTGCTATGATTTCCACTTGCAGGTCAGTAAAGGGGATGTGGAATCATAACCATCAAATTCAGATATGTTTTGAAGACTTTCCTCTCTGGCATCTTGCTACAAGTTGAGGCTTTATGGCAAGTGCCAGGTTGGAAAGTCATCAGTTTGGAATGGGGTTGTGCAGGAGAGGAGGTGCTGGGGAGGAGACAGGACAGAGGAAAAGGCACAAAAGAGAGACAGGAATGGGTAGATGGCTTTTGGGTCAGCTCAGACGGGACTTTATCGGTTGCCCACACAGCTCACGCACAAACATCCATGTTCAACAGTCTCAGCACAACAAAGGCTGTCCTGGGAGAGGGAATGGCTAAAGAGGGACCTTTCCAATTCCTGGCCACATGCTGTAGAGGCAAACATGCATTCCTCTGCCTCTTCCCTCGAGCACTGCTGACTGCTGCTGCCTCCTCACAGTTGTGCCAGAGCCTGGTGCACACCCTGAAAAAGCTGAGATGCCCCAGGCATGGGCATGGGCTTCATGTCATCTCCCTTCTCCTCCCCAAGGTGTACTGCTCAGAGTTCATCACCCAGTGGAAGGAACTCCATCTGGACGTTGTGCTGTGCCCTGTCCTGAGGCCTGCCTTCACCACGGGATACCCCGGGAAACTCCTCAGTGAGTCTGGGACCTTCCCGGGAGGGACCACAGTGGTTGAGACTGGAAAGAAACAACCGGTACCAGGGAGCTTCACCACCCACCTAAGCATTTTATGGGAATTAGAAAGGAAAAGTAACGACCATAAAGCTATCTGAGCAGGTGGAGACAGACACACAGTTCTCAGGGGCCTCAGTGAACATGGAATGTGTAAGTTTGAAACAAGACAGGAGGCTGTGACTGGCTGGATTCTCTCTTCTGCTGCTCTCAGCTGCCATCTCCTCCACGATGCTGTACAACATCTTGAACTTCCCTGCTGGGGTTGTACCTGTCAGCACAGTGACAGAAGCAGATGAGGAAGAGCTGGAGCTTTACCAAGGATGCTGTGATGACCCCTAGGACAGGAAGCTGAAACAGGTACGGAAAGTGGTGGAGCACACTGATGACTGACATTCAAGTAACAGTTTCACTCGAAGAGCAGGGCTCAAACCACAACCTCCCCACTCTCTGGGACGAGCCACGTGCCTACACCAGGTGTCCAGAAGTTGCTGGAAGTCTGAGCCCCTGAGGTAACCCCTCACTGCTTGTGTGCCCACTGCAGGCTGTGTCAGGAGCCGTGGGAATGCCCGTGGCTGTGCAGTGCGTGGCCTTGCTGTGGCAGGAGGAGCTTTGCCTGCAGTTCATGAAGGAGGTGGAGACCCTCAGCCGTGAGAAGAGAGGGGCATAGCCCCCATGGTCCCCTCAGGGCCAAAGGGACAGCACTGCACGACTGCCATTGGCAGTGCAGAGACTACAAAGAGGAGGGAAGGAGGAAGGAAACACCATTTCCTGACCTCTCTCCTTGCCAATAAGCACGGATCCTGTAAGGAACCAGGATGCCATGCAGAGAGCAGGACTGGCTTAAGTTGGGTTCAGATGATGCACTGCACCTTCCTGCAAGGATGGACATGGGTGAGTTTTCACCCCTTCACCCCCATTTCCATCGATGCTGCCCCTTGCAGAAGCAGGGTGGTGCTGAGAGAAAAGGGTTACAAAATCTCAATAATACTTTCTTGTTGGCACTGGAGTAACTTCATATGGGCTGCCCTGTGAGGGATACAGCCATGCCCACCCTATGCATCACTGTATTTTCCTCACAGAAATAAAAATGTAGCTATTAAGCAACTCTTATCATGAACTCCAGTAATCATTCACTGATGGCTATGGTTCTATTAGTTACTATTCAGAATCATACAAACACCTGCCCCCCAAACATTAAATGGCATCTTGCATAGGAGCATTCACACTTTCCCACAGCCTTCCTGTCTGTGAGGGATAGCAGCAGTCACTGGCCTTTCCACAGCACCAAATCTCCAGCATCACGAACATATTTTCAGCCTCACAGGAGGGGCATTCTTAGGAACCTCTGGTTTCAGGACCTCAGGCTGCTCTTTCTGAAGGCAAGAGATAAGCAGAGACAGATGCAACTCATTTATGCAGATGGTGAGATCTGGGACAAAGACTGAGATCCCCAGATGGTGTTTGTTAACCCAAACCTGCTCATGTAGGATCAAAGCAGTCAGACAGGAGGGAGAAAGCAGCACCCACACGGGGCCATTTATCCTGCCCCACACAGATGGATAAATCGCTCCCTCTGATAAGACCTCTCTTTCCTAGATTAAACACCTCAGTCTCAAACAGATAAAATATTCAGGAGACTTCACAGCAGGTCCTTCTCATTTATTTTCTATGCCTGCAAGTAAAAAAGCAGACTTCCTTTGGGACACTTTAAAAAGAAAAATAAATATAAAGCAGTTGTACTTTCCCTGGAAATTTGGGGTATTTCCTTGACAGCAAACAGACATAGTCTGTTGCCCCTTCTACATCCGACGTAATTTGCAGAAATACATAGGTCCAAAGTTGGCTGTGAGGTGAGGCAGAACAAGCTCCCCCAGCCGGCAGTCTGAGAAGAAGGAAAACGTGTCCTGGAAGAGCGTCCGAAAGTGGCTCAAGTCCTCAGTGTGGACACTGATGTTAAACTGGGTTTCTGCAATTTCTACCGCTCTCTCGACCACACACTCGTTCTGCAGCGGGGAGAGGGAGCACGTGGAGTACACCACCTCTCCTCCTGGCTTGGCAGCGAGGATCCCAGCCCTGCAGGCAAGATGAACACACGCATCATCACAGGAAGAAGAGGAGCGTGGGGCACAGGCATTACCACCCACCAAAACTGGGGAGCCAACAGGTGACTCATAGGAAGTGACAGCCAAATCTTGAACTCCACAGACTCAGCAGTTTGTGTCACTGCAACGTGAGGACTGTTTTAGGCCAGGGCAGTGAGTCAAATGGATGCTTAGACTGATAATGAATTTAACATGGGAGAGATGCTACTGGAGAGCAGCTGGAAGGTATAACCCTGCAGTCATGTCCAAGGGAATGGGATAAGAGCATGTACAGAGGAAGAGACTCTTGCAGTTCAAGCACTGCCATGGGACTCTCTAATCTGTTTCCTTATTGTCACAGCACGGTGAGTCCATCCAGCCTTCCCAGCAAAATGGGGTGATGAAGCAGCCCATGTGCTGGGAGATGTGAGCACTCAGGGATCCTCCAGGGCTGATCAGTGGGATCTGGGAGACCATCATCCAAAAGGACAACACAATACCTATCATGTTCCTTAGACCCTTCTCCCTAGCTCCTACAGCTACGGCTGGGGACAGGCAGGACCTGTGATCTGACCAAGAATATTTGCACCTTCTTACACTTATATTAAGCTTTGATGCATTCCAACTATTGCTCTTCCAGTAAACTACACATGGTTTCTGCATTTCCCAGTTGGGGACAGACAAAGTAAAAAGAGGTTTCAGTGCTGGCCACGGAGAGCTACGACAGTAACACAAACAGCACGAGGACACAGCATCGAGCTCACTCACATCAGCAGCTGCAGCTGCAGCATGGGCAGCATCTGACGCTCCTTGGTTCGCCTCTTGTGGAAGATGTTGTTCTCCTCCTCCATGGCAGAGTGCCTGTCTGTCGTGCAGGGCACATCCACCAGCACCTGCAGCAGCAGAGGTCCCTGTCAGTCCCATGCCCAGGTCGAGCTCAGTGAGTCCCCTTGTGCAGCTTCCCCGTGCCCACCTCCTCCACCCTCACCACACACAAGCAGCTCCCGGTGGCTGAGCACGGGCGTGCACCACACTGAACTGTAATCATCTGGCTGCTCTGGCATTTTGGGAATGTGCAAACAGACCCAGAGATGGTGGAAAACATCCCGCACTCGCACATGTCCTCGTTTAATGTTCCTCCTCTGGGTGTCTGCCTGGAAGACGTCACAGAAGCACACACAGCCAGTGCTCCTACAGGAACGCCTCCCAGAGCATCAAACCCAGCCCCTGAGGCTGGACATGGCTGAGAAAACAGAATTATCTAATCTTCACACTTAACCCCTTCCAGGTGATGGACAAGAATAGGACTTCTACATGGTATTACACAGGCAAATAAATGTGTAACTCTGGATGCACATACCCACTGGATCCTGAAGGAAGGGATAGCAGGAGGAAATATTACTCCCTATGTGTCTTAGTCCTCTCTCTTTCTCTGCATTTAAGATGGTGGAAAACTACACAGTTATACTGTAGGATAAGCTGCTGCCTTCCTCAAAAAGAGGGTTTATCTTCACTGGTTCCCAATAACCTACCTTATGGAAAGTGCCACCATCCACATCCTGCCAGTCCCTTCCGTCGTGGGATGTGACACTCACAGTTTCCCTGATTTCTCTGGGAACATACTTATGAAGGATCTGGTGCAGCCTCTTTGTCCGGGAAATGGAGACATCGTTGGCTGCCAGATGCCCTGCAGGGACACAACAGGAACACTGGAAATTGCAAAAACACACCTGATTCCCAACTCTTATACTCAGAAATGATTAACAGTCAGACATTAATGAGCACAGCACGCTCTTCCAGCCCTGTTTAAGGATGGGGAACAAGGGAACACCCACCTCCACTTACACAAAGCCCAGTCTGCAGCAGAGCCAGAGTCTTGCCACCCGGAGCTGCACAAAGGTCAAGGACAAGGTCATCCTGCTGCACATCGAGTGCGAGGACGGGCAGGAGAGATGCTGCATCCATGAGATAATAACCAAGGAGCCCCAAAATGTCTGGCCTGGAAAGCAGCAGTTTGTATAACACAAGCAAATGTGCAAGTGGAAAAGAAAAGAGCAGTTGGAAGTGAGGACTGGGATGTAGGGAAGCAGCAGCCCCCAAGGCTGGCAACGAGAGTGGGTGGTCTGTCCAGGGATGTCTCACCGTGCAGGGCAAAAGCGTGTGATGTCACCCCTGGGGAAGGTGTAACACTTGATTTTGGGGCTGATGGAGGCACGAAACGGTGGCGATGTCTCCGCCTGTGTCATTGTCTCTGCCTGTATCACAGTCCTGCCCTGAACACAGCCCTCCTGGGAGCCTCTCACTGCCTCCCTCGCAGCCGCACCCCGCTGTGATTGCTGTGCCTTTTGGAGGGCTTCGGAAACGAAATCGGTGGCATTCAGCAGCTCCAGCTCTTGGGTGACGTGGTCGACAGCAGAGAAGTTGTTGAGGAGGGCGCCGTACTTCTGCTCACAGAGCAGGCCGGCACGGACAGAGGGCCACAGCTCCCCCAGGTGCAGGCTGTAGCTCGTGTCGAAGTGGTGCAGGGCCAGCCGTGTGGATGGGATGCGGGGGGCCGTGGTAGCCTTGGGGGGAAAAAATACCAGAGACATTAAAAGACAAAACACCTTGGCATCCCAGTACCTCCACCCAGCCTCCACGTTTCTCCGGGAGAATCCAGCACTGGATTCTGTGCTGCCAGAAGTCCACAGGGCCTTTCCACTGCCCCTGAAAGTGGCAGGGACAGGTGAACCCCTACATCCACAGGCTGGTGGTGCCCTGGAGAGGGTTCAGGAGCACGTATGTGACAGGACTCGAGGAAAAAGCATGAAGCTGATTCGGGAGAGTTTTAGGTTAGATATCAGGAGAAGGTTTTTCACCCAGAGGGTGACTGAGCACTGGCACAGGCTCCCCAGGGAAGTGGCCAAGGCTGTCTGAGTTCAAGAAGCGTTTGGACAATGTGCTCAGGAACATGGTGTGATTCTTGGGGAGTCCTGCGCCGGGCCGGGAGTTGGACTGGACGATTCTGATGGGTCCCTTCCAACTCGGCATATTCCATGATTCCATGAATGGCCGAACGATTCCACGATTCCACGGATGGCCGAAAGGGGCTGGGCGCACGGGGTGGGCCCGCGGGGAGAGAACGGCCGCGCACTGAGCAGCGGAACGAGGGTGCAGCGAGAGGGGCGAAGTGGGGAGGTCAGAGGGGGGAATGGGGTGCAGAAGGGTGAGCGGGGAGAGACGCGGGTGCGAAGCAGCGCGGTAGGGGTGCGGGTGCGCCGGCAGCCCCGTCGGGAAGGGACCCCCCCGGCCCCGCTCACCCACTTCTCCTTGTGCCGGTGCCGGCGCTGCCCCGCTCCCAGCACCGCTCCCGCTCCCAGTCCCGGTCCCGGTCCCCGCCGCAGCAGCGCGGCCGCCGCCCCCCCGAGCAGCGCCGCCATCGCTCCCCGACAGCGCCTTCCGGGGCGGGACCCGGGAAGTGATCCCGGCAAGGAGGGATGGGGCTCTGGGAATCCGGGTCTGGTGGCTGCGGGCTGTACCTAAATGACCTTTAGAGTGCCTTCCAACCCAACCGTTCTGTGATTACTCACCTGGTTTGGGGCTGGGAAGGATCCAGCAACAAACGGGCTTTGCGGCAGGAGAAACGCGCGCGCGGCTGGACCTCGCACAACAAAAACTCCTGAAAGTAACGTTACCCTGACCCTAATAACAATCTGTTTCAGTCCTCTAGGGATTAAGATTGAAATCCACCAGCAAAAAGACTGTGGACCACTATGTTCTTTACCATGGGTAAAGAACAGCCAAGTTAAAAAGGTGGCAGGCTTAATTCCACTTCGAAGAACAGCTGAGAATTTTTCTGCCCTGTGACATGTCCTAGTTTTCCTGCTACTGAACATTCTGCTCACAAAAGGAAGAGGAAGAGCACAGACAGGACAGTCTTAGGTGACCAAGAAGGGACTGGTGACTCACAGAGAAAGGCTTTATGTCCCCCAGGTGACCCGGTCAGGGTTTGAGAAGGTGAACCAACACCATATGCCTCCACAGCCACGTTGTTGGTTTCCTGGGCAAGGAGGTAAAGCTGGCTGCAGCCAGGAGGCTCTTCCAGCCACTGGCAGCAACAGGAGACAGTGAGGGACAAGTGACAGCTTTCCCCCAAGGGTGGGGAAGGAAATTTTCTCTCCTAGAAAAGGGTCTTGAAAATAATCTTTGTGGCTCCAACAGATAAATTCTTCCCCGTGGGACTTGGCTGCAGCTGCTGCATATCATGGCTGAAAAAAAAGGACACTCCCACAAGTGAGGATGACTCTCTCTGCTAAATTGGGCTCTGACACCCACTCATTTCACCTGAACCCAGTGCAAATCAGAAGCACAAGAACCTGGAAATAAACAGAAAGCACTTCCATGGGAACTCTGAACATTTTAATATGGAAAATTACAGAACATCAACGTGTTTTTTTTGCACATCTTCACATCTTCCAGGAGCACAGAGGCAGTGACACGCTGCCAGGAAGCCGTTTTGTTGATGCTCAGCATGGAGGATGGACGGCAGGAAGCAGAACTGTGATCCAGGAACCGCTGACACCGGCTGTGGAAGCAGGTGGACATTCATACCCACCTTCACTTCAGTTTACTAAAAAGTTTGTGAGCAACCTGGAAAAGAGAGAGAGAGAGACCTCAGTAATTCGTGGTTTAGGGATGGAAACCAGCAGAGTGTTACCACCTGCCTCTTGTTTTTCTGGACCACCAATGCACATGGCCCTGCAGCTTCCCCCCAGTTCCTCTTGTGGTTCTGCAACAAGTCACTCAAGAAAACTAACGAGACATCTTACAAAGCTTCAGCTCAGGTTAAAAAGGCTAAACTTTAAAATGCCAAATACAAGACTGAAATAGCCAAGTGCCATCTGCAGGCCACAAACCATGGGTGTGACTTATTTAACTGTTTAATAACCTACTGAATCCCAGCTGGATCTGATGTAACAGGAAGGAACCAAGAATTTAATAAGAAAACACAGTTTTGCAGAGCTCCCTCTGACTGAACAGCTACCACATGTCACACTCGACCTGCCAGCACTGCCAGCAGCGTGGCTGAAGGCAGCTCTGCCCCCAGCCCCAGCAGGGACGCCGCACTCACACAGTGGTCCCTGGCGTGCAGGAAGTCGAAGAGCTCCTCCGTGCACTGCTCCTCCGTCTCGGACCGGGAGGACACCCTCGCGTCACACAGCTCCAGCCGCTCCCGCGCCTTCACGCATTTCTCCGTCTGCTCGCAGTGCTCCCGCACCGTGGTTAAGGGATCCTGCGGACACGGGGCCGCGCTGAGCACCCGGACACCCCCACACGCCGCTTCCCCACGAGCCCCACGGCTTCAGGAGGGAGCCACGTCGCGGCCCGGGCTCAACCCCCCTCCCCACCGGGTCCTGGGCCGCCAGCACAGCCCGGCCCGAGGCCCCCGAGCCTGGCAGTCACCGACGCGGCTCCCCGTCTTACCACCAACTCTTCCTCTTCCTCCTGGGGAAAGAAAAGAGAGCACAGCGTTACGGCCGCCCAAACGCCCCGTGTGCGCCGTCCCCCGGGCGGATGGGAGGAGGATCCCCCGCTCACCTCGGGCTCCCCGCCGCGTCCCATCGCGCTCCCGCCGCACAGAAGGACTCCGCAGGGTCACCCGCCGGAACTGCCCCTGCCCGCGCCGGCAGCGGAAGCGCCGCCTCGCCAGGCCGACGCTTCCCCCCGCGGCGCGGCCCTTCCCAGCATGGCCGCCGCCGGCTGCCGCGCCCCTGACAGCGCCAGCACGGCCATTGCTGCGCTCCCTGTCCGCTTTATCCTTTCTTCCCGGGGCCCGCTGCCTTGGAGCCGGCTCGGCTCGGCCGCCGCCCGCTCGTCCGGCCCCGCCGCCCGACGCGACCTCCCCAACATGGCCGCCCGCTGCCGCCGCCTCCCAAGATGGCGGCGCGGGGCGGGGGGGCGGTGCCCGAGGCGGCGATGGCGGCGGAGGGGCCGCGCAGCCTGTTCGCGCTGAGCGCGGCCGCCGTGAGCCGCAGCATGGGCGCCCTGGAGCGGGACGTCTGGGGTAAGGCGCGGGCGGCGCGGGGCGGCGGGGTGCGGGGCCTGGGCCTGCCCGCACCCTGCCGCCTTCTCCCTCTCCGCAGCGCTGCCCGGGCACCTCCTGCGGGGGCTCCTGCCGCTCCTCACCATCTTCCACCTCGAGCGGGCCGAGGGCGCCGCGCGGAGAGCAGGTGACACCGCCGGGGACGGCGGCGACCGCGGGGGGGACCTCCGGGCGGGAGGGATGGGGCCCCCAAAGTGATGGGGTGGGAGGCTGCGGGGATGCCCCCAAACCTGGAGGGACGAGTCCCACACTAGAGAGACCCTCCGCTGGAGAGGGGAGCCCCGACCCAGGGGGGTGAACCCTCTGTGCAAGAGGGATACCCCCAGAACACCGTCCCTGCTACCGGGGCTGGGACAATCTCTTGCATCCAAACCCTCGTGCTCTGTCCCACACCCCGGCAGGGTTCCCGCACCGCTGCGGGCCCTGCTGTAACTTCGCTCCTTTTGAGGACCAACAAAACCTGACATTTTTAACTCGTGCCCCGTCAAAGGCGGCAGTTTTCCCCCTGCCTGTCCTTGTGCCGCAGGGTCTGGGTCTGTGCTCCTGGCACCCCAGTGAGCCCCAGGGCAGAGCACTGGGATGGGGAGAAGGGTGAAAGCACCCCGTTGATGGTTTTTCCCCCCAGGCCTCTCGACACAGCCCATCTGGCGCCAGCTGTGGGATGATGTGATGAAAACCAGGCCACCCAACTCAGAGGTGAGGAAATGCTAAGGTGGGAGAAGGGGCACGACACAGGTGCCGTTTTCCATGAGGTTTTGTTTCTGGCCACTTCTAAGCGATTGCTGGCACTTGTTTATAAGCATTCATAGAGCTCCAGACCAAAGCATGACCCTGGTAGCACAAACATTTTGGGAAGCAGGGTTCATAAAAGGAACGGAAGTGTGTAGCCACACCCTTCATCTCCCAACAGCGAGTTTGCCAAAAGAATAAAATTTGTCTTCAGAGATTCTCAGGGAAACAAAGGATAAAAACAGTATCTTATGTCGTGCTTACACCTACGCTGGTAAAAACTGTGCTGATGTCTTAGAAAGCATGAGAAAAATACTTAGAGAAGACAGTGAGTTTGCAGAATGGTTTTATGTAGGAAAACTGAAGCAGCTTCATTGAGTCATCATAAAAAAATCATTAGCAGGCAACTTAATGACAGCCTGTAAACAGATGCTCAGGAAGAAAATTGCCGATGACGTGGTTTTCAATAGGCAAAAACATGGCTCAGTTTCAAACCACTGAATATGTTTAAACTGGGCCAGAAGCAGAATGGAGAGAGCCATGGGAGTAAACTCAGGCTTTCAAGGAATACACTGAGGAAGGATGTTGAGAAGTAGAAAAGTGGTCTCAGTGGTGGAGGTAGCAGGAGGGGTTTTTGGACACTGCATTTACCAGGTTAGCAGACAGCAAAAATTTAGCTTAAAAAGAACGAGAAAAACGCTTTTTGTTCCTATGCCCTGTTCAATTGCAGAATATAACCTGTTGGAGGAAGAAGTTCCTTGAAACGTTCTTCTCCAATGTTCTCCACGGTGTCTTGGACGTTTCCTCCGACTGGCGCCTCAACGACCATCACTTTTCGCCGCTGCTCCACAGCTCCCCGCACGTGTCCCAGCTCACCCTCTGCAACATGCTGCAGGGTGCCGTGGAGCTCGCTGCTGAGCACAACCACAAAGTGCTGGAAAACCTGGCTGGCTCCCTGCGCATCCTGAAGTTCCAGCACCTCCTCTCCTCCGACCAGTCCATCAGGCGTTCGCTGGTTTTGCTCCTCCACCGGCTGATTCACCACGGCTCTGTCAGCCAGGTGTCCATGTATTCCTGGCCTGTTCCCGACACGGTTCTTCTCGTTCTCATTTTGAGCATGAGTGCTGGGTTTTGGCGCTCAGGAAATGCCCTCGCTTATCAGTGTGGCCTTTGCAGAGAGGACAGAGCCCCAAGCCAGGAGTTGGTGCAGGAGCGAGCAGAGAGTGGCCGTGACGCTGAGAGGGAGGGGAGCAATGGTGAGAACCAGAAGGGATTCCCTGAGGCCCCAGTGGAGGCTGATGCTCACCTGAACTCTGTCCTCTCTGTCCCAAGAAGTTCTCCCCTGCAAAACCAACCGTGTGAGGAGGCCAGCAGCGAGGGGCCCTGTGACCACACCAGCATTCAGGGGGAACCTTCCCCTCGCTGTGGCTCAGGGCAGCTGTCCTGTCACCCTGTTCTTCGAAAGACACGCAGACGGCTGAAACCCGCAGTGGGGAGGAAACGTTGCTGCCTCAGACGGAGCAGGGGACCCTATGCTGACCCAGAAGACCTGTATGATTTTGTTTTTACTGTTGCTAGAGAGGGTAATTCAGGGCTACTTGACAAAACCAGCAGCACAGAGGACGAAAACACAGAGAACTGGACTAGTTCCTCCCCTGGATCTCCGTGCACTGGCTGTGCTGGCTGTAAGAAAAGAGGAGGACCTGCTGGGATCTTTTCTCTGAAAGCTGCTCACCGCTTCCGAAGTGTGTCCACTCTGGAATTGTTCTCCATTCCTTTGACTGGGGAGACATGTCGGACTCTGAGTAACCTGCTGAGCTCCTGGGTGTCTTTAGAAAACTTGGTTCTGTCTTACAATGGTCAGTGCTGTGAACAGGGCGTTCCTTCCAGCCCTGCTCTAATGGTCTGACTTACTGCTCGGGTGTTACCCTGGTTTTGTTTTTACTGGGAGGGGCATTGTAAGAGTATTGGTGCCTCATCTTGGGTGTCAGGAGAGATTTTAATCAGCGTGAGGACTTGTTTGAGGGAGAGGATGGGGCCCTTCTGCTCCAGAACACCCCCAGCTTTGTGCTTAAACACCTTCAGAGAGGGCGAAGGGAAGAGCTGGATCTCCATCTCCCACTTGCAGCAGTCAGTGAGTTTAGGCTTTGACTCGGGTTGCGTGGCTGTTGGTGCAGCTCCAGCTGCGTGTGCATCAGTGTCTGTACGGTCACAGCTAACACCTCTCTGTACCGATGCTGTTCCAGGCCTGGATGCCAACATCTGCTGCATCCTCTCCGGGCTCCGGGCCCTCTCCCGCCACCCGGGCTGCCGCCTCCGTGTGCTGCGCGTGAGTGACGTCTTCTCCCACATGCCTTGCATGGAGCTCGTTCGCTGCATCCTGAGTGCCTTCCCACAGCTCCACACGCTCTCAGTCAGCTTCGACCTCAAAAACCAGCCGGAGGGGAACAGGCCAGAGGGAAATGCAAGTTGCAGTGAGGTAGAAATCCCAGGTAGGAATCATCCTCCTGAGTGATGACCAGGACTTGGCAGGCAGATACGGCTGTAAAAGCTTGGCACGCGCTTCACACACTCCACACTATTATGGTGGTGTGTTATTAGGCAATTACAGCCTTTCTGATTTAGATGCTGCAGTTTGTCACTTCTGGCCTGTGAGGTGCTCTGTGGAGCCTGAGTCTTGGAGAAAGCTGTATGCCAGCCTGCTGCAACATCAGCTTCGTACAGGGCCAGTCACAACCTGCTGGCTGTGACTGCCCATGGGGAGCATATCCCACCAGATCTGTAAATTGATTGGGAGCTTCCCTTTTGTCCATGCCATTGACTGTGAGGTTCTAACCCTTAGTCAGATCCTTAAGCAGAGGGAAGGCATCCCTTGATCATCTCAGTACCACAGAAGGTAGCAAAGCAGTGGCCAAGCCTGGGAGCTGCAGCAGCATGTGCTCAGCTCACAGGTCCCCATCACCCTTATTAGCCCTTGAACGGCCAGAAAAGCAGTGAGCAAAGTGTGAGTGAGTCTGCAGGGGGCTCAGCAAAGAGCTGTGCTCTGGAGAGACACTGACTGGTTTGTGCATAAAGAGTGACCTTTTCTCAAGCTTTATTTCACTGCCAGAGCCCTGTAGAAACTAGCAGCCCTTTGGTCTGGCAGGAGTCCTGGAATGAGCCGTAAGTGACTGACATCACCAGAGGTCTGAGTTGCCACGGAGCTCTGTGGGGCAGGGCACGTTTCATAAGCAATTTCTACCGACCTAAATGATAGTGGTGTCAGGCATACAGGCTTCCTGCCTGTTGTGGGACCAGCTACATTGAAGATGGGAGCTCCAGGCCAAACTCACTCATTGTTGCTTGTTTTTCTTCCCTTAGAAAGCTGCCTGGAGCAGCTGGAGATCCGATTCCCCAGGGAACCTCTGCACACCACGTTCCTGCAGCCAGTGCTCAAGGCATCGAAGTCCCTCCAGCAGCTGTCCCTTGACAGTGCCACGCTGCCCTGCTCTCAGGAGCTCGGGCTCCTTCTGGAGGCGCTCAAAGGTACCCCTTGGGCAGCATCACTGGGGCACACACAGTGTAGCTTTCTTCAATGTAGACCCTTGAAGTCTCCTGAGAAAAGGAAATGGGTGTCAGCGATGGTTCCTTTTTAATTACTCACAATCCAGCACAAATTACCTACAGTCCAGCTCAGTTTCTGGGTGTTAGCTGGGTCAAGGGTGTACAGTGCTTTACCTGAGAATTTGTTTTGCTTTTAGAGTGTACTCCGAATTTGAAGAAACTGAGCTTTCATGATGTGAATCTGGCTGAGCACCAGAAAGAAGTTCTGCTTTTGCTTCAGGATCCCGTCCTGCAAGGTACAGCAAACTCCTGGGTGCTGTTGCTTGGAAAGATGCTGCCAGTGGCTGCTTTCAGCTAGCTGACATTTAAGAGGTGATCTTTGGACGTGTAAGGTTTAGCCAAATGTCAGCAGTCCCTGGAGCAGATCTGTAGCTGCTGGCAGAGTGGGAACGTGCCTGGTTCTTTGTGCCAGCAGGGCAGAGAAGAGCAGCTGCAAGGCTGATGTATGGGGCAGAGAAGAGTCTGTAGTCTCAGCTATAAAACAAAGATTTTTAACCTGCAGAGCACATCAGCCTTTAACTGGGTCAGCTGGCAAAGCCACTTCCCTAGGTGTGATCTCAGCTGTCTTCCTGACAGAGCAGAAGTGCTGTTATATGCAATCCACGGCTGGAGTAGCTTTGTTATTCCATATGGATTAGGGACTGGAGCTGTCTGCAGAATGTAATCATGAAATAATGAGGCACAGGGAGTACTCACATGTACTGTCAATCCATTTCTTCTGCAGAAATCACGTTTTCCTTCTGCCGGCTGTTTGAAAGCTCTACTGCTGAGTTTCTGTCAGAAATAATCAATACAGTGAAAAGAAATTCATCCCTGAAGAGCCTCAAACTGCCCGGGAATCGCCTCGGTGCGTACTGTGAACACTGCTGTGGGGCCTTAGACCAGCTCTCTTGGAGGTAACTTCAGGGCTGGAGTCACTGACAGCTGGGGACACTGCAGTGCTGAAATTATCACATCCATGAACAGAGTCCATTTGGCTCACAAAGTAAGGAGCACTGGGTTCATTTTTTAAAGGCAAAATTTCAGTTGTGATCAGCAACGTACCAAGGGCCCAAGTGCCGTGCAGGCATTACAGCTGCTTTTCTCTGCAGCAAAAGCAAGTATCAGCAGGTCTCCAGATTTGACTGAACACTGATCTTCCTCAGGCTCTTGAACAGGAACAGATCCAGCAGCAGATGTTCTGCCTCTCATTCAAAGGCACAGATTTTGCCCAAGTTTGGGCATTTTGTGTCTTAACAGCTGTTGGCAGACACTGGAGAGATGGGAACAAGTAAGGTTTGTGACTAAGTGGAACTGAATTTTGAGAAATGATAGGCTTTTTGGATCAGAAGCCAAGTAGAAATGTTTGAGAAATTAATTTCAGGTGAATCCAGAATATTCTTTTCTGTTCTTTTAATGAAATAAAACAGAAAAGCTTGGCATAACCTGAATACACTTAATTTCTAAAACAAAGCTGCATATGGACTTCTCAAACAAAACCAGAATTTTTCTAGTGAAACAACTGTCCTATGAGCAGATGTCTTCATTGCCTTGAACACTGTACTCAAGGGGATGAATTCACTTTAGGCCACTTAGGGGGACAAACTGAGGGTGCAGAGATGGGCCCTTTGTGCTGTGTTCACATCATTACAGCCTCCTTTCTGCACTGTTATCCCAGCCCTGTGGCCATTTAAAATTTCAAAACAGTTCCCAGTTTGCATCTAAGTGACATTTCTCCCCTTTTAGGGAATCACAGGCTGGTTGCCCTTGCAGACATTTTCTCTGAAGATTCCTCCTCTTCTCTTTGCCAGCTGGATGTCAGGTATTCTGCTGCACTAAACACTGAATTTCTTGTTTGGGGAGGGACAGAGCTGAACTGGGCTCTGGCATCACGGGAACCTGAGCGTGGTTTTGTTCCTTCCTTGAGGGAATGTGTGCCCAGGAAAAGCTGAGAGTACTGCAATGGGCACATACAGCCTCAGGAACCTCCAGCATCTCTGAGGCATCTCACTGTTCCCTTTATAAATGAGTCAAGCTCCATCTTAAAAGCGGCTTTGGTTTGCTGCTCCCTTGGGAGGCTGCTGCAGGCCCTCCCCAAGCTGTAGGTAAGAAGTAACATCTCTATGTTTATTCTTAGCCATCAGTATGAACAGCTCTGTTTCCACTGCCCCTGTGGAGGGAATGTTGTCATTGCCTGTCAGATCCTGTGGAGGCCTCTACATTCCTTTCCTCATCTTTGGTCTTTCATCTGAAGTGCTGCTCTCTTCTTGAGCCTGAGTGGCCATAAGGATAGGCAGTAACCTTCATGAAGTATGTGGGGGGTGGCATTTCTGCAATATTAACAACTGCATTGCATGATTCTGCCCCCACCCTTTCCTTACATCCTAATGGCTCAGGTTGCAGACACACAGGCTTGACAATTTATTTAACCATGGCTACTCCTTCAGCAGCCTTGAATCCTCATTGTTACTGTACCTCTGACAAGATTCAAGTCCAGCATGCAACTTGATATTTATTTACACAGCTGTGCAAGGGAAGTGACCTTTGAATCTCCTAGAAACACCAGGACCTGACACATGCTCTTCAGATTTTCTCAGAAGGAAGACATAAATGATCACTTACTGCTGAGGCTGGTGCTGGGACTTGTAGGTTGGGGTAAGCCCCTTGGTCCAGGCGGTTGACAGCTGCTGTGAGACTGAAGTGCTCCTGGCACTGCTTACCCAGCAGCTTGGGTCCAGCAACATTTTAAGGCCACATCTAGATCTACTTAAGTCAGTGGTAAGGAGGATAATGAGTTTAACTTGTCAGCGGTTACCACCTTAGGTTTAAAATGTTTCCAGCCCTTCATATTACTGTGCTTCAGTTTTGTTTTTCACACTTTGTACTGCTGAAGGTGCACTTAGCCTTGAAACATCCCCACTGTACCTGCACTGGCAGTTACTGGAGGGAACAGTAATTTAAACTGCTCAAATTATAGCCTAGACTCTTAATGACATTTTTTATCTTTCTTTCCCTGGAAAGCTCAAATTGCATCAAACCTGATGGGCTCCTGGAGTTCACAGAGAAGCTGGAAGGCCACATCCAGCAGAGAGGGGGACAGATTCAGTTCACACACCTCCGCCTCTTCCAAAATTGGCTGGACCAGGACGCAGAAACAGCTCAAGAAGCACTTCGGCGTCTCAAAGCTGTGTGCAGTGTGGTCAACGACTCGTGGGACTCCTCCCAGGCCTTTGCTGACTACATCAGTGTCATGTGATGGACACAGGAGCAGAGAAAACCCATCAGCTTGAACTAAGCAGTTTGGTCCCAGGCCAGGACAATTGATTTCACAGCACAGGTGGGGGTTTCTTCCCCTGCTTCAAGCAGTACAGAGTTGTTCTTGTCACTTTTCTATTCATTTGAAGGGTTATGACAGTGAAGTGACACATGAGACCATGTGGGTCAACAGCTATATTTCCAGGTGATCTAAACTCTACCATCTTCCTTTGAGTACTTTAAGTGGGACATATATCAAAGGGGCTTCTGTGACTTCCTCCAGACTTCTGAACAAGCAGTTATTTATTTCACTGGGTATTGTGACAAATTTCATGTTGTTTCAGCCAATGCCTCATCCATAACCACCTCCATTGTGGGAGAGACTCACAAGCCATCTGGTTGTGGTCCTTGGCAACCAGCCCTGCTTTTGAGGAGGGCTATTGCACAGTATCACCTGAGGTCCCTTCCAACTTCAGCCATTCTGTGAAATAAGAACTCCTTCCTCCACTTAAGGGGAGTAGAAAATAATCTTAAACAAAGCCCCCAGGCCTTTCCATTTGGAAAATTTTACTTTATACCAAAAAAGATGCTTTATGTACCAAGTAGCTTGCTGTTTATTTGCAATCCTGTTGCCCCTTTCCAATGTCTGCAGTCATTTTACAGAGGTTTTAAATAGTTTGGTCTTTTGTAACATTTTTACAATAAAAATATATTTAAGACCCATAATGTACTAAAGTGTGAATTTTATTTCTGGCTGGTAAGGTGATCTCAATTAAAACACTCTGCTAGATCAGGGGATCCTGCCCATAACAAAGCAAGTGGTTTTAGAAATTAGTTACCATAATAGAGCCTGATTTTCTACTGCCTGCATGATCCTTCCAGTCAGATGTTCAACAGAAAAGCTAAAATTTTTTTCTCTTGTACAAATCCTGTTGTTCCCAAGTAATAAGCCAGGTTCACATTTCACAGCAGAAATGGATCCTGCAAGTTTTGATCAGCAGCTGTAAGCCATAGCTGTCAAGGAAAAAAAAAACCAACAAACACATGACTGCACATCAAGTACTCTAAAACTCCAGGCCTAACTTAAACCTGGCTGAGTCGAAGGCACAGACACCAACAGCAGGAGAACCAGTGCTAAGTCAGATCAAGCATGCAAGGTCCTGTTATTCCCAGTTCCCAAGGGGATGTTTTTCAGGCACACAATACAACAGCAGAGAAAAAGCCACGGACTCCTTGCTGTTGCAGTAGACTGAACACTGCCGAGGGCCCTTCCAGCCGCTCAGAAGCCACGCTGTTCTGCTATTCCACAGCCACACACCAGTCCAGCAGGCACAGCTACCCACTGCCCCTTTCCTTGAAAGGGATTAAACTTGCCCCCACAGGGGACAGTAACCTGTTAGGGAATCCCTCGCTGCTCCTCATGGGAGTGATGATGGAAAGTGAAGGTGACGGCGGTGTCCCAGGCAGCCTTCAGCACGGAGTCCTGCAGCCCCCGCTTATCCGCACAGTGGTGCCACTGGGACAGGTCCGAGGTGCAGTCGGAGCCTTCGGGAGGGGGCCGTACCTGGTGCCCGTTCACACAGCGACGGCACTTGATCCTGGAACACAGTCGGTGCAAGATCAGTGCAAGGCTCCTCTGCTGCTTCAGTGTATGGGTTGTTTAAAAATGCAGCCCCGGAACATTTGGATTAACTCCCCTCCACCTGTAACACCAACAACTGGATTTCCAGTTTCTGAATTACTACCGTGTTTCATTTAAACACACAATTACCTTCTGGTGAACTTGACAAATACAGAGTGACTCACACATTCTGGAAACCCAGAGGTTTTGTTTCTAAGGGCACTCCCTCTCCACATTTAACCACGTGGGAATAGTCCAGCAGGACCCAAAGGAAGTTGAGGTGGAGTTTCCCCTGAAAGGTGTGGGACAATTGCTTAGAGCAGCTCTGGAGTGACTGCTGCTAACTCCTTCTTAGTATTGCATCAGGATTCCTGAATTCAAAAGAGCACACTATACTCCAAAATGCTCCATCCTGGCTCCCACTACAGCCACCTGGTTGTCCTTGGGCTGTTTTGGAGATGCCCTACTGAGCTGTCACATAAGGAGACAAAGAGCAGCAGCAGCCCTGCCGGCAAGGGCTGTTGCCATGCAGACTGGATACCTACACTGAGCTAAGCTTTGAGTCACCTTAAAACTAACCCTCTTCATTTCTTGGCTGAACTAAGAATCTCAACCTTCACTGTGAAGCATTTTTCCTGCACTCCCTGTTCTCTTTCTGGTGGCTACAATATCACAGGTCTCAGGAGTGGGGGAGAAGGGCAGACAATGGAGGATTGTTTTAGTCCCTGGAAGAGCACTTGGGTTGGCTTCATGAATTCTTAGCAGATAGAGAAGCCCTAGCAGTGGGAAGCAGTTCAGCATTCGGAAATCACAGACCAACAGGAAGAGAGTGACAAGGAAGGACCAGGTTGGGCTCCACCAATCTGAGCAGCTCTGATCCATTTCTCTCTTTTCACTAACTGCAGTATTTTACGGTTTCCAACCACAGGCAGCAACAAGATAGTTTGCTCACTTGTCCAGCCAGCATAGCTTTTCTAAGACAACAAAAAGGGAGGACAGCAAGGAAGTGCTCATCCCCAGATAGTTAACAGCTTCAGAAGCAGAGACGCTTGGGGCCCCCCCTCTGAGTTTCCTCCTGCAGCCTGAGGAATGCCTGAGGAATCCCTGAATCACAAGACCAAACTGTGGAGTGGTTCTTTTGCTATCTCAGCCACTCATCATTCAGACTACTCACTTGTCATGGGTGTCACTGGTGGTGGTCTCATTCAGTGTGAAGAGCTCCTTCAGCTCCCCAAGGGAGAAGTGCCTTTCTACATCCTGCTCTTCATCCACCACACAGCTGCTGAGGGCCTTCTTGTGGGTCTGGCGTTGGAATATCTTCTCCTCTATGGTCCCTGTCTACACGGGAGAGAGTCAGAGATGAAGCACAATTGGGACACCAGTGTTATAGGAAGTGTCACAGATCAAACAGCACTAAGCTGTCAGGAACCCTCAGGGCCTTGCCAAGCCAGTACAGATGACAGGCAAGTTTTACTGTGCTGCACTCCAACCATGTCTATTTGGTTCCTGATCCAACCCCACTCTGCTTGTCTTTCACTGTGGCTACAGGAGTGGATCCAGTGGACATACGGATGAGGAAGAGGTGGAGCTGCCACTCGTAGCTAAAGCTCAGACACTGCACCAGGTTGTGCTGACAGGAAAGAAGGGGGAAGAGCTGAGCAGCTACAGCTGCTCCCTGACAAAAAATCCCAAGCACAACCTTGCCAAAACACAGCAACAAGGGCTAGCCCTGGGTGACACAAGCATCAGAAATATTTGCTGGCTCACCCACACACAAATCAATCACACCCTGTCTGGAGGGAGATGACTGCTTGTAAAACAGATGTGCAGAAAGCCCAGTGTGCTACATTCTGAAGGCAAAAATCTAAGAGCAAAATGTCTGTTTTGCAAACAAACATAATACCAAGGAGGGGGGTGATTAGTCATGATTTGCAGACTGGTTTCCTAATTCTAAAAGCAGTGCTTCCAAGTGCAGCCAGGCCAGAGAAGCAGCGTAACTCCATTAGGAAGAGATGGGCAAAGAATGTTTGTTTTGTTAAAGTAAAAATAATAATTGGTCAAGGAACCCAAGCTTACACTCAAGAAAAACCCCAAAACCCCCCAAACAACCTCAAAATACACATTTAAAAAAAAATAAAAAAGAATAAACCCCAATCTGAAAAGTGTTACAGTAGCCTGAAAATACTAGTCTCCTTCATGGTTTTTCATTACAGAGCAGCTACCCCACCTGCTAACTGGCAGCCCCATCCCAAATGCTGCTGTAATTCCAGGAATGTACCTGCTGTTTCTTAAGCACACATACACCCAACTAAAACAGGCTGCAGCCTGAAAAACAGCAACTTTGGCATCAGACATCCCACGAAATTAAAGAAGTCAGATGCCTAAACGACTTCAAAGGAGCATCTCTTATCTGCAAAGCCACAGTTGTTTCTATTTCTCAGAAGCCAGACACTGTTAGAAACCAGGGGCTGCAGTAATGACCCTCCAAGCTAGAGCCTTCATGGTTTTCCATGGCAACACATCTAAGGGTAGGAAGCAATTAAGTTCCAATCAATTCTGGTCACCAACACAAAAAGGAGTTCTTTCCCTCCTGGCCCAAATCACAGCAGCTGCAGTCTGGGCTGGCACCCAGTCTGGGCTGGCACCCAGAGCTCCACGCTGGGGAGGTGAGAGGAGTCTGGCTCACCGAAAGCAGTCGGTAGATGTAGCACATCTTCTTCTGGCCGTCCCGCCACACGCGAGCCATGGCCTGCTCGTCGTTGGCCGGATTCCAGTCGGGGTCGAACATCACCAGCCTGTTGGCCCCAATCAGGTTCAAACCACAGCCACCTGCTTTGCTGCTTAACATGAAGATGAACTCGGGGCTCTGGAAAAAGGCAGGCTTGGATTAGACCACAGAGGCAGCCACACTTTTACTCGCAGCCCTCAGAACTGGCAGGAGACCTGCTCGCATCTGGCAGGTTCCACTCACCGAGGGGCTGTTGAATCGCTCCACAATCTTTGCTCTCTTTTTAATGGACATGGTGCCGTCCAGACGGACATATAAATACCTAGAACAGCATTTACTACAATCAGACTGCTGCCATCTTTAGAGCATCCTACTTATAAGAGAAAAATCTGTCAAAACCAGCCTCGTAATGGGCTTTAGGAACTTTTGCAGAGGGCCAGAGACTTTCTGCTGAGTGACCCCAGCAGACAAAGCTCAAGCCACAGTAGTTCCAATTCAGGAACACTTGAGGTAAAAGAGATCATGAGTTCCTGCTGATAGAAAGTGTAGAAATAGACAGTTCTTTTACAGTGTAGGCTGCAAGTACCGTCTCACAGGATTAAAGAAGCAAAGCCCAAAGACAAACCTTCTGCTCCTGCAGAGCTTTTCAAATAGATCCAGTGTCTGAGTGTAGTTAGACACTAAAACCACCTTGTCACTACTGGTGCTTTTGGTGACAGCAAGGATGTAATCCAGAACCAGCATCTTTCCTGGATAAAAATGAAAGAAAGAAAAAGCTAGAGCAGAAGCTCCCAAATTCCGGACCTTGGAAGGGCACTTGATAAGATGCTAAATAGAGTCTCATGGTTGCCTGTGCTAGTCAGCACATCTGTACTGTTGAGTTCCACAGTACCTGAAAGCTGGGGCTCCACAGATTTGGTGCTGTAGCCAGCAGGGAACAAGTCCAGGGCTCCCATAAATCCTTCTTCCTCTTCCACACACTTATCATGGATAAGAGCAGGGTCTGCAGAATAAACAGAGCTCAGAAACTGTGGAGTGCACAAGGGAGACTCAAAAAACCCCACCAACAGTGCAAAGCCCAAAGCCACTACATGACTGGAACAACTCACGGTTACAGAGCTTCTTCAAGGAAGTGATGGAAGAGAGAGATGACACACTGATTTTGCCCTCCTTCAGCTCCTCCGCTGGCTTGGCTTGCTTCAGGAAGTTCTTGTACAGCTCAGCCTGCAGAGGTGTCAGTCTGAAACAGAACAAGAGCTCTGCAGTCTCAGCTTGCACCCAAACCAAAGCCCATCCTGCTCCACCTGCACACTGTGCTCCTTTCAGCTTAATTTTTTTTAGCTACAGGATGGACAGATTAGAACAACCCCCAAAGCTGCTGGTAGAGCATTGCTATCCCAGCCCAGAGCTGGAAGAGAAGCCTACAGATGCTCTGCACGGCCCAGGGCTCTGCTGCACAACACCAGAACACCAGAACCACCAGCTGTGGGTTGCCCATCCTGGCTTCAGGAGGAAAAGCAACATATTGCCAATGGCTACGACTTCATTCCTAGAGGAAAGCAGCCACAAGAACTGAAGGGCTCTTTGCAACATTTTAGTCCTTCCTGTTGCTCATCCCATTTCCCAGGCACAGTACATGCTTTTTTGGTACCTGCAGCAGACCACCTGCTCAATCTTCACTGGCAGGTATTTGGACAGGATGTCTGAAGTTCTTCGAATTAAACATCTGCAGGGAGAGAAATTAAGATCAGATGCTTGGATGACATCAAACCCCTGTTTTATCACTAGTTTTCCTCATGTGGTCAGTCCCTTTGACATCTTATCTCCAAAAGCCTGTGACAGTCTAACACATGGCAAAGGCCAGACACCATCCACACGAAGCCATGTTACAGAGCTCAGGATAACCCACTGTCTTTGACAGACTTCCAAACGTGGTTCATGAAATTTGGAGGGCTCAGGCTTGATTCCACCTAACAGAGCTCAGTCACTTACAAGAGAAACTCTGCTCTTCCTCAAAATACCAACAGCACTCACAGTTTGAGCTGCAAAGACCAGTAGGATGGACAGCAAATGAGGACAGGAATTAACCATCACACACCGTGGGCATAATCCAAATTACAAGCAGGCAGTTCCCCACTTAGTAGCCACCCTCAGCCAAGATGGTCCAAGGTTTCAGCAGAGGGCAAAATCCTTTGGGGCTCTGGAAATGCCCCATGGAGCAGTTCTACCACACTTAAGAAAAGATGGGATGAATTAGAAAAAGTGCTGAACTGAGCAACTAGAATAAGAGGTGCAGAAACCCAGTTCTGCCAGGAAACATCAAAAATATGTTACAAAACCTACAGAAGAAAGCAGGGATGTATGACAGCCCCAAAATCTGTCAAAGGCTGGTAAATAAAGGAATAATCTGATCTCCAAACCATAAGCAGTAGGATGAAAAATAATAGGCTTAAACTGCAGTAAGGGAGATTTATGTTACACATTAAGAGCATTTTCTAACTGCAAAGACAGTGATGCCCTGGAAAAGGTGTCCTAGGGAATTGCAAGGTCTTCAGTGCTGGGTGGGGGTTAAGAAATGGTTTAGGCCTACCATCTTCTACCTTAGGACAGCAAAACGGATTAGATGCTTTCTCTGGGGCCCTTCCAGCCTTACACCTGTGATTCCACATGGCTTTGCATCACCATCCCATTTGCAATTCCTACCAAACCTATCAGATTCATCTGTTACTCCTTGTGTGCTCCATCTTCCCTATTTGTGTACTATGACTGTTGCACAATAAAGGAAGGGACGCAGACCCCAACAGAGCCAGCCACAAGCATTCCTGAACACACTTTTACACCCCTTTTCCATCAGCTATAAAGAGAAATTAATGCACCTAAGGAATAAAAGCTCTTCTCCTCCCAATGTTTCCTTTTTCTTACACTTCTGCAGCTGATCTGAGTCAAGGTCAGGACTGTCTCTACAGAGAGAGACTGCACTTAGTGTGAAATTCAGTTTATCATGACTATGCACTATTGTATTTGTGATGGTTACAAAGGACTGGTTTAAAAACAAAACAAAAGAAACAAACAAACAAAAAATTTTTAAAAAAATGAAGACACCAGCAATGCTGAGAATTCAAGAGCCTTTTCTATAAAAAGCTCTTAAAGCCAAGCAACTGCCAGCAGATGTGAATAAACTGGTTGTATTCATGAACAGGTTTAAACAAATATGAAAAAATCAACCAAAGGTAAGTAAGACAGCATTTTACATCACAGAGGTGCTTCTTGGGGAACAGAAGTCTCATCTCTAACAACACTAGTCTGTCCTCTTAGCCCAAGAGAGCCAACACAACTATGAAAGAGTGAGCTGGACTCTTTTGGGTCTTGGGCAATCAACAGCACAACTGAGTAACATTCCTTATACTCCACCTGCTACTCAATACCTGGGCTGGATGGATCTCAAGTCTGACCCAGCCTACACTTGAGTTATCTTAACACAAATAAAAGGATGCTGGCTTATTATTCAGATCCCAGGAGAAAACAGAAACATAAGAGTCAAATAACGATTCAGTACCTGAGGGTACTGCTTGGGGGTGACTGCAGCTGACTGTACCATGCCAGTACTGTTTTCCAGACTAAAGCTACATGCTATATAAATCTCTTATGCAATAAATACTTGCACAATCACTTGCTGAATAGACGTAAATGGCAAGAGAATTCATTGCAGCTACAACTGTAATTTGGAAAGATAGCAGGGCTTATGCAAAGGGCTTATGCAAAAGCTCTGCAAAGAGAAGAGGGATGAAGTTCACCTGTTCACAATACTGATCAGCTCTTTAAGCCTCTCTTCTCCCTTGTGTCTCTCAGCTTCACTTGCATCCGCATCTCTGCCTTTCAAGATGGGCATTTCAAAATGTCTTTTAAATTCCTGTGCAGTACCTGTACAAAACAGAAGTGAGAAAGTGAGAACTACTACCAAATAACCTCTGATCAGTATCCCACAGCACCAGTTATCACATCCCAAGCACGGAGTCCAGCAGATAAAACAAACCCTCATCCCATCCATATGACTTGGTTTTTTTTCTAGCCAGGAAAAAAGATTCAAACAAGGCAGGCAAATGAGTACAACAGAAAATCATTTTGTACTCCAACAACAATGCACAGCCAAAGGTCACACAATTTCATTTAAACCATCAGGCACATACTGTTTTTGTTCACATTCCAGCTGTACTTTTACTCCCAGATTTTGTCCTTGCAAACAAACAGCACAGGCATTATGTGTGCCTACTCCAAAATTATCTGTAATCAGTTGCTTATTACTGGTCACAGGCTGAAAGTGGGAAAAATGACTACTGCATGCATGCAGCTTTGCTGCAGTAGTTCCACTATGAACCTCATCTCAGGAAGAACGAACTGGAAGTACAGGGAGACTAATCTTGCCCAGAGTACAGGTCAAAGGGGAGGTGGGTGAAATCACATCAGCTCCCTGTAAGAAATACCCAAAATTGAAGCACAATGGAACAAGCAGATGTAGAACATCTACCACCCCATTCCATCCTTTCCTTGAGAACTCCTGGGGGCAGAACAGCTGAACAGAAAAAGATTCAGCCCAAATATTGCTTGTAAGGCTAATAATTCAATGAACTGTGTTTAATCCAAGTTGTGCATGCACTAGAATTAATGAGAAGCCTCTTGGACTGGATGCTCAACAACCTGAGACAATCATGTGTGAGGAGTTATAGCAACAAATAAATGATTTACAAATTTGTTTATTTTAATTTCTTGGCAGAAAGAAAATAACCTCTTGACAAAGACAAGCTATTCCACACTAAAAAGGAGTAGACCTGCTTCCAGTGATACAGGAGAGGATGCAAAAACTACTTTGCTTTTGAAACAAAGAGCTTGCAGACATAAGCAGAGCACAGAAGCCAGAGATAGAAGATTTCAGTCTGCTACCAGCAGTTGTAGAAGGTGTTTGACCCTGAAAACTTACACTAATCAGTATCTCTCCTCCAGACTCTTTTCTATCTCAGATGAAGTTAGCCCCATATTCATAGGCCTCCCTTGCCTTAAAAAACAAGAGCAGTCTTAACTCCAGCTGCTAGACATCACCCTCAGCTTTCTCTGAGAGTATCTGAAAATGGGATGGCAGACTGCCAGAAATTTGGGCTTTGTTGCCTAACTCTTCCACAAGATACATTATTCCACCTTGCACCAATCACTTCATCCCCCTGATGGGGATGAGAGCAGGGAAAAGCTGTCTCCTAGGCTGCCTCTATACTCAATGCAGACAGAATGTCACATCAAACCCTCCTCACCATGGAGCCTCTCTCCTACAAAGACATCACTCCTGGCTTAGATTTCTGAATTTGCTATAACCTGGGAGTGTTGTGGCAAGTACCATTATGAGCTGGACCTTCCTGCCCAGCAATTCCTGTGGTATCTCCAAGGTCTTACTGTCAGAGAAACTCCTGGCCTACGTGGACATTTTAGCTGACCATTATAGCTACTCAAGATCAGCCACGTAGTACTCATATATTCATTTCACCTTAATTGATTTCCCTTCCAAAGTACCTGTTACACTGGTGTACTTTAAATTACAACCTTCTTGAAACAGAGCTCTGGTGATATACAGCCTCTAGAAGAGAGGACCTTGATCCAGACTTTCTGGATACAAACTGAGAATAAGTCTCATTGAATCGCAGAATGGTTTGGGTTGGAAGGGACCTTAGAGATCATCTAGTTCCAAGCCCTCTGCCATGGTCTTTCCTCCCACTAATGTCTCAGTTGTTGCTGGCCAGCAACTCCCCCTCCCTCGCATCTCTCACACATTCACCTCTTACCAAGGATGCCCGAATTGACAAAGTGCACCAGGCTGAAATACTCGAGCAGGTCGTTCTGGATGGGGGTGCCCGAGATGAGGACTCGTCGAGGTGTGTTTAAGCTGTTGAGAGCTTGGTAAGTTTGGTTTTCAGAGTTCTTCAGTCTATGGCCCTTTAAAAAAACAGAAAAAAGGAATTAAGCCGATAAATCCAGTGGCCCTGTTGGGAAGCAGCTTGGAGAGCCTCGTCAACACTGATATGCTGTATCTCCCACAAGGCATCTCATCATTTTTCCTATTCCCGGTAGTGGAGCAAGTGTTTCAACAGACTTCTTCCAAAGGCAAGAATCTGGTGGAAAACCTGAAGCCATTATGTGAGGAAACATGACATTACAAGCTTCCCAGACCAGGAATATGAGTCACATGCAGGCAAGAAGGCCTACCATGAAAAGAACAAGCACCACATGGTATAAGAACTGTTTCCTGTTCAAGGACAGGGATGTTCTCAGCTACCTATACCAGGCACTGAACTCTGGACCAGTAAAACTGCTTCACCCAAAAATCAAGATCACAAGCAATTCAGACCACAAGCAAAGGTCCAGAATTGCCAGACCTTTGCACACTAATAAAAAGAAGTTCTGCATCTCTCACAGGGTAACCTGAATACAGGCCCCATTTCTCATGCCTGATAAAAAGCAACTTTATTAGCATCTGAGTGCTACGTAGGACAAAGCACAAGTGATAAGATGCTCTTTACAAGTGCCAAACCACATCAGAGACGAGTATTTATTGAAAGCATACAGAAGACACAAGGCCAAGGACATGCATTCCCAGCCTCCTTATCTGCTGGCCCCATCCCAGGAGCACTGAGAAGTACAGGCAGTCACGGACTGAGTAGATAAAAGGTGTATGGGAAGCACACTCATGAGGACGTTTGTTCTTTATAAGCTCCTCTCAGCACTGTTCTAGCAAGTACAAAGCCACACCACTGGGTGGCACCACTATTTAACAAATCCCCTCTAGGAGGCAGTTGTGGACACCTCAACAGCCACCGAGGCCCCAGATGGATCATTTCAAGGAGGCAGAGGACATTTGTTTTATTTTGTCCTTCAAAGCATCTCTGGCTCTCACTACCTATAAATAGGGAACTATAAACGAAAAAACAACTCGATTTCAGCCAAGTGAAAGCAGAGCTTGACAACACGGGCTTGGCAAAGCCTGATCCAGCAGTTGGTGAGCTGGGAGTCATGCCAGCTCTGTTTCCTCTTGAACAAGCAGCATGAAGTGACTCCTTACCTAGCTCTCATACCTCTACCCCAAGCATGAGACAACAGAGAGGGGACAGAGGGTCCTGCCATGGGGGTGCTCTTCAAACTTCCCCCACAGGCACAGAATAAGATAGTCAGATAAGATGGCTGACAGCAGCCAACACTACACACAAGAAACAAATCCCAGAGTTATTTAGGCTGGGAGAGACCTTAGGGGTCTCCAGTCCAACTCCTTGCTCCAAATAGAGCCAAGTTAAAAATTACTGGGTAGAACATGAGGCCAGGCCAAACAGAAAGTATTTCTCACTTTAGTACAGACAAAACCAAATGAAAGCCAGATCAATGAGCCAGGGCCAGGATCTCTGACTATGATCCCAACACAGTCAGGCAGGCAGTGGACCTCCTTTCTGCTACACATTTCACACTGAGAGGGCCCTAGCAGGTGCCCCCACCCTGCCAAAGCAGCCACAGTTACCACCAACTGGATTTTCCTCATATCTTGGCTCACAAAGACACCCTCTCTTGTTCAGGCTCACAGAGTCTGGTTGATCTGGTTACTCAGAGCCTCTCAAACACCAGAATGGGTGCTGTCCACAGCTAAGCCTTGTTTCCCACTGTACACTTCCCTTTTAAGAAAGCAGATCAGGTTTCACCCGGATCCTGAGAAAATGCCAGGAATGGATTCTCCTTAAAGATGCCCCAGTACCTCATCACATATGACCAGCCCAACACTGCCCTTCTGCAACACCTCGGCGTGGAGTCGGAAGGTTTCGTAGGAGATGATCAGGATGGGTGAAGGCACTCGCAGGCCACGCTGGTTCATAAAGCCAACTGCAGATGGAAAAGGGGGAAGGAAAAAAAAAGAAGGATGATGAAAAGTAATAGAAAATGAGTCAAATAGCCAAAACTTTTGCCTTAAAAATCTTGGAAAACCTGCCTGTTTCAACTGCTCTGCAGCATCCCTTCCACACATGTATATCCATGCTCCTTTCCCCACGCTGTCCCCATTTCCATTACCCTCCCATCTCCTTTCCTGCCTTGTGGCTGGAGCAAAGTAAGAGGCACCGGGACTGCCCTAACTTTACACAACTGGATCTGGATTATTCCAAAAGATCAACTATTACTAAACGTGCAAGGGTCTGATCTAAACATGTTAGTGGAAAGACTTTAATCACTCTCCAGAGCTCTAGTGACAGCTCAGAGATGTTCACATCAGCTGCCGTGGGCTTCTCCCAATGCAAGATTTTGACCTAAACCAGCCAAGTGCACAGTTTGCAAACGTTTCTGTACCTAGTTTACGGTCAATCTCTTCTTTGGAGCCTCCATCAATGGCCAGTGGCTGGATCCTTCCTCCCAGCCATTTCTCCACCTCGTTGTACCAGTTTCTCACCAGGCTGGAGGGAGACACCACCACGGCTTTCTCGATTTCAGGCTTGCAGTCCGGGCTCTGCCGGAGGAGCGTCCACATGAGTGTGATGCACTGCAGGGTTTTGCCCAGCCCCATTTCGTCTGCCATGATACAGCCATGGCTCCCGGGGATCCGCCGGCTCGTCACACAGTCCCACAGGAACTTCACTCCCTGCCAAAAAATTGTTCTCTCAGAGCAGGATGGGGACAGCAGCAGCAGAATGACAACTTCATTACCACAATGCACAGGAGTGATACTGCAACAACCAGCACACACACATCCCTGGGGACATGCAGTGTTCTAATGAGACAGAGGGAAATCACCCGAGACACAACTAAAATGCAGCCACATCTGGTTTGGAACAACATTGCTGGTGCCAACATGTACCTCATAACACGCAGGAAATCATACTACATTTTAATTGTACAGTTATAACCAGTTTCCTGACATGAATTCCCAGAAATTTCTACCCTTGACTGCATTAGGCAGGCCCAGGCCATAAATTAACATGCATTGATCACTTCAAAGAGGTTAATCATCTTAACGACACCCAATTAGGTAATTTTAAAAGCACAGAATTATAGAGTGAGCAGAATTGTTTCTGCTGCCCGATTAATTCCCAGAATACTCTTAGCAGCCTTCATCACTTCTGCCTAGAAGCACAATGACTCACCTGGGGGCTCAAGGTCCAAAGCAGATTTAGCTTTAGAGAAGGCACAGGGCTGAGGTTATAACCCACGTCACATGGTGGGAGAAGAGCTCAGCCCTGCATTAGGCTCTGACACATCAGTGAGACAGATAAAAGGGGAAAAAAAAAAAAAAGAAATGTTCTGCAAAATGTTCCTCTACCATGTGATGGTAAGAGAGTCAGAGAAAACCAGGGCATTGTGCTGGGAAAGTACAAGCTCCCTGCATTGTGTCAACAGAGCAGGGAGCAAGGAATACAACCTAAACACACCTGCACAGATTCACCCCTCTGTACTCCACTATTAAGGACTGGAAGATGGAGCACCTTCACTTACATTCTAAAGTCCTTTTCTTTCTTTCTTAGGCCCTTGCAACAGGCTAATGGAATGTATTTAAGCCAGCTGAACAATTATGACTTATATTACTATCCACAAGCCTGCATTTGGCTGTGGATCCAGCACCTGGGCAAAAGTCACAACAAAGCTGGAGCAGAGCTGTACAACTCTCTAGGAGAATCACCTGCATAAAACAGCACAGGAATCTTAGCAGGAAGAGACTTACTCATCAGACTAGAACAGAAAGTGTTGTATCAGAAATATCTACCTGCCAAAAACCAGCAGAGACACCAACATAACTTCGAGTACTTGACAAAAGCACCAGCAGGAAGTAGCTCACACAAAACCAGAGTGCCTCCAGCCATGTAGCCAGGGACGAGCACTACACCGGGTCACAGGTTCAGGACCAGCTCTGAGATAAAAGTACAAGCTATGAGCAGCCTACAGCACCCCCAGAGCCATGTGAAGATCTGCCAGGCAGGGACACATCCAGCTTGACCTGCTTAGCCTGCAAGATCAGCAATCACAGCTTCCATCTGTGCTGCCTCCAGGCTCAAATGATAATATACTGCATCTGGGATGAACTTCTAACTGTCCAGATACCTGCATTAGGTATCTGGAGGTTTGTACCCACTGTTGCCATATTGTGATGTTGCACATATTTACAACATATTTTTTGGCACTGTCCACTGTCATGTGTAGGTCAGAGACAGCTCACACCTGTAAAGGGCAGCCTCCAAATAAAGCATACTGAAGTAGGAACCTACTCCACACTTTGTCGGGTAACATGGTACCAGAAAGAGGAACTTCAGTGTTTCCTGGCTCAGGAAGTGCAGATCCAATCAATTCTGCTGACCAGTAAAACAGTAGTGGACAATCTGCCCTGCTTGACTCAAGACTGGGTTGCAACAGAGTTTATTGCAACTATATCCAATCAGCAGATCTCCATCTCCAGACATCAAGGTAAGTAAAGGCAGGACTTTCAGCCCTGACTCTTTGCTTAAAAAAGGGACAAAGAATACTGGCAGCATTCAGGCATCTAAGAGGATGGTTAAAACCATGTTCAGTTCACATTTGCAACAGACCAGAGTCCCTTTGACTGTCACAGACTGTCAGTCTGTGAGGTCTATGCAGACCTGTAACAATTCCAGCAGAGGAACTGCAGCTTTTTGAAATGCACCAAGCCCTTCCACCACACCCTCAGGTCCCGATGGAAAACTTACTTCTCTCTGATGGGGTCGTAAAACACGGCTGAGGACAGGATCCACCACAACATGGACAGGTGCTTTGTCCCTGCAGGAGGCAGTTGAGGAAGAAGACTGTGATTAATGAACCCAGCACAGCATATGTTTAGGTTTTGTTAAATCTCACTGTTATCCTGAGGACTTCCCTCTGGTACAGGGGAAGTAACTGCCAAGAAGAAAGTGAAAAATGGATTAATTCAGTTCTGAGAATGAAGTCACAGAGGCCTGATCCACAGTCTAAACCATCAGTGAAACCATGTAGGTGGGCTGTGGTTAAAACAAGGGCAGAATGTTGTTCAGAGACACAGTTAAAAAGTCATTATTGTTTTTCTTGTTTCGATAACAATATTGTAATTGTATTCCCGGAGAGAGAAACCCCCTCCTCTGCCCATGAAGATCCAGCTGACAGCCCTTTTAAGTTATAACAGTGGCTTAAAAGAAACTACTTCAAAATTAAAACCATTAGGCAGCCTAACATTGACTGTCAGTCATCTCCCTCTGCTTGCCCTTAGATGCTGATGTTTCCTGACTGACAGCTAAGCCATAGGATTTTCTAAACAGCTTCTCCATGCGTGCAGGCTCATTCCCTGCAACAGATTTAAATTTTTGATGTGTGGGAGATGAAACGGTCTATGGAAGAACACAAACAATCCTGCATGGGTACATTCTTTCTTTGATTGTTACCATACCTGAACCAATTCAGAGGCAGAACACTTGGAAACCAACTTCCCTTGATGTTCAGACCCCAGCTCAAGCACGTCTGGGAGAAAAGCACATAAACCTACACCTAGGAGGAGGTCAGAGCTGCAGCATTTCTGCCAGGTGATGACTCACTTGTCTATTTTCAGCTGGTCGTGGGCACTCAGCACCGGGGGCTCGTACAGAACCAGAGCTCCTTCCTCAAAGGGGTCATGGAGAGGACTCCTCACTCCCGCCCGTTTGATCCCCAGCGCGCGCAAGCCCAGGGGCCCTGAAAGCGAAAAAAGGCACAACTCAAAGAACAACATCTTCCTGGAGGAGAGCTGAGCCTTGCAGGAGAGCTGGATTACGTTTAGGAACAGTGAATTAATTGGGTGCTGGAGTGGAGGTGCACGCACAGCTGGTGCAGACAGCAAACTAAGCAGGGCCGTTGTTTGGCAGCGCTCTGCGGGCGCACAGCGGGAAGCTCTGCGGCAGGGAAGAACAGAACGAAGGAACAGAGGAAAAGATGGAGCAGTGGCACTGCTGCCCGAAGATGGTTGTTCTGGCTTTTTGAAAGCCAAGTAGGGCTCCAGAATGTGCACCTCAGCAGCTCAATAAATACACTCCCACATACAGTATACACTGGATCAAATCCTCTTTTGGGATCACCTAACCCAGACTTAGCCAGAGATGCATCTCTGATGCAAGGTCAGGAATTGATCTCTAACAGTGATGAAGTTCTACAGTATCATAGTTAGCATCATACATACTGCCACTACTTACTTGCTAGAGTAGAATAATATTCTAATACTATTTTCTCTCTGATGACCAACAGGAGATGTTTGACCCTGTAACCAATTTCTTTGAATAACAGAAACCAAGCTCGAGTCCCTTTTCCTAGTACTGTATTTTGATGTCACAGTTTTGGAACGGAGACAAACACAAAAAGAGCATAAGAACAAAAAGAAATCCCCTTTCCCACCAAAACTCGGGCAACTGTGCTCCCAGGATTGATTTTGCTTGGAAAAGATTCAATCACGGTCTGTTTGTCTGCTGCTTGCTAAGGTTCCTTGCAAAACAGGAGTGTATCACAAACTGAGGCAGCAGCACACACACACACACACAAACACCAAGAAAAGAGCACGCTGAACAGCCACACTTCCCAAGAAAGAGAGGAAGATAACAGCCAGAGAAAGCAGCTCTCAGTTATAGCTCTGTTTCTGCCTCCTGACAAATCCGCTTTTCCACAAAGCTAACTCTGCCAAACTCTTCTGGGGCTTGTCATTCCATATTCAGTGTCTGCTTACAGGCGTATTTTTATAACTGAAGTTTGAGTGAGACTGGTTGATCTGCATTCGAGTTTTTCAGCTGGAGGGTGAAGGGGAAACAGGGGACACGAACAGGCCCGTTTGTTTCTGAGATCTTGTGTTTCACTGATTCAAACCAGCTGAGGCTTTGAACTTCAAAACTATCTTGTTTTGAAGATCACCTTGAGGCTCAACACACCAAGCCAAGCAGAAACAAAACTGGCACATAGGATCTCTTTCACCTCAGCCTTCTGTCTGTTTGTATCATTATTTAAATGGTAAACCTTCATGGCTTGGAATTCATCTTGCTTTTGTATTCGTGATACAGTGTAAAATCTCCTGGCACTACATCAAATGCATAGCAGTAAGACTACAAAATCCAATTCTGAAACGTAGGATTATCCAAACTAAATACTAGTAAGAAATATGAAGACTTAGCTAATATGCCAGTATTTTTCTTTCAAAATTAAGTCAGGATTTCTGGAACACATGCATCAGTGCAAAAAATAATAATAATCCCCACAGATGTATTTGACAGGCCTAAGCATCATCTGTTTTACCCGAGTCAGCCAACACAGACAATCCTTAAATCTCCTCATCTTACCTTTATAATTTGGAATGGGGACTTTGAAGGGTTTGGACAAAATGCTGCGGATAAAAGCCTCCTAGGAATTCAGAAAGAAAACACATTTAAGAAGCCTGAAATCAGAGACTGCTCAAGAAGGCAAGTCCAGGACATTTTTCAAAAACTCAATTTTGCCAAGTGCTCAGAGTTCCTCTATTTAATCTATTCAAGCTTCAACTCCAACTATTTTCAAGAAAATCCAAAAGGATGAAAGTCACAAATCAGCACTATTCCCTCCACCAACTCCACTTTTCAAAATGATTTTCCTTTGGGTTTTCTAATGCATGAAATTGAACTCCCATCTTCCTAAATCCACCAGCTTTATTCATTTCTTTAAAAGCTATAGCTTCCCCCTGCCTTGGTAATTCAGTCAGGCAACTCATTTCCTTTAAAGGATCTGGGTTACCATTGCAGGAACATCCATGCTGGATCAGCAAGCACCCAGCCAGTCCAGCATCTGGTCTCCAGCAGTGGAAGCTTGGGGAGAACCAGGCAAGCAGCCAGCACTTGACCCACCTGGGGGGAAAGTGACCCATGTCCCTGGGCATTGTCCTTCAGCTGGGCCCCACAAAACCCCCTCATTCAGGATTTTCACTACAGGAAGCTCCCCCACCACACCTCCTTCAATATTAAATGGCTGGAGCTGGCAAAAGACCTCTCCTAAAGACTCTGTGTGTGTGTGTGGCTTCCATAATACCTCCAATTAAATGGGGCCACGGAAGCACTTGGACTTCCCCGATGGATGAGCACGTGCTATGGTGTGCCAGCAGCAACACCCACTCACATGCTGAGCGCTGTCCAGGCAGTGGGGTCTGTTGGTCAGAGCAGCCAAGGGTTTCCGGAAAGGAGACCTGTAACATTCCCCGCTCTCCGTCTCACCGCCGGCCTTCTGCCTCTTCCGAGCCTGGAAAACGGAACCGCGACAAAACAACTCAGGGGCATCTGGCGAGACCAGAAAGATGCATCGCTGTCACACTCAGTGAGCACCAAACCACACAGACCATCAGCCAGGCAGCTGAGCAGCTCTGAGCAGACACAGCCACCACTCGCCCCCACTGCCAAGTAACGGAGCCAGCAGCACCACCAAGGTCACTGTGCCCTAAAGTTTAACCTCTACCTGAAGCTTAAAATATTCTCCTAGCTAAGAACCACCTGCTACCCTGTAAAAGGGCAGGCTTGTTCACACTAAGATTAGTCCTGTCCCGTCCCCCCGAAAAAGCGGAATTAAGAAAAGGAAGGGTCAGTAGCAGAAAACAAACTACATGCACGTCCCCAGAGGCTCCCATGGCACCTGTTGTTGTGCAGGTGAAAGGCCTCACACTGAAACCTACATTTCGAACACTTAGAAAGGCGTGAAAATAAACAAGTCATTGATCTGTTTCCGAACTTAACACAGTTAAGTCAGCTTCTTCAGCCTCTTCACCTTGAGGCACGGTTTCAACCACCTGCTGGCACAGAAAAATGGATTTGACACAGAAAACACTAGGTGAGACTCTCTGACCCATCTGACATAGAACATATAATTAGGACTAGGGCTGGGACGAGTGTCATTATGAATGGCTAAACGAGGTCTTAACTGTGTCTTACAGATAACCGGTGAAATTGATGCTCCTGTGTCCTGTTACAAAAGACGTAACCTTCTGTTTTGTCTTAAACACTGGCCTATTCCCAGTTACCCAGTCACCCACCCCTTCACAGAGCACTGGGAAGCTCTCCCGGGGACCAGTTTTTCCCTAACCACGAGCATCACCGGTACACAACGAAACTCTTCCGTCAGCCGCCTGTCCAGACACAAACTTTTACCGCGGGTGGCGAAAACAGCATAAACGCGGGGGCTGATGCCCAGAAGGAGGATCCGGGGCCGGGGCGGGACTTGGATGCGCCGCCGCCGCCCCGCATCCCCCTGCCCACGGCTGCGGGGGCAGGGGAAACACACACACACACCCTGCACACCCCAAACCCCGCCGGGGCCCCTCGCTCACCGCCGGGGGGTGCCAATCCTCCTCCTCCTCTTCCTCCTCTTCATCGCCCGCCTTCCTCTTGGCCAGCTGGCTGGGGGCCAGGCTCCTCCTCTGGGACAGAGGCACAACACACACGTTCACACAGAGTGAAGGGCCGGCGCAGCTCCCCCGGCCCGGTGCCCCCCCCCACACACACACATACTCCACCACCACCCCCCTCTTACCCACCATCGCCTCACGGATCCTGATCCCGGCCCCGCTCCCGGCCCGCGCGCGCCGCGCCGGTGGCGGGAAAACCGCCGGGCCGGCCCCGCCCCACGGCAACAGGCGTGGCTAAGCGAGCGCCGATCCGCATCGACCCGCTCGGCGCTCTGCGCAGGGAGACGGGGAAGGGAAGGGGGAAAGGAAAGTGAAAGGGGGGAAGGAAAAGGGGGAAAGGAAAGGAAAAGGGGGGAAGGAAAAGGGGGGAAGGAGGAAAGAAAAGGGGAAAGGAGGAAAGAAAAGGGGAAAGGAGGAAAGAAAAGGGGAAAAGGAAGGGGGGAGGAAAAGGGGAAAAGGAAGGGGGGAGGAAAAGGGGAAAGGAAAAGGGGGAAAGGAGGAAAGAAAAAGGAGAAGGAGGAAAGGAAAGGGGAAAAGGAAAGGGGGAAGGAAAAGGGAAAGGAGGAAGGCATGGTGGCTCAGGCGCTGTCAGGGAGTTGGGTGCCATCTCCACACAAAGGTGTGAAGACGGACTTGGGGTGTAAAATGAAGCAAGCTGGACACTGGATCCGAAGGCAGACCCCCAGAAGACCCCCATGGCTGCAGTGATTCCTGGCAGCAGGAATTACAGCACTGGGTGTTGTGACAGGAACAGGCAGGTGACCCTTGGCACTGAGGAAAGAGGAGAGGGAGGTGCCATCCCTTCACAGTTGTATCTCAATTTGGCACAGTCTTAGGTTATTTTGCAAGCTTACCTGTTCTGACAGGTTTGACATTATATATTTTCTATGACATTATGGCTGATGCAAAATCTCTGATGACTGGCCAGCACTGTTTTCTGCACTCATGGAACAAAAAGAAAATCCCTTTGGTACACTCTAAAGGGTATTTGTGGGGGTTCGGGGTGAAAAGCAAGCTCAGGGCAGCAGCTATTTCACCATAGATTTGTTTTGCATCGAAGAGAAGGGCAGGCTAGTCCTCAGGAAAGATCAAGGCTGTTGCTGTTCCATGGATCTCAGCTGACATGATAAATGAGGACTGGCGCTCACCAAGCAATTTAAAGGACAGACATTTTACAGGGTGCAAACCCACAGCATTTTGAAGACACACAGCTAAATTACCCTTCTGGCTACACAGGGAAAACCCAAAACAACTCCATGAAATAAGCCATGTCCTCTGACACATGCAGTTAACCCTTCTGTTGTCAGACAGTGAAGGCATCCTCAAGATGAGATTCCCACACACCTTGTGATACTAAGGTGTGCTGCTCAAAGGCCTTGGAGCACATCCTCTGGAGCCTATGGATTGCTGGAGGCCTCAGCAGCTGACAGTGTTAATAGATCCTGGGAAATCTGGCAGATCTCCAGGCACTGTCTGTGGAGCACCTGGGGACAAGGCAGGGAGTGAAAGGTGGCCTTCAGTGCAGTCCAGCAGAGCAAACATATGCAAAGCCCTCCAGCTTTTGAAAGGACTTTGTTTTTCCTTCCTTTTTCCAAAGGAGAAAGGGAATGATGGATTTCCCCTTTGTTGGTTGTTTCACTGGTAAACCTGGGGAATAAATTAAATGCAAAAACTTACTTTGGTCACCCGCAGTTGCACAGCTGACCTTCTTAAACATCAAGAAAGCCCCTTTGGAAGTATCCCCACCTCAGTTAAATCCTGTTTTACTATTCAGTTTATTAAACATCTACATTAATACAGTTATACACCTTTAAAACATAAAATAGGGTGGATATAAGACAAAACCAAATCCTTGTGTTTGTAGGACTTGAGGTGTAAGTGGGCATAGATCCCCTGCAGCCATTTTTACACCCCCTGAATATCTAGTACCTTAACTTTACTTTTTTCCCCCCTTTCTCTTTTTCAAGTCCAACCATTTGCCAGCATTTTATTCCTCAAGTGCTTTCAGAGCTCCGTGATGAATGTTAGATGTTGCAATTACTGGCTCACTGGGCAGAGAGTGGTTCTATAGGAAGGTAATTGGCTATTTTTCCTGTCATGAATAATATTCACATTAATAGCCTCCCTCACCATGGCTTTGAGAGCAGTTCTGCTCTGTGCTTTTTTTTCCCTGCAATGGGAACAGACACATTTTCTGGCCCAGGCCGGGCTGAGTCAATAATGAGGGGAAGGGGAGGAAAAATTCCTGCTCTGCGTAGAGCAGCAGGAAAGATCTTAGTCATCTTACACCCAACACAGAACTGCTGAGGACTCTGTCCTGCCACAGCTTTTCCTCTCAAGTCCCAGAGGGAAATTTGGGGTGATGCCAATGTCTGAGTGCAGCCAGCCTGCTCAAGACTCAACCACACTACAAGCCTGGGGCAGTGTGGACATGCATGAGAGACACCTCCTCTCTTCCCAAAGAAATTTGCTAAGAGTTAGAGCAGAAAGAAATACATTTTTCTTTTTCCTGAAGGGAAGACCATAGGGCTTGCCCAAAGCTTCAGGAGCAGCCAGGGACCAGGTCAGCCCTTTACAGTGCTGTGGGTCCCAGAGCAGATGCCACTCAGTGTTCTCTTTTCCACTCTTCTCTCCAAACTAGCACCTTCAGGCAGAGGTTAAGTCCTCCCTCTCCCCCCTCTCTAATTACACAATTTACTCCTTTTCTACTGTAATCAGCTCCCATTTATACAGCCCTGAGAGATCGCAGGATAATCACTATGGGGAATAATCCTGTCATTTCCCTTGCTGTCTCTGCAGGATATTGAGTCCCTCCAGTACAAGAAAGGAGAGGGGAGGATGCCAAACATCTTCCTCAGGGACTCTATAGGATTAGCTGAAAAAAAAAGTCAAAAATATTTTAAAATTATCAAACAGAGCCTGTCTTCCAGTCACTACCATGGTCTGAGCTCATGGCACTCCCTCGGTGACAAACACCACCACATCTCAGTGGGACCACAGCAGCTTTTCACTGACCTCCCTGAGCTGTGGGTTCTCCCTTCTTTTACACCCTCCTTGCCTCTTTTTTTTTTTTTTTTTTGAGGCTCCTTCCTTTTCTGTGGAGCACAGACCCTCTCCAGTTCCCCATGAAAACTTTGAAAAAACATGTTGGAGGAACTGAGGCCTCTTACCCTGCTCTTCACAAGCAGGAATAAGGACAGGTCCTAGGCAAGAGAACTTCTGACCTTCACAGCAGGCAGAAAACAGCATGAGGGAGAGATAATGCGAGAAAATATCTCCTAATGGAAGGACACCTCAGACCTTGTCTAACAGCTTCAGCCATTATGCAGTGAAAAGAGGAGGTGAACATCTGTAATTATGATCAGAAGGGCAGAGCTACAGCTTTAACAAACTCTGGCAGTGCCACCTGCATCTTCTCGAGTGAAGCTCTGAAGAGACCAGGACTGCAGGATGAAGATCCTGGTGCACCAGCATAGTTTGACCATATTCAGCTGAGAAAGTGATTAAATATCCTTCCAGTTAATTCCTTTGCAAACCACGAGAGGGAAACTGAGTATGATCATAACAAGTTACTGTCAGCTGGAGTTGTGATCCCGTTTCATCACCACCAGAGACAGCTCATCTGCCCTTCCAACAAAGCCACTTACTGAGAGAGGAAACATTAAGTGCTTTAAAAATATTAACTCCAGGGAGAAGAATCTTTTTCCCTTCTGGAGGTCAGACGCCATTCCACCCGCAGCCAGGCCGCACGCTGGGAGGAGGCAGAAGTTCAGCAGCAAGGATCCCAGCACTGCTGCTGCTGCTTTTGGCATGTTTGCATGATTATCACCCAAAAGAAAACTGAGTCATGAGCCCAGAGTGATGCGAGTCAGGCGGCTGAGACACTTCCCACCCCCGGCCGTCTGGCTGCTGAGCTCCACAGTGCTGGAGCACTTAGAGCTGTGCCCGGAGGCGAAGGGCTGCGGGGCTGACCCGCATCCCACCCAGCCATCCCTGCAGGACCCCCTGGCACACCTTGAGCCCCCTGTAGCCTGAACCCCAGGTGAGCACACCTGGACATGCACAACAGCTCTCGTGTCCCACAGCAGAGTGGCACAGCCGGGTAACCCCTGCCTGTGTTGGTCATGGAGCCCTCCGCCACCACGCATTACATACCACATTTCACAGTTTTCTTTTGATTCCTTTATGACTGCTGTCCCTTTGGCTCCAGTGGTACCTAATCCTTATTACTGTTAGAAGAGAGAAAAATAAATCTTTGCTAATCTTGTTTATTTACAAAAAAAAAAAAAAAGACCCGCAAAATCCTATTTCCTTAAAGTAGCAAAGGCAGAAGAAACAGGGGGAAAAATCTGCACAGCCACTGCTCCAGTGAGCTCTGAGCCCCAGAAATGCTGCACACTCACTCTCTTCCTCATGGGTTTGGTGCATCCCTCTCCAAATACCTCCTCATCCCTGTGCTGGAAATCAAGCTGCCCTCGAGGGCAGAGACCTCCACACTGTGCTGAGCCACAGGCCATGGCCTGAAAGCCATGAGGTGGGGAAGAGACCTGTGGCAAAGGGACAGAAGGAGGATGCAAGAAGAGGGGTGGCCTCCAGGTAATGCAGCAACGTCCTCCAGAGACAAAGCCCTGGGCTTTCTCCTTCTACGTTGTTGCTGCATCCAGCACTAATCACAGTCTCTGTCATTAATTTTATATTAATCGGCTGATTCCTCCACAGGCTCATGGTGCTGACTGAAGAGCACCTGTAAATGGAGGCTCACCCACCAACCTGAGTTTAGCATCACTCACCTACAAAGCAATTTCCCCCCATTGTGAGAAAAACCTGCAAAAGCAGCTTGAGTGCTTCAGGCATTTCCCACTCCTTGGGACTGCTCACTGCTTTCAGGAGCCAGCCCTTCATTCGAGAGGAAGGCTGTCCCCCACAGGGTATTTTCCCCTGCACCACCTTTGCATCTAATTTGATTTTTTTGCCAAAAATGTTTTTAAACATGCATAAGTCTGACTCAGCAACCCAAAAGATTTCATTTGACGCAAAGCGAAATGTTCTATTTTGTTTATAAGCTAATTAGCCAGTCTTATCTCGTGTACCTTTATAAGCACATGCAAGCCAACAACACAACCTGCAAACATGAAAAAGCCTGGATTTAGGAAATGTCAGAGTCGAGCTATACTGGCACTTAAAAAAAACACTCCCTCATTTCTTAAGGCGAGGAGGGGAGGCTGAAATGCCTTCCCAAATTCAGCTTGATTTTGCAAATTATTTTAGCCCTGCTGAAGGTCCATTTTTTGCAAGAAATTTACAATCAGTTGCAGTTTTCCTTGCCAAGCTCAGACACAGAGCACTCAGAGAGCTGCAGAACAAATCCAAGGGCAGATCTCAGCCCTATGGACCGTGATCCAGCTGGGTCCTCACCACTCACCCAGCACCACCACCAGGATCTTTCGGGGCTGCATTCAGTGGTGCTGCCTGTGGGCACAAATACTCCTTTAATGCAAATCAAGTTGCAGGACCAGGACTGAAATAAACAGAATTGCAACCATCTTCCCATAAGAGCTATCTCCATTACATCACTTTCATGATCTACAGAAACACCCACCATAGTCAGCCTGGGTGTGAAAGCTGAATGAATATATATGAATATGTAATACATACACACACACACACCACTTACTTTCTATGCAGTTAATCTACCAAGCACCCTCCACCACATTTAAAAGTATTTGCTTATCAGCTTGAATGACCAAGAAGGACTTTCCTGCAAAAGTGTTTTTCTCCAGGGCAGGAGTATTGACTTCCCTCCCTGCTGCCTGTGCCCTGCAGAGACCAAGTGCTGGCTCCCTTGGGAGAACAGTTTGGGCCAGGACCTTCCCACGATGGCACCAAGTTGCCCTGTATGACTCCAGCGAGCTGTAGGGCCAGCCTGGGAACTCACAGCATGGACCATACAACCTTAAATGCACCTGGCCCCACTGGGTGGGCAGACCATCATATTGCTCAGCTAATAAGGGATGTGTTACCTCTAACCATGTGTGACTGCTCTCCCTCACCCCTTTGTCTTTGCTTAGAGAAGTCCTTCCTCTGGCAGGAGGCAAAATATTATTCTCTCTGCTCCTGATTAAATCTCAATATATAAAAAAAAAAAATCTGGCTTCTATAAGTAATGGCTCAGGACAGAGAAAACATCATTTCATTGGGGCAATTAGAGCAGTCTAATTAAACCTAAGTCTTCTGATCAGGCTCTGCTGATTAAGTGGGTTACAGACACTCTGGATAATATTAACAAAATGAATCAGTTAATTACATGACAATCAATAAGAAGCAAAAAGTAGGACAAGCAATTTGCCTTTAAATGACCATCTAAATTCATGAACATGATACATGTTTGTAAGTGTTAAGAGAAGGGGCAGACATGACAGATCTCTTAGGCACTAAGATAATTTCTGATAGTTGCAATTCCTGAAAAGCAAAGAATTTACAGCATCTCCCTGAAAAAAAAAAAATTACTTTTTTATAATAGCTTGCAAAACAAACAGAGCACCAGTGAACACAGCTACTGGGGAAAAAAAAAGACACCCTCAAACTTAGGGCTTTAATAAAAGTCTTAGTTTGGAGTTGTGACCTCAAATGGTCAGCACTGCTTTGAACAAGAGACATTGTGGTCTTGAATGATTATCTGACTTAGAGCTCCCATCCAAATTGAAAATCTTGGTGAAGTGGGAGCTGGAAAATGACATTGTTAAAGAGGCAATTTTTTGCCCTGAAAAGCTCACAGCCTGAATGGAAAGACTTAAAAAAAAATAAAGGGGAAAAACTATCTTGTGAAAAATAAAGAACTATCTGTTGTTTTCTTTTTGCTGAGTTCAAAACAGGCAGACTGTGAGGGACTTACAGCATTTGTAATGAGTGCTTTTAATCGTTTGGGTTTTTCTAAAAGACAACAACAGAAAGCGTTATCAAGATGGCTATTGAGAACTTCTCTCTGAAAGCAGGCTTTTCAGTCAAGCTAAAAAGCAATAACATTTTCAGGAAAAAAATTCAGTGAGAATGTCATAAAAAATGAAATGTCTGACAAGCACAACAATCTTCCCAGCCTTGAAAAAAGGGATTGGGTATTTTATTTTTGACTTTCTGCTTTATGATTTCAGCTGGATGGATAATGCAGAATCGGGAAGGTGACTTTTCCTTCTTCCAGAGGTGGAGACCTGAGGACCAGACAGATGAGTCTTAGCCCAAACCACACCTGCAATCACAGACTCATTTAGGTGAGGGGGCCCCTGGAGGTTTCCGGTCCAATCACCCGTTCCAACTTCCAAGGACCAACTTCAAAGATTGAATCAGTTTGCTCTTGGCTTTTTCTGGTTGAGCTTTGAAGGTCACCGAGGATGGACACTCCAGCACTTTCATCATGGTCACACTGATTCAAGTTTTCAGCCTTCCAGTTCAGTGCCCTGACGAAAAGATATCCTAGTGTCCCTCAGTGCCCTGGGATTGTCATGGAAGAAATCCCAGGAGGGCTGGGATACGCAGAGGCATCTATAGTCACAGGGGAAGTAGCCTTAAAAAGAAAGATGTGTGAGCCAGAGCTTTTTGAAGCCTTCAGGCTGTGTCCACATCCTTCAGTAGGGCTGGGAGTATTCGAGTCTGGGTGCTCTCCCAACCAGCCTCATCCAAACCAGCCATGCTGTAGACACTGAGCCCCACCACAAGCCAGCCTTCAAGCTGGCTATCACAGCTTCCAGGGTCTGTGGTACCTTGTTTGTCACCCTTGTTTGTTTTCTCCACCTGTGTGAGACTGTTTATGAGCCTCTGCAGCAATAAATCAAAAAGGAGGAAGTTCAGTGCCACAACCTGGACCCAGGCAAGGAATTGGCTTGCCATTCATGAGCAGCCATTTGCTATCTTGCACAGGAAGTGGATCAAGCTACTGAGGGACTTTCAGCTCCAAAAAATGCCACTATAAAAAACCTGAAACTGCCAGGAAGTGGAGGAAAGCGGATTGCAGTGAAATGGGTTGGCTGTCCCAGCAGCAGGTTTTATTGACGCTAAGAGCTCCGGGCTCCTGGAATTGCTTTCCCAAAGTCTCTCCAGCTGGCTGCTGAGTTAGAGAGTCAAGGCAAATACCTTTCATCTTTTTTAAGCTTTATTTTTGAAGGAAGCAGAATTATGCTGCTGTTCTCTCTCTCTTTTTCTTTTTTTTTTCCCCTAATAACTTTTAAATCCTTTGGCTGCTTGCACCAAATTTTTCACAGGGAGAACAGACATGCAGTTCTGACAGGTCTGGAGAAAACAGGCAGCTGAGGAGAGGAGAGAGAAACTCTGCTAGTGCAAAATGCCTCTCATCAACAGCCACTCCAGAGCATGGAACATCTCATTTACTGAACACCATGGAGTCCAACCAGAACTCGACCCCCAGGAATAACTCCATGGGAAACGGGCTGTGCTTGGTTCAGCCCATCTGTCTCCCAGGTAAGTTGTCCTGCTTTACAGCAGGGTTTTGCAGTTTCCCCTGAGCAATGCTTTTGTGCAAGCAGCAATACAGAGGTGATTTCCAGCATGGAAGAGGGCTGTGCTCAGGGCTTCTTTAGTCCTAAGCTGCTGGAGCACCACATGTGCAGCTGTTAAAGAGTTCTGCTGCATCCTGGAGTATTTCATCAGGCATAAGCCACAAGATGCAACACAGCATCCTTTCTCTCAACACAGCTGAACACCGTGCCAGGTTTTGGGTCCCTGGTCTCAGTGTGTCAAGAGGTAAGAGGAATGACCAGCAGTATCAGAGCCCTTGAAAATAAGAAGGGCAGGAGGAGATTGAAAAGGCTGTGATTGTTTTAGTCTCAGAAAAGGCAAATACAAAAACAATCTGCAAATTTACAAGAAGTTCTTGTGAAGTAGGGAGTCTTCTCTGTGATGACAGCAAGTAGGAAAGGAAGTGGTGGGCTTCAGTTGCAGCTCAAGAGGATATGGGTTAGAAATTAAGGAAAACCTTATCTGGACAGGGATGGCATTCTACCTTTGCACTTTTCAAGAGCAAGCAATACACCCTTCAGCTGGGTTTATGCTTGGGGTGGAGGTGACCCCTAGACCTCCCTCCTGACTTAATTTCTAGTTTTTCATAAGAAAGCCATTGTCACTCAGGAGACCACAACCAACTTAATGCTCTGCCTGAAATAGATGGGCAGGATACAAACCTTAGAAGAGAGGATGCTGGTTTGTCAGCTTGCCTGGTGTGCTCAGTGCTGCACAAAGCCCAAGGACAACTCCTGCCCCATTGCTCTGGACAATAAGGATGCCACAAATTCTGGATTATCATTCATGCCTAAAAGTCCTGTCTGTATTCAGGAAAACCTTAGGGCTTTCCTCCACGCCACAACAAAACTACAGTGAATTAGCATTTTAGAAGCTCTGCTGAATCTATATTTGGTAAGAACAATGGGATTGTTGCTGATTTAAACTCAGTCAAACCACCATCCCACTATATAGTGGGGAATTTCAGTCTGGATCTGGACTTTACCTTTTCTATCCAGAACATTTGACTGTCTGTAGTAAATCAACCCTTGCACATTGAGTTGCAAAACCTCATTCACACAGGAAGTACTTATAACATAAACCCAAAATCTCCTGCTTGCCAGAGCAAAGAGGCCCATGCCCATGCCCAGAATATATGTGCAGTGTGTATGGATGCTCATGCTGGACACTTCTGATGCCTCTCTTAACATTAAGAAAAAGGCTTTTCCCCTTCAAAGGCAACCTACTAAGTTGTTCTTCTTGGAGGGTCTCTTTTGAAGGCACAAGGACTCTAAAGCAGCTGATTGTGCCACACAGAGTCTCATCAGCAAACCTGGCACGTCTGTGTGCAGGAAAGGAAAAAAACCACCTTGATCACTACTTCCCATTTACCTTAACCAATCCTGCCTTGATCTCACAAAACCCAGGGTGCTTGGAGTACAGAGGCACAAGTTCAAAGAGACAGCAAGAAGTTAATCTGAAAGCAAAAGGTGCTCTTCAGGCAGGTCGGAAGAAGTAATTAGAAAGCACAGCTATTCCAAAGGTTTAATAAATGACATTAAGGCAGCCATTATACACTCACTAAAGCACAAGGGTCCTCCACTCTTGTCAATCAAGGAAAAAACCCCCACAAGACTGTAGACATAGGGACCAGACTGCAAAGGCAGGAGCTCTAGGGCCCCTTATCACCTCGCTCAAGGAGGTGAAGGCAGAGACTCTGTTGGTGAGGCAGGAAACAAGCAGCTTCAGGAGGCACACATCTGTCAAGGCTTTTCTTTGTTTACTTTTGCTTCTCCTACCCCCTCCACCATCAACATTTACTGTGTTCCATGAGCTCTGTGGAGCTCCATGAGCTTCCCCTTTCCATAGGCAATGTCCCATTTTGGTGTTACACATCCAAAATACACTGACTTTTTAGTTCAGCATTTTAGTTGTTACTTCATTCACCTTCAGAAACCATAGCCTGTCCCACTCCAGTCCTGTGAGGCCAAGTGACAAATCAAAGGGCACTTACACTTTTGAATCTCCCAGCCCCAGGCAAATGTAGCCCTGGATTCAGGATCTTGTTGCTTCAAAACTGCAGATGCAGAAGATCTCCTTCTGCATAACTCTTCCATCTCTAGCTTCTTGTCTGCAAAACACAGCTAATTATTGTGCAGGTTTTGTCCACGTAGCTCTTAGGGGCTATCCAAGGACACAGCATGTGAGGAGCCCCTCTGTCAGACAACACAAGACCTGCATGAGCTTAATTGCAGGCGAGGTTGGCAGTGAGAGATTGCATCTTTTATCGGGAAAATTGATTCGCAAAAGCCACGAGGAGCATCTTTCTCTCTGCAGGCAACATCAATGCACACACATGGATCCAGAGCTAGTGCTTTTCCCGCAGCATTTCACCACCCCCCTTTCAAACCACCCCTCTCTATCCCTGTCCCGCAGCAGTGTGACATTCAGACAACTGCTTCCCAACTCAGGCTTTTCACACCCCACAACCAGGCCTGAATCCCACAAGGCAGTGATGCAGATCCAAACCCTCTCTTCTGCACCAGATGTGTGCCAGCTGAGCAGCACGAGCTGCGATCTCCTGCTCAGCTGCCTCTGGCTGAGGGAGCAGGCAGAGGTTGTGGCACCCAGCTGCTGCCGAGGGGCAGGAAGGGAAGGGGTGCCACTGGGCAGCATAGCACGTCCCTTCTGCAGAGCAGCAGCTTCTCCCTCTTTCTCCCCCTTACTCCCCCAAGCCCGGGAGGCACCAGCCATGTTATAGAGTGTGACACTTCTTCTGACGCTCGAGGGCTCAGAGAATCACCTGGACACTGAGCAGGCTCCTGCTGGAGTTAGCGAGGTGCCCCTGTGAGTGTGTGATCCCTGATGCCACCCTCTGCTGTCAGCTCTGCTCACAGGCAGATCACTGTAAGCCTCCCAGGCTGCTGTGGAGCTGGGACTGCTGGCAACAGTAGGAGCCCTTTCCCGTGCTGTAAGCACTGATCCCTCCTAAAACCTGAAGCGATCGCATTAATCAGTTTGCTTCGAAGTAGGCCATGCGAAATGTGTTTGAGCCTGGCTGATAAAATGGGGGGAGGAAGAAGTGCAAGGAGATTAGAAAGGAATCGTGCTTAATTTGGGAACATCTCTGAAGATTTATTCCAAAGCATGAAAGCCATGGAGAACGCTCCCGCCCAGAGATTAAAGATGCTGTGACTCACATCTCTAAGGCCTGACAATAGCTTATTCAGGAGAGCTGCCTGTAGCCACGAGACAGAGGATACAGTTTTCCCAAAGCATTTCAATTTTCAAGAGGAAAAAAAAAAACTAGACTTCATTAATTTCACCAAATAACATGAGGTGCCTTCATCCCCATCTCTCCTAAACTGGCTGTAGATCTCTGAGCTTTTGTTGGCCTGACAAAAAGCCACACCCAGCAGTTGGGGTCAACTTCTGAATCACCACCTTCTGGCATTGCCAATTGCATTTGACCTCCAAACAAAGCAGAGAGAAGAAGCCAGTGGAAGGCCCTTTCCAATAAGGGAGGAATGAAGTAACCACCACCCCTTGCTTGCTGTGCCCCTGCATGTCTCCTTCTTTCACAGAAGTGAATTCCAGGGGCTTCAGCTGTTTTATCATGTTCTCCCTGCTGCACATCCAACTGTGTGAGCATCACACGACCCTTGAGCAGGTGTCACCATTCTGTGATCGCATGGGTGGCCCACTGAGCACTGGGTGGGTGAGTGGATGGTGCCAGGATCTCAGTATCTCTTTCCCTGCGAGCTCACGATGGTCCCACTGTCCATGACAGCTCCAGGTGAGCCTCCAAAGGAAAGAAGGTGAGGGCGCAAGAGGGTGTGTGTAGGAATTTGTCCTGTGTTCTCTGCTTTACTTCTCTCATCAGGTGCAGAAGGGAAGGGGATGATGAGTTTGGAAGAGATGGGATGGCAGGTATAGGGAACAGAGGGATTGCTGCCAACAGACTGCCTATGCTGGAAATCCCTTTGGGAGTGCTGGTGTGATCAAGCCTTGGGGATGAGCAGCAGGACACGTCCAGGACATCACGAAGAAGGAATCAGATTCAATGCTTGATTGGTGTGGGCACAACTTTGACATCATTTCTCACAACAGTGTAAACACAGCCCTGTGTTTTTACTGACAAGGACCTTTTCTCAGCTCACCCAGTGAGGCATTTGTGGCTGACGTTATTGACTCTGAGGTTGAGGCTGACACGGGGTGCAGGATTTGGGGGGTGTCAGCTCTTGTCTAGGGAGCTCAGGCTGCTGCTGCAGAGAATGTTACCAGCTGTGTCCCTCCACAGGACCCTGTATGGGACAGCACACCAGCAGCCTGGGGACTGGGGGAGCAGAAGGCAGGAGAGCAGCCGTGGTGCTGTGCTGCCGATGCATGAGAGGTTCCCCTGCATCACTGTGCAACAGATCACCTTTGATACAACATTACAGATGGTCCTTTCTGAGTAGCTGCCACTGCTGCTCCTTGTTCTGTTCTCCAAGAGAGCTGGAGCAGAGGCAGGCCCAACCCCTTAAGAGGCTCTGCAGAGTTTGTTTTGATCATCCTGCTGATGGGGAAGGACAGCCAGAGCCTGCTGAACCTAAAAAGGCTGTGTACCAGCTTTAGGCATCCAGGTAATTGTACTCATCTCCCATCCATCATCCCAGGAATGTCAGCGTCTGTTGCCAGAGCTAATGCCCTTTATACCATTTCTTTCATGGAACCAGCTTGAAATGGATTTTGAAACAGAAGCAAGAGGCTGTATCAGTTTTCCCCTTGAGGTGTGACAGTGTGTCTGCTTTCTGCCAGGTTATGTTATTTCTGTTCTCTGCTGCATGTGTGTGTGTTCCCCTGGCTCTGTTCACTGAGACAGGTAGAAAGGATCCCATCTTTCCAAAGTCAGGCTGATGGGGAGAGGAGATGACTGATAACATCATGTAGCAGAATGACAGCCCTCACACACACTTCACGCGGTGTCCATCACCTGCACTTTGTTTGCCAGGGGAAGGGTTCAAGGAAAAGATCTGAGGCACATCCCTTCTCTACAGCTCAGTCAGCCCTTTCCAAATCAAGAAATCCATCTGCCAAGCTGTGGAAGAAAATTGAGTTTAAAGGCTAGTGCACAAGGTTGTCTCACCTTTGGCAAAAGGACCCCATCAAAAGGCATCCCCAGATTTCTAAGCAGTTCAAGGTCAGAGGATTGTTTTTTGATGTCTTTTTTGAGATTCCTGCTTTAGAATTTGTCTCTCTAACTAGAAGCTGTAGCATTAAGAACATGCAAAGAAGTGACAGCCATGCCCACAGGTGCCCCTGCTCTTCTGTTGCTGTGCAGCAAGATTACAATCTTCTGACTGGAGATGGAGTTGCAAAGGGAACCAAAAACCAGAAAGAGTGCAGTATTCTTTTTTTTCCACATTGCTTGAAGTTTAAATATTAACAAAGCAATCAAGATTTCCCCCATACTTAAGCAGAAATCTTTTAGCACGAGCACAGTGTCATTCAGCAAACACAGCTGCCAGATCTGGTGCAGTGGCAGTCTGAGACACTGGTGTAGACTTGCTGTGAAGACAGTCCTCTCACCCCAGCCAGGAGCACAGGTGGGGATCCTGGAGGAGCCTTCACAGGAGGCTGAAGATATATTTGTTCAATCTGCCTTTTAAACCCTCCACAGAATCATAGAGTGTTTGAGGCTGACAGGTACCTCTGAAGGTCATCTGGCCTGGGTGGCTCAAGCAGGGCTGGTTGCCCAGGACCATGTCCAGTCAGCTTTTGAATATCTCCACAGGTGGAGACTCTGAAACCTCTTGGGTCAACCTGTTCCTGTGCTCAGTCACCACAGTGGTGGTACCTGGGGTAATTCCTCAGGTGCAGGGCTTTTCACTTGCTGAACATCACAGAGTTCCTGTCAGCCCATTCCTCCAGCACGTCAACGTCCCTCTGGATGGCAGCATGACCTTCTGGTGTATAGCCACTCCTCCCACGTTTGTATCATCAGCAAACCTGCTGAGGGCACACTCTTGCCCCATCATCCAGGTCATTAATAAAGATGTTGAACAAGACTGGACCCAATATTGACCCCTGGGGTACACTCTTACCTGCTGGACTCCAACTAGACCTCATGCTGCTGATCACCACCCTCTGGATGTTGGCCTCCAGACATTTTTCAATGCATTTCACTGTCTGTTCAACACAGAAGTCTTGCTTTTGTCTGCAAATCTGTTGTCCTGCTTCACTATCCTCCCTCTCGGGATTTTTTTCCTTCCCCACTGTCTTTTGGAGCTGACTTTTAAACAGTCTCTCCTCGCACCTGGCTAAACCTTAGTACCACATACAGAGGAAAGTGGGGAGAGATGCTGCTTTTCACTACGTGCTCTGTCACTGAAGGGAATAGCCCTGGTTTGTAGCATAGGCTTGTTCAGCAGTGTTTCATATCTATGCATCTGAGCCTCTTGTTTTCAGATTACTCCAGGGCTGGTTTTATTATTGGTTGATTGAGTGGTCTCAGCATGGCTCTTGTGGAATACCCGCATCTTCTGCTCACCATGGAGCAGATGGAAATGTTCTCAGTGAGACACTCATGCATGTGCAATATCTACAGAGGAAATATCCACATCTCAGCTCTTATTGCTGCTGCCAACAATGCCACCTGTCAGCTTCTGGGGGAACTCGACTGATATTTACTTGGGCAGTATCAGAATGGAGCACTGGCAGAAAATCCCCCAAGTCATGTAAAAATGCCATTGATGCTCCTGGTAGAAAATCTTCAAACGCTGTAAATACCCTATTGAAATTGCTTTTTTTGTCACCGAGTGTTGAAATCTTGACAAAACGCCTGAAAAAAAAAATTCCTTTTGAATGTTTTGACCACCTTTTCAAAAAGACTGTGATTAATAAATACAATGGGGTTTTTTCCACTTGAGCAGCCCTTTATACATGCTGGAGTCTTCTGGGTGAACAGGATTAAGGTATGAAAGACTTTAGGAAGCAAAACTACCAACAGATTTGGAAAGGACAGAACATAAAAAAGGGTGCCAGACACCTGCATTTAGGGATATTCTGGAACTGCCATTAAGCCATTTTTGTGCTGCCCAGGGGTTATATGGCTAAAAAAGGACATACAAAGCAGTCCTATGATTGGAGTTGTAATTTTGGCACCCTCATGTTAGGAGGAACAAGGGAGTGAGGAAACAAGTGGAACTGCACTCTCAGCAGCTGGAAATGAATGCAGGTTGATGGACCTGCACAGAATAAGCACATATAGATTTACATGTATGACTGAGTGAATTACAACCCTGCATATTCCTGTTTGTCTGTAATACAATAAACCGTCTCTCCTCTCCCACCTACCATTTTTAATTATTGTTGTTTGGGGGTTTGTTGACATTAAAAAAGTCATGTTTTCCATCAGACATGTCCACTCTCTAACCATCATCCTAGATCCAGCCTGTCCCTCCACTGACCACAAATATCCTACAGTCAAAACTCGGTGTTCTCAAAAGACGTAAATGTTTCATATTAGCAGAAACTGATTTTTTTTCCTCGTCTTTCACATGTAGACACAAGTTTCTGTAAATCCTATTCTGCAGCATGTGAAATGCTGAGTGGCCAAACAGTGAGGCACCAGGCTCAGGCAGTGCTTGCACTGATTAGCTGAGCCCCGACTGATGTGTGGATGCTTTTTGCTTTGTTCGCTAATGTACTTCCAGCAGCACTAATAAAATTTCCTTTGAACAAGCGGGAACAGGTGATCACACAATTATGTGTCTTGTCTGTCTGGATGATTCAGCCTCACATTGTTGTCATAGCAGCATGTTCCCCTCGTGGGCTCGCAGGTTGAGGTAGGGCTGGTTTGCAATTTCCAAATAATAAACAAAACCTGGTGCCCTGATTTGATAGAAGAGAATTTGTTGTGTTGCTGGAGTTGTAACTGTGGGAGGAAAAATGGAGCTGATTGTCGACACCCTTAGGACACCCTTATAAGGACTTCCAAGGATGCAAACACAGCCTAGATTTGAGTTTGGGAGTCAAAGAATAGAGCTGTTAAATTTGTTTCTATATTCTCTGGAGTGAGAGTCTGGTTCCCTCCCCTTCCAAAGGGAGCACGTGCTTTGGCAGTGCTGTGCCAACATGTCACACACTGACACAGTGTTGTGTGTCCCAAGGAGCAGCACTTTGATTATTTAACCAGTCCTGGCACATGGTACTCTCCAGCCCCTGAGCCTCAAGTTCCACACCTTGCTCTGAGTTTGTGCTGACCACCAGTTATCCTGGCACTCTGCACTGGGACCACTAGCTGGATCCTAAGTGGGATGCAAGGCCATGGAGTGTGATGTCATGTCATGCAATGTCATGAACTGCGAATTGTCAGTGGGGCATTAACTACCTGGAGATGTTCAGGCATGAAAAAAGCCCACATCTGGTGCCACAGCTGCAACCCTTGCAGAAGTGACCAACCAGTATCAATTAGGAAGTTCCCCCAGTGACAGAAGTGTTGTGCCAGTCCCAACTGGGACACAGCACCAGGCTGTGACAGGGCATGTGAAGGACTTAAGTAAGTATGACACGTGCATCCTGAGAGCCAGCAGCTCTTTGGGGGACACAGAGGGAGCACCTCTGCTAGGCAAGTGTCCTGTTAATGCTTTTGAAGAGGCAGCTCTCCTTGCAGCTGATTGATCCCTGCAAGCCCAAAGTGACATCCATGAAGGAAGATTCTCAGTCAGAGTGGATCACCATCTGACTAATTCAGTTTATTCCGTACAGGGCCTGGGCAGCTGCAAGTCCATTTGAGGTTGATTTCAACCAGTTGTTTCTTTGAGGGATGTGTTAAAACAACACAAAGAGACAATTCACACACACACAGGATGGGTAAGGAAGAGGAGAACAGAGATCCTGAAAGAACCCTACATGTAGGATCAATCTGAGTGCCATTAATTTTCCTTCTTCTTTTTCTCCGGCAGACAGAGCCCAGTGTGATTCAAGAGTCTAAGGAAATTTTCAATCATATTGAGAGAGAGAGGAAACTAGAAAATGGAATGGGATTGCACTGCAAGGCTGTGACCTGTCTGTGCCCAGAGCTCTGCCTTAAATTGGAAGAAAAGTGCCAATTAATCTGACACTGAGGAAGGCATAGGCAATGAAACTATTTCATGTCTGCTCATTTCCCCCCATGGCATGTAGTCCTCTCCACCTTACTAATTGGAGAAAACTTGCTAACAGCTCTCTGATGTGGGTTTAATTAAATACCTTTTGAATGCCTCTGAGCGGTGGGAGAAGCTGGTGGAGTCATTCCAAGTCTGACACACTCAGGAAGGGCTTCAAATCTGGGGCTCCTTGCTTCATCAACAAAAAAACAAAGAGGCTGTGGGAGCAGTGGAGGATCTTTAATAAAAACTGAGCTGGAAACTAAAGGCTGACAACATCTGGCTGTGAAAAGGAGGATCTTCCCCATCCTGCAGTTCTTACAACACTGCAGAGAAGATGCTTGGTCATCCTGCGGCAAAGGAAGGGCTCTGAGGGAGGGAGACACCTCTGCAGGGGACATATGCAGGGTGAGGATGTTGTGTCCCAAGAAGGGCTGCAGGCCCATGAAGGGGGTGAAGCAGTGAAGGGTGGAGGAGGTGAGAGGAGGAAGATGTGCTCTGGGAGGGGACAGCCGAAGAGAGGAGCAGCAAGCACTGGATGTGTTGGGGCACAGCTCTGCCCCAAGTCCACGGGAGACACTTCAGCAGGTCACTTCTCTTTGGTGGGTGTTAAGTGCTCCAGGTGCATTGCCTGAAGAGAAAGATTCCTTCCTGGGAATCAGGGCTGTGTGCTGAGACCAGTTGTGCTCTAAATAGGAGGGCAAAGAATGACTGATTTCATGAAGGGTGAGTTTTGGCATGTGTAGATAAAAGGGGAGCACACCACAGGTACCAGGTAGGCTGTGGACAGGTAGATGCCCTTGCAGCAAAGCCAGACCCTAAGCCAAAGCCTCAGCTATGCCACAACTTTTCCCATTTCTTTAAAACACCCATTTGCCCTCTCCCCATGCCAGGGAGTGGAGCGTACGGGCTGAGTGCTGCAGGAGAGAGCTTGCAAATAATCTGAGAGCAACAGAAAAAATTTCAACAAGACCTTGAAAGAGTCTATTTAGCTTATCAGAAAGGGGGTCAAGAGGTGATTTGATTACAGTGCATAAGTGCCGTCAGCAGAAGAAAACACCAGTTTCTAAAGAGCTTTTTAATCTATCAGAGGAAGCCGGAACAAGAGCCAATGGCTGAGAGATGAAGGCAGACAAACGCAAATAAGACATAGGGAGTGTATCTTTAGCAGAGGGGAGATAAAGGGGAAGAGCAAACTCAAGGAGACCGGCCTTGGTATCTCAGGGTGCCTTCAAGTGGAAGCTGGATAATGTTCTTAAGCCAGAGAGGAGACAGGTTGGTTTCAAGGTGGCATTTAGGACCCAGTGGTACATGGGTACATGTATAAAGTGGCCTGGTACTTCTTTGTCCCCTAATAATAAGAAAATCCAAGTTCCTTGGTCTTGTGGGGACAGAAAAATGTTTGAGGGCAGGCTCTGGGCAAAACCTGGTTCAGTCACCAGGAAGAATTCAGCTCAGTGTTCGTGGTTTCTAAGTCAAAACCGAATCCTGGGGGCCTGGTGGTCGGAGACTGTTTGGTGTTCTTGGTAATGGACCAGCCGCATGCTGGTGACAAATTCCAGACTAGTGGAAGGAAGAGCTGGCATGGGTAGGAATTAAGGCATTGCCAGTGAAGAGCACAAAACAAAAAGGATTTACCAGAAGTCCATCTCATCCTGCACCTGTGTTTGGCACTGATAGGGAACTCTAGCAGGGTTTTCTTTGAAATAAAAAAAACTGTCTGGAGTGAGTCTTCCTTGCAATTTCTTCCTTATTTCAAACAATTTGTGGCTGATGGACTCCTGAAGTAGAGGTTGATACACAGCTATTAACAGGCCCTGATGCTTCTCCCGTGAAATTTTCAGGCTACTTTTGGATCTATTACACTTTCCTTGGAGCAATAATATTCATCATTTAATAACACAATGCAGGGAAAGGTATAGCTTCTTGCTTGTTTCAAATCCTCTGATCCTCTCACTGGTACACCTTATTTTTTTTGGTGGGAGGAGCACAATATACTTACTAATTGCCATTTCTTTGTGCTATTCAAGATTGTTGAGGCTTCTCTCCCACCATTTTGTATATACAAATAGTATGAGAGAAAATACGACTTATCTTGGATTGGCCAGGAAACTTCTTACCTTTTAATTTTAATTTGACCTATTTCTAACTCAAACATCTCTGGGCATCTCTGGAGAATGGACACTAAGCTCAAGCATAAGAACTTCTAAGCACTAATTTCTGTGTTTCTCATCTGAATCCCTCCTGTTTGGTGATAAGAGAAGGTTTCTAAGCCAGGATCCTCCTAGGATTTATGGGCAGCTACCTCTTTAGTATTGCTGTTTTTTCTCTGTTCATCTGTGTTCAAGAAAGGAAAACTTTTAACAAATAAACCAAGCAAGCCCTTTTTGGCCCAGGGGCTGGTGAAACCAGTATTTAAATATTTACTACTTGAATGTGTAGGAATTTCCTGGGTTGTGCTGTCTGGCAAATAAGACAGCTTATTCAGCATACAGTTAAAGTTGTGGTTAAGTCTAGGAAATAATTCCCTATCAATAATGAATGTTTACTAGAGAGTAGGTGAATCATACTGTGACATCCTCATTCTCCTTAACACTATGAGCTGTTCCAATGAGGGTCCATGTGCAGGTGGAAAAAGTGGGTCACCCTGCCAAATGTTTGCCAAAGCCTGATAAAGGTGGCTATTTATTCTGAAACATCAAAACAAACCAACAACAGAAACAACAATAAAACTCCCCAAAACCCCCACAACAAACCAAATCAAACCAAACCAAATGAAAAAATCAAACCAAATCAAACCAAATCAAACGAAAAAATCAAACCAAATCAAACCAAACCAAACCAAACACCTAACCACAAAAAAACCAAAAAAGAAACCCACTTTGATTCAGTCCACATTCTTTTTTTTTTCCATATGGCTATAAAAATAAAAAAAATTCAGACATCAGCATTTTTAAAAATTAGTAATCTTTTCAATTTAATTAATTTAATTTATCAAATAAAAGTTCAAATAAAGTTTAACCAGCTAAAAAGAAAATAAAAGATATCAGGGTATCTAAAAGAAACATATTACTTGACCCATTCTGAGGGTTAAGTAGTTTGGTAGTGCAACAAAAGTCAACATTGAGCTTTCCAAACCATCCCATGCTTGGAAAGTTTTTTCAGCTCTTGAAAGGTATGTCAGTTTTGACAGCTGTTTCCTCTATTTGTTTGGGTGGGAAACCTGGGTGATTAATCCTGCCTATTCGAGTCATTAGGGACATATTGGAATTTACTTTACTGTTTGTTACAAAACAGCATGTGCCGAGTTTCCATCCGAAAATTAGACCACCAATTCCCAGCTGGATAAACTGGGAAGCAGTCTTGACGTGGAAGAGTTTGCAGTGCAAATACACAGACCACAGACCATTAGTTGTGTTTTACCAAGTCCGTAATAAAGCCCAGAGCCTTAAAAACTGGAATTTGATGATTCCGGTAAGGGCTAGAGAGTCTGCACAGAACTTTCCTTTGGTTTTCTGAATCTGTATCCTTCTTTGAGCAGATCATTCTTCCTCCAAGAGGGAAAAACATGCCCCAAACATCCCTTAACATCATTAACTTTTTCCTCAATTACCTACTTAAGGGTGAGCAAAACACACTGTGAAATGGGGCTTTTCCACAAGTTGAGTTTAATCACTCTTATTCCTTGGAAGCCATGTGGGGATATAGGCGTGTGACAGCAGCCATCTGGAGAGGATTCTAGTCCAGCCAGACTGTCCCCATTGCCACTCATGCTCACAGCTGTGCCACCCATCCCAAGTGTGTGGCAGGGATGGCATGAGGTCCTGAGCACACGCTGGAGTTGTGCCTGTTGGGATGCACGTCGGGCTGTTTGCTCAGTGCCGCCGGTGCAGCTTCTCTGGAAAGCAGGAGTGACAAATTTTTTTTTCCTCCGAGCCTTTTGGGGCCATCCAATGACATTTCCCAGTTTGGGACTTCGTCCCATCACTGTGGGGCTCTAAAAACCAAAGCAGAAAGGAAAGGCGGGATCTCAGCTCACCCCGTGGCTCCTCAAGACTTTACCCCAGGCACTGGTTCTCATGAGGCTTGTGCTACAGCTCTCAGGGAAGACAGTGCCAGCAGCCACAGCATGACAGCATCCAAATGCCATTCATTAAGACACCATGGTTTGCTTTCAGCTGCTTTTAATCTTTCCCAGTCTCTCAGAGGGAACAGCCTGGATCCTCCTGTGAATTGGAGAGTTCAGTCTCCCTCAGCAGACCCCAGACATGGGCGTTTAACAGCGACAGGCTTTTCAGCAGCCACAAAATAAAGGGCTGGATTTTTTTTTTTAATGGATGCTATTAGTGTTCTGGGAAGAGCCTGGACTCATGCTCATTAAGTCTGCAGTTTCCAAAGTATTTCTAGAGAGGAAGAGAGCATAACTGGTTGAAATTCTTATTGTGGTAGTAAATGATCAATGCACTTATTCACAGGGCCATAGTGGCTGTGATTAATTCATAGCCAGAAATAATAGTGGAGCACCTGCTGCGATGGTATTACCTTATCTCTGCCTCACTGGTTGATTTCAGGTACAAGCAAAAACAACCCTTAATTACTTGGTTAAAAATCTGTCAGCTGCCGGAGAAACAAATGGAATGATACAGCCACCTCTGCTGCTACACTTTAAAGCTCCCAGAGATAATTGAATGGAAAGAAATGCACTTCAAAGTCCTCCAAGAGCCAGCACTGAGAGGAAAAACCTAGATGTGCCCTGAGGAATTGTCAGTGACCCAGGAATGGCCAGCCACGGGGTTGACCTCCACTGACAGCAAACTTCCCACAGCTGCAGGGCTGGGTAATTCCTACTGTGCTTTCAGAAGGACCTTCACCATCCCATTCAGATGCCTCTCACCAGTTTTACAGTCATCTGTGCTGTTCTCTTTTTTTAGAGAGAAGTTGATGCCCTCAGGCACTCCTGCCTTGTCTACCCTGAGGCAGGAGCACCACTGTTTTGAGGCATTTGTCCCTGTAACCCTTCCCTGGTGCTGCGGCACAACCTGCTCCCCCTCCAGACAAGAGAGCAGGCAGTGTTGCCCACAGCCCAGGCAGCAAAGCTCAAAGGCAGCCAGCCAGCACCCATCACCTTTCTGGTACTGGCTAGGGAAAGCTTCCTCCAGTCAAATCTTTAATATTCCTAAGGGCTGGGATTCCCCACCTCCTGGGCCCCTGTGCCAATATCTGACCATCCCAAGGGTAAATTTCTTTCTGAACAGCTATTTGGAATTTCACTGGCCACAACTCACATCCACTACCCTCTTCCTTTCTCTTAGCATCTCCAGGAAGAGATTGGATCCATCTTCTCAGGACCTTCCCACCCCAGGACAGTGGCCCTGTCCTCATAATTCGTTTTCATCCTCCTTCCCTTGCTGCCTTGCTGGCTATGCCAACAGCAGATCAGCCATCTCATATGGAGACATGCCTGCACAGTGGGTCTCCAGCTGGATTAGAGGGTCCTCTTGGAGCCCAGGTTTTCAGGGCTGTGTTACTGTGGAGGAGACATTCAGATGCCCTTGACAGTGGCAAGCAGCTGGGCTTGTTCCTGCTGCAGTAGGACACTGCTGCGGGATGGATGTGATTGCTTCTGAGCCACTCTCTTTAAGGACACAGGCGAATAAAAATGCAGGAGAAAATCAGCCACTTTACATGGTGATGCTTTTAATTGCCTTGGCTAAATGGGAAATTAAAAGCTGGAAACTTCAAGTCCTGTTTGATGTTTAGCATCCGTGCTCCAAAAGGACGGGTTCTCCGGGCACGGCTTTGGTTCGCCCAGGAAGCGTGAAATCGCTCCCAAATTGCTCGACGTGTAAGGTAATTGGCCTCCACTGCCTGAAACGCTCTGGCTGCAGACTCAAGGAGCAGGCACCGTCTCCCAAGTGGAACAAACTCAGAGACACCCGTGTGCCTGGCATTGAGAGCTCTTGTCCGACTTGTGCAGAGACCGTCCACTGCTTCTCTGGAGGAGCTCGGTGACTGGCAAGCTTGGGGAAACAAGTCACATAAGATACAGAACAAGAGAGAGCTGTCCTATCATCAGCCCTGTGCTATGAATTTTCCATTTTCTCATTGTTATGCTCAATCAAGGCACATTTAATTTTATATTAGGAGCATCTGGAAAAAGATCCTGTGTTGAAGGCCACACGTATTAAAGCATTATCTGCTGACAGAGAAGCACATGCTCACAAAGGCTGCCACGGTCAGAGCTATTCTCCCCCCAAGCTGGAATTTTTGTTCTCTGTAACAGGATCTATGATCACATCTCACCTGCCAGTTTTGTTTGCCTGGTGGCCATTTCTGCTTTCTTCAGTGATGACAATCTTCTTCTGCTTGTGTCCAGTGACAACACCATGGGCTCTGCACATCTGCTGACTCCGGTGGTCACAGGGTCAGCCAAGGTGTAGCCACTGTCTGCAACAAAGATGCTCCAAGACCAAACAGTCATGTCCCCCTTGTCCTTTGTACAGACACCTCAAACACTGGTGTCCATCCTTGCTGCCTCTCCCAGTCCTGCCATGCCTTTGGAGTTGAGGACTTTGAGTGTGGGGATGAAACACAGCCTTCGAGATTCATCTTCATGGTGAAGCCATACAATGGCTCAGAGACATTCCTTGCTCTCATCTTTTGTCCTTTCCTAATAACTCCTTGCAGCAACAGGAGAGGTCACAAGAGTGCTTTGCAAAAGTGTGCAAACTGCTCAGGATCGTGGAGCAGGACTGAGATTCAGTTCCAAGCTCATGGATGAGCTTCACTAGAAATCCCCTCCTCACATTTCAGGACCTTCTCTCCAGAGTTTCTGAAATCTCCAGAAGCCCAGACACCGCCCAGTGAAGGTGCAGCAGCTCCCAACCTTTCTCACTTCTCCAAGCTGTTTCATTAGCAGTATTCCTGGGTGTGATCTGCTGCCAGACTGCAGGAAATCCTGGCAGGCTCATGGAATGTCAGGGAATCAGCACAATGGTCCCTTTCCACACACATCACCCCTATGGTCTGATGCTGTTTGCCTCTCCTTTTCACTCTCCATGTATTCTCTTAGATGTTAGGATCAGAGGATCAGAAGACAGCCTGCAAGGTCTCTGTACAGCTGTGAGTCTTTCAGCAGGGAAAGGTGCCAGTGACCAACTGAAAGAAAGAGAAAAAGTGGTATTTGCAACCTTGGTTCTTTTTTTTAAGTCTTTTTTTTTCCCCACTCCAGATAAAAAAGGCTAGACTGGTGTAAATGGCTGAAGCTACATTAAAACCTATTTATAGGTGTTGAGAAAATTCATGTCATCAGATTATTGTTTTTAATCACTGGTCATTAGGAAAACAGGGGATGGATCTTTGTATCAGTCCACTGGAGAAAGAGTGGGAAGACATCCTGAGAGATCATCTAACCACCCTTCCCTGGAATGCTTTTCCAGCATGTCCTCCATGCATAAATCCAGTTGCTTGAGGCACCAGGATTCATTTTTCTGCATCCTCTAGTCCCTTTGCTGACTCTTCACAGCCCTGCTCCTTGGGATTCATTCTCTCAGCAGCCTTTCTCAAAGGGGAAGCACCTTGCTGCTGGGCTGATCAGAGGAATGAGGAGAAGGAGGGGAAGCCTGCATCCACCTCCTGCTCCAGAGGTCTCCAGGCGGGGCCCTCTGGGCAGGCAGAGCTGTGCCCTGCCAGCCCCAGCCTGGAGTGACATTCCTTTTCTCATGACCCCAGGTGGAAAGAGTTAAGAGTCAGGGTGATTTGCTTTCTGGTTTTCCAAGTTCTGTCAGGACCACATTGTCATGAAATTATAAAAACTAGGGAGTTCCAATTGACACCTATGACATCTCCTGCCCTTTGGAAGGACACTGCTCCACCCTGTGCACAAACTGTGGCAGTGTGACTGATATCCCTTCTCCAAAACTTTCAGAGAAGGCATTTCCACCTCTTCCCCTGAGGAGGTAAGAGGCATCAGTAATCACCACGCTGGTGGGAAAATACAGGTTAACAGGCAAAAATAAAACCCTTCTGTGCCAAGGGAGGGGCACATCCGTTGGCAGCAGGAGGGAGATATCGGGAGCAGGGATGCTCCTCCGGACACTGCGCACTCAATGTGTAAATTGCTTTTGCTGGCCAGCAGGAGAGACGGGAGGGAAGCAGCAGGGATTGCCCAATTTTTCTACTCCACGAGGGATAGCCCCAGCTGATTTCAGCAGCGATAAAGATCACCTCATTATCTCCAACAAAGACCACACAATTACAGAGCGTCTCTGATGGGAGTGGTGATAAGCACTAGCATGAGCTCACCTCCTCCGCTCACTCACTTGTTTATTTTGGAGGTTTCTTAATATGCCAAGAGCCATTGAAACCAGTGCTAATTCACCCCCCACAGCAGCACCTTGGCCAGGAAAGAGGAGCTGTCATCACCACCACATCCTTCCAGCCAGACACTAGAGATCAACAGTTGTGATGCTGCAGGGAAACTCCCAACATCGGCTCCTGGCACCGGAGTCTCCTCCCTGCAGTCCGGGTCCTTGTTGGACCCCCTGTAACCAAAATGCCTGAGCCACCTCCTGTCAGCCGAGTGCCAGGGGCGACCCCAAGGCCTGGGCAGACCCTGTGAGAGCTCTGATGACACCAGTGCTTGGCACCATCCTGCCCACCCACTCTGCTCTCTCCTCCCAGCCTAAATCCTTTCAAAGAGCAGGTGGGTGGATCTTCTCAAAGCCCCCAGGATTTGTACAGCTGATCCAGCACACAGCTGACAGGGGACACATCCATCACACGTTTCCAAAAGCCCACGGAGTTTTTCTTCTCCCTGCTTTCTTCCTCTTCTTCCTTTTATTTTTTATATTCTCAGGTGAACACAGGATATTTCAAAGAGATCTCTGCCACCACTGAAGCTTTGAAACCAGCTGGTGGAGCAACCTCAGGTGACATGGAGAAGGAGCGGGGCCTGGCTGGGTGTCTTCCCAGGAGAACTTAATCAAAGCTAGAAGAAATGACAGCACAAGCTGATCTGACTCAGTCTGTCTGGGCTTTCTCCCTCCCTCTGTTATTGGGCCCAGACCAATACCCCTTCCTGGTTTTAAATTAGTAAAACCTTTGCTAAGCTTCAGATTAAGTTCCTGAGTCTCCAGCAGAGATGGCCTGTAGCAAAGCCCTGGATTTTATCTTTAATTATCAGCAGGAATATTACATTTTTTCAGAAACTGAGCTGAGAAAAAGCCAGCATCTGTGATCCCTGCTGTGGATCTGAGCATCTGCTCAAGGGAAGGCTGCTAATCAGGAGGAGAGGGGTCAACAGAAGATGATCTTGTAAGTCTTCTTCTATAGACTGAATCTCTAATATGTTTACTTAGCCAGATGCAAATCCTTTTCACAAACTCGTGGCACTGCTGAGTACAAGTACGCGCAGAAAATTAACAAAGCTGGAGCATCAATTCCTTGTCTACCACCAGGATGAGACTCTTGGTGACTACGTGGGAGGAAGGAAAATGTGCTCTTTCCAGTGTCCAGGGAAACAACGCAGAGTTCCAAGAAGCATTCTCCAATTCTTAACCAAGAAATCCTGTCCAGCACCTCACCGCTTCCCTCTCTCTCCTGGCTGCTCTCCTTCCCTGATCTGCTCCTGGGCTGCTCCATCCCTGGGTCCCCAGGGGTTGTCTTGCCCTTGTCCACACCCAGCAGCAGAGCCTGCCCATGGCCAGTGAACTAATGCAGGAGACCTTCAAAAAACAGTGATGACATGAAGTGCAGAACCATTGCAGGGCCAGGAGCTGGACTTCAATGATCCTTGTGAGTCCGTTCCAACTCAGGACATGATTCTGTGGTCTCCAAATATGTTCAGGAGCAGATGGAAGAGTATAACAGCAGCCTGGTATATAGACCCCTCACGTGGGTGTCCTGTGCCTACTGAAGACAATCCTGTCTCCTCCTGCCTGCTGGCTGGAGGTTATTTTCCATGATGGAGACTAGAGAAGTATCCTACTGACTGCTCTGCTGATGTAGAAACCTCTCATTGCCTGCTGGGACAAGGGCTGAGTGTCCCTTGGAAAGTGGGGACACTGACTGCATTTGTCTGTTCACATTTGTCTGATCTACGGTGGAGGAGGAACTGGAGGCCAAATTATGTCCTATTACTTGATTCTGGAGCCATCAGAAACTCCCTACATAGCAACCTGCATTGGACTGGAAAGGGTGTGCTGCCTGGAAGAGGAGGCACGAGCAGGAAAGGTCAGGAAGGCAGCACAGCGTGGGTTGAGCTGCTCACAGCATGGACAGCCATGGGTTGGGGCAGGTCAGTGTATCTGGAGCTTATCCTTTCAGGTCATTCTTCTCTTCACTCTTGACAGAACACGCTCAGGTGTATGTGTGGTGTGTCTAAGGTTCAAGGTCACCTTGTATTCAGCCCAGCACAATAAAACCTTAAAGGAATAGGGTATAACAAAAGAGCTGGGTGGCTTTGAGCCTCTCAAGGAGGGATAGGACTCGAAATAGATCACAGCTACCTGCAGGTTAGAAAGCCCTGCGTCCATTGCCTTTGTTGGTCGCTTCCTGAGACATCCTGCTCGGGTAGTGCAGAGGTCTGGGGATCCCCTCTGAGCTGATGGTGACAGCTGAGGAATGAGGCTGGCTGAAGCAGAGCCTGTGTAATGCCATTCCAACCCAGCCAGCCAGGTCAATTAAAAAATAAAGACGAAGGCGCTGGGTCCGGGTCTGCTGTCCCCGTCAGACTCATTATCTCCCCCCACCAACAGAAAGAGGGCAACTGTTCACGTAAGACACAGCTAATAATATCTGAGTACAGGACATTGCTGCTAAATTATGGGGAGGGCTTGGGAAGGGAAATTAGTGTCATTTGCAAGCCCAATAATAGGGGCTGTGCAGCATGAATGCCGATGCGGGAGCGGGCTGGAGGACAGCGCGTGGCTTATGCAACCGTCCCCGTCCTCACAGGGCTGGGCTGGAGGAGGCACACAGGGGGCTGAGGAGCAGCATGGCAGGGAGAAGTAGGCTTGAAAGCCAAAGGCAGTAAAAAACAGAGGGCAAAGCAGATACCTCTGTCTGAGCATGAAGGCATCAGAAGTTTCTCTTAGGGAAGAAGGCTCAGCCCTCCCCTCCTAGCTGAGCTTTGGCACAAAAGAGCCACAGTTTAGGGGTCCCACAGTTTAGGGATCCCCAGGGCGGCAGCTACAAGGGATGGGAGGTCTGGTGGTTTCAACTGAAGGGCTACTTCCTGGGCAGCTTCTAGGAGCAATGAAACCCAGTGAGGAAACCGAGGCACAGAGAGATTGCACAGTCTGTGCTGTGGCTTGAATCTTAAGGCAGTTCTTGAGCACTCCTCAGTGATGTGAAATGTGGTGGTGCTGCTCCCCGGGACAGCTGTATTCCTGCAGCAGGCAAACCATTTCCCGTTTATGATTACAGACACATCTTGAGCAAAAATCATAGAATCATAGGATGGTTTGGGTTGAAAGGGACCCTAAAGATCATTTAGTTCAAACCCTCCTGGCCAGGTTGCTTAGAGCCCCAGCCAGCCCAGCCCTGAACACTTTCAGGAATGGGACATCCATGACTTCTCTGGGCAACCTGTTCTAGTGACTCACCCCCCTCACAGTTAAGAACTTCTTCCTAACATGTAATGTAAACCTGCCCTCTTTCAGTTTAAACCCATTCCCCCTTGTTCAGTCACTACAGGCTCTTGTAAACAGTCCCCCTCCATCTTTCTTGCAGGCTCCCTTCTGGTACTGGAAGGCTGCAACTGGGTCACTGGGAAGGAAGCCTTCTGTTCTCTTCTGTGTGAACAATCCCACTTTTCTCAACCTTTCCTCACAGGACGTGACTGTCCAACCAATGTGTTACAGAGAAGCAGAAGCACCCTCTGACCAAATGCTCCCAGGCTGCTACCAAACTTAAAAGGTGCCTAAACAAAAAACAGACAAACAAACAAAAAAAGAAATAGAGCTACTCTCGCTGTGTCCAACACCTGCAAAGACCAGTGTCCCCTTCCTGCCTGCTGAGTTATTTGTCAAATTCCTCGATCTCGGACCCCTCTCGGGGCCCCTCCTGTAGCTGATTAGGAAATGCTCCGTTCCTGATGAACAGGTGAAGCTGTGATTATATTAATCAACTGCTCATTAGTGTTGCCTGGCTTCAGCTGATCATACACCAACCCCATGGTGTATGGCCAGCTCTGCCATACAACTTCTGGGGCTGTCAAAGATCCTCAGCTCTGTTGCTGTGCCCACCTGGTTTTGCCCACAGATGGAGAAGGGCTACCCAGGGCACTGCTGAGATCTGGCAAGCAAATCTCATCCCAGCAGATATGAGCCTCTTTCAGATCGTGGATTGATCACTGTAGTGCTGTGCCTCTGTGCCTCAGGTAGGGAATTTTGGACCTTGAGAGACCTGACCCCTCAGGTGGAGGTAGCAGGGACCTTCAGTGCTGGAGCCAGAGGTGGCTCAAACTCCTTTCTGAATCCCTCTGGATGTGGCAGCTCCAAGAGGCAGGCCCTGGGCAGGCAGAAGAGTCACCTCTGATCTAACTCCTCCTTTTTCACAGCTGTGACATGGGACAGAAATCCCCCTGGGCTGCCTGCAGTCTCTAGGGACTCCCTGGAAAAGTTATTGCTCTTCCCTTTGGGAAGCTCCCTGACAGCTCTCCCCAAGGAGATCTCAAAACCAAGACCCAGCACAGCAGAGTGCCAGAGGCACATGCACCACTGCATTCTGACAAGTTTCAGCCTCCTCCAGCCTTCCTCACTGAAGGCTGGGGATACAGCTATGCTCTCCCCATTCTCTTTCTTCCTTTGCCCTGTCCTCTCAATCAGGCTCTGGCTCAGAAAGGTTTCATTGCACAACAGCTACACTGGCTTTAGAGAGATGCAATTAAGATGAAACCCACTTATTTAAAGCAGCTCCTCTCCCAGCACTGCTCTAATGTCACCTTTGATCACTGAAACCAACCCAGCTCACAGACTGCCAGGGACGTGTCCTTTCATTTCTCCCTTTCCTCCTCTCTCCATTCAGACAAAACTGGTTTCTTTTTTCCTGCTGGTGCTCCAAGCATTTTGCAGAGCAAAGGACAGTCATTTTTGCATTGACCAGCAAGAAAAAGAGAGTCAAACACCCTGGCTGTCAGCCATGAAGGTTGGGGAGGTCACATAGATGATGCTGCACTTTGGGTTCAGGCATCTTGACCCAGGCACATTGCTGCCCTGGGGCTGTGCTGCCACTAAGGATGGACTTGAGATGGGCAGGGCCCCCTGTACTAATGTATCTGAAAGGAAGTACCCTGAATTTATTGGGAAGAGCAAAGACTAATGGGGGGAGGCTGGCCCATTGCTACCACGTACAACAGTCAGTCCTGCTCAAACCATCACCTAGCCACGGCTTAGCTTTAAACCCCCCAGTGGATCCTGCTCTCACAGGCACACAGGAGCTGCTGGATCAGGATTCAGCAGTCTCCATCCATCCACACATACACTTTTGATTGTCAGGCATTGAAAGCTCAGATTTCCTTGCCATTAAATGGATCCATCAGGTTGCATTTTCTATTAGACTGGAGGTTTCCTGGTTGTCAGCACTTCCACCCACACAGGCAGGTCTCTTCTGAACTCCGTCTCTCTGCCTCCAAACCTCCCTGTGTCACATTTTCTTTGGAAAGGGAGAGCAAATACATGTGTATCCCTCTGCTCTCCTGGGGAGATGGCAGAGCAATTTACAGGGTACCCTGGGTGGGCAGGCTCCTTCATCTGCACTGTATTTCAATCTATTTTGTTTTGATCTGTAGGAGAGATGTCTCTTCCTGCAGGTGGAGAGAAGAGCAAGAAGCTGTCCTGTTACAAAACACCAGTAATTTGTAATTCATCACCAGCCCAGGGCCAGGTGCACTCTCCACTGCCTCTTCAGGGTGACATTTTTTTTTTAAATTCTTAGAAGTGGACATTGCCATGCCAAAAGTCTCAGCACTGACATTACAGATTCCTTCTGATCTCTTCAAATATCTCTGATTTAGCAGTTCCTGAGAATTTCGAAGCACAGGGCAAGTTTCTGCCTTACCTAAGTGACATCCCCTGGGCCAGTTTGAGTCTCAGTCAGAGCTGGTGTGACACTACAGTGAGGGACCCCAGCCCCTGGCTCAGCTGAATCATTTGGTCACCCCTGACAGGGAGGAATTTGTCAACTCTCAGCAAATGCTACAATTTTATAGGCATCCCACTCCATCAGACTGCTGGGGGGCTGCACCCTCCATTCCTACTTTGATGAGGAGCTGGGGACAGCAGGGATTAAATGCACCCTTTCCACCTCCTGGTCCATGATGCCCGTTGAGCTGAAGCTGGCTCCCAAGATCTTGGTGCTTCAAAAGAGAGGTGTCAATGATAGTTCTGGGGAGGACAGCAAAGAAACCAGCCCAGGTGCTTCTGTGAATCAGCCCAGGTGGGCCATCGCTGAACCTGCTGAGAGCTGAGTCCTCTTCTGGCCAGCTTGTACAGGGCTGGGATGATCAAGAGTGGCAGGGCTCCCTCCTCTGAGAGCAGCCAGGGAGGGGGAAACACAAAGCAGGTGGTTTCTCAGGAGCACTGCGATCCCCACAGCACATCCCACTCTGCCCACAGTCCTGGAGCTGGAACAGCCACTGCCTGAGAGGCTGTTCCTGCGCCTGCCTCCTCTGGGTCTTCTCCTCCTGCCTTCTCACTCCATGGAGACAGGCTTTTGTCACTTAAAGGTGTGATCAGGAAATGGAGGGCTTTTAAAAACACTGCTATTAAGAACAATAAAAATAATAGAGCGGGAACATATGTCTCTCCACAGGCCCATCACCTTCTGCTCACTTGAATTGAAGTGTTTTACCATCAGAGCATGACAGCATGCTGATACATCACCAGAGCCACAAAGCTGCCGAGTTTATTACTGTTATTAACCCAGTTTTCTAAAGAAAGGCAACAGAACACCATATTGGTGTGTCAGCCCACCCCTGTAACTTCTTAATCGGTCAGCTAATTTCAACCCACATATCTCAAAAGGTGGAGGCTGCCAGAAGCCTGTGTTTCAATCTGTGCACGTGCATGTGCCACTGGAACAGTCAGTGGGAGAGACAGAGCCCCAGTGACCACCCTGCTGAGACAGGCTACAAGGACGTCTCAGCCCTTTACTAGACACCAGAGAGGACCCCGGGAGAGCATGCAATCCCCACCTCACACCTTTTAGATCCCAGGGAAACACAGAAAGGCAAGGCGTGGGGGGTTTTTAAGCCTTCCTGGTTCTCTGGTCCAGGATGGAGACAGCACCAAGCTACCCAACCCAGGGGAGGCTGGGACTGAGCCCTGTGTCCCCATTTGTCCTGCCATAGCACTGCCTGCAGGCGGTTCCCAAAGCCTTGGTTTGATATAAGTACTGACACATCTCGTGTCCTAGGGAGACTCAGGAGGGCTTTTTCAGGACCTCCAGGCTGGGCTGGATAAACAGGGATAACTGGTCACCCTAACACAAACTCAGCAGCTGCTCAGTGCTCCTGTCAAGGGACCCAGACCTGGTTTGAGAAATCGACCGTCCTTCATGGTCATTCCTCCAACCCACACAGCTCAGCCCCACTGCCAACACCACAGTTCCCAGTTACATCTATTTGGGCACTGGCTCTCAAGGGTTTTCCATCTCATCTCTCCATACTCTTCAATTAACTGTCCCCTAGGACTGTTGATTTTCCATGGGCTGCTCAGGGAAGAATGTTAGCTTTCCTCTGGGGAGGTCAAAGCTGCCCATCTCCTTCAACAGTCATGGGGAAGAGCAGGGAATATGAGTCTCTATGCACAACCACAGGCAATGCTGCATGCCCTGGAGCACAAGACCAACATTTTGTTGCCTGGGTGACATCCAAACCACCATCCATCACCCAGGCACTAACCCAGGCAAGCAGCCAGACTGGCAAGCACAGGGAGGGTTTCCCATGGAAAGCTGAAGTCAGTCCAAGCCACAGGCACAATTCAGCCAAGAATCCTTGCTCCTCACACTCCCCGAGGAGCAGGGAGAGCTCTCCATCAATCACCTGGAGCTCACATGTTTTGGTCTGTCACTTCAGCCCACTCCCACACAGCTGTGACCACGCTTCTCACTCTGTTTAGCAAGCACATACCCGGGGCTCTTAGCTAAACAGCAGGTCTGGAGCAGTTTGTTCTTGCTCATATTTTCTTCCTTCATTACTAAGGCAAATAATCTGTTTAAGTAAGCAGAGGAGCATTGCTCTTTGCTACTTTACATGCTGCTTGTCAAAAGCAAGGTTGCCCTGATATGAGTCTGTGTGAGGTACATTAAGGCCTTCATAACTGCCCTTCCTCTAGTAAAATCTCAGCCACGACTGGGATTCTCATGTGCCCTCAGTGGGGGAAGGAAGGAACGATTTCACCCTGTCCAGCAGTTTAATCCCTGACCCACACATTGCTGAGTGTTGTGCAGAGAAAACCGTGTTCAAGAATTGACCAACTTCCTTATGGTGAGAAATGCCAAGGGCCTAAATCTCCTCTGGGGTGAAGCACATCTCAGCACCAGGCTGTTCAGACTGGCAATAAGCAACTATAAAGAAAAAGGAGTGGAACTAAAGGTCAATCCACACCAAAGGCTTAAAACTGAGCTGGACTTCTGGCCAGGATTTAAACTGCAGAGCAGCACAATAAATGAAGTCACCAAAACAATCGCACTCCTCGCATCTTTAAGGTCAGGATTTTCACACCACTCTCTCTCCCGTGTATTGGATTTCAGAGTCTGTTCTTCACAGGTACAGACAGTCACAAGTCTGTGAGGTGTGGGGAGGAAAACCAACAAAAGCAACAAGCCGGGGAAGTGACTTTTACCGTTGTCATTCCCTGTCTCCCAGCAACAACCGTGTCTTCTCCACCCTGCTCCCCTTCCAGCGTCTCACAGCTGGCAGAGATCTTAGGAACAAACAAGGCTCCCTGTGGCGAGGGTTGCCTGGCAAGGTCTGATGCTTCAGTCTAGCATGAGGACGATCTCCTCACCTGCAGAGGTGACAGTTCTTCGTTTATGTCTAACCATCAGCTCTCAGCCCCTGTCTGTGAAGATTCCCAACCCCATTCCAGGGCCGAACAGATGGTGACAGTGTCTGGGCTGATGCCCAAGTGTCAACAAGGCAACTCCTTGTTTCCACCCAGACCTATCCCTGGGAAGGGAGGTGGAACATAAGCACGTGATAAGACACTGTCACCTCACCCTGTCTAAGCAGTCACACCAACCCCGGGACAAGTTCTCTGGGTTTATGTTATTAACGTTCTCCCAGTCAGGCTAAGAGAGGGCTTCCCAGGGGGTGGATTTTGCTCCAAGAGACCTTTCTGTGCCTTTCTCAGGAGGGAAATTAGCAACCTGAGCCTCCTCCAGAGCTTTTCCTTTTTCCAATTAATACATGAATAATCAGCATAATTTCATACCAATTGTTTTGTGTTTCAACACCACAGATATTCTCTGTTCCTCTGCTACCGGACTCCTCTGTTCCTTTTAATTACATTGATTAAGTGCTAAACCACGACTTCCTCACCCTCGGAATCAGTCACACAACTGGTGGTGTAACAGAGCCAGGCAGAGGCAGAAGCACATCCTCAGAAGGATGTGCCATTGGCACATTAAAGTCAAGCACAATCGGTGTTTGAGGACTTCCAGGAAAAAGTTGTTGAGAAGAGGTTTTGGCTGGGCACCTCTTCTGAGGTAGCCCTGCAAGGACCCCATGAGCTTACCCACATGCATGGTCAACCATGCCTGCCTGTGGACAGCAGAATTTGACATCTTTATAGAAGTATTTTCTTGAAATTTTCATCATCAAGCACTTATTTCAGATGGTTTAGAATGCCTATATGCTGGGGAAAGTCAGTTGCCCTCTACTGCCTCATGAAAACCATTCTGAGAACATATCGTGGGTGTCCATCCATTGCTTACTGGTCTCAGTGCTGATGGGGGACCAGAAAGCTTTTCCTTACACGTGGTGCTCCACACACTGTGCTTGGCTTCACAATCCCTCAGAGAAAGCAGGCTGGGCCCTGCTCATACCACATGTGGGCCATCCCCATTAAACTCAAGGCAATCTCTTCATTGCTGTCCAGGGATGCTGGATCAAGGCTTCCTTAGATCCAGGACTGCCAGGAGGAGGCCAAGGGCTGTGAGCTGTGAAGGTCCTTCAGTGGCTCAGAGCCACTTACAGGCACCACAGGTCTCCTGACCCTTTTACCCTGAGTGCAGAACAGCAGTAGAGTTATTAAAGCACCAGCTGGGCTGGGAAAAATAAATCTCTCCAATCTGCCTGCAAAACCAGAGTGGTACAAGATTACTCTTGACTTCCTCTTGGGTGCCCCTCTGGGCTCTGGGGCACCTGCTATCCTCCCTCATGCATGTGTTTGTGGGCATATCCTCAAGCTGTGTTTACAAAGGGATTTCAGGCTCTTTTAGGATAAGAGGTTGCCATAGAAACAGCAGAAAGGAGACTGAGCTCACTGGGAGAACGCCTGGACTCTCTTGGCTTAAACAACAGGAAAGCCCATGAGGGGAATACAATTGTCTGGAGATTGAGCATGGAGCACAGTCTGTTTTAATGAACACATCCTCCTTTTGGGGAAAGTAGAAAAATTAATTTCTATGTCCCTCTGAAAGACCAGAAAGTTTCCCTTGCGAGAAGAATGTCCCCTACACAAGGAACACCAAGAGATGCCTCCAGCCTTGAGATGGGATCTTGATTTCAACCACCCTGTCAGAAAGTTTCTACCCAGCTTGAGCTAAAGCTCATACCTCACCACTGCAGTCACCGCTGGGTGACGTTGGGTGGTGCCTTTGGGTGGTCTGTGAGCAGGCAGGTGGGGGTATGACTGGTCACAGAAAATGCAGAGGAGCAGAGTGAAGATGCAGGTGGATAAACGAAACCTGTTATAACAGATCAGCCCCGAAGAAACCTGCAAACAGAATCATTAGGAAGGTGACCAACTCTGGTCCAGGTGAGAGCCATTTCAAAATGCAAGCTGCAAACCAAGAAAATAGTAAGTCAGCCCCAGGGTCACATCCTCCCAGAGGAGGAATCTGACCATGGAAGTCAAGCCAATATTTGGCTGAAGGTTGAAGCTTGCCCCTTTTCTTGTTTCCTCCTGCAGCCTCAAACAGGAGAGGGCAGGAGAGGGAACAGAAAAACATATACCACACACACATAAAAAAACCCCAACCCACACTACCTGGAATAAAAACCTTCCAAAGGAAAACCTCGGTGCAAAGCTCAGCCAGGGCTCATCAGCAAAAGGCTGTGATTAACTACTGAAGCAGCTGGGCATTTCCATTTCCAAAGACAGAGCTACCACACAGCCCTGAGAAAACCTCTTCACAATCAGCCTGTGTTGAAACAAACCCAATCAGTGAGACACTGAGAATGAGTGTCCCTCCATGGATCCCTGCAGGGAGCTGATCTGATTACAGAGGGAGCTGGGGAGGGACCGGAAAGCACCGAGTGGAAGGTTGTGGAGAAGAAAATCAGAGCAAAGTCTCCAACCAAGGAGCCTGTGAGCAATAAGCCTGTGGGTGCAAATAAGAGACAGTGGGGGAGAGTCTGCCTTCAAAAAGCTGCAGCTCCAGAGCTGCACCTGCCTACTGAAGTGGTTGGTGGGAACAGGAGAGTTTGATCTTCACAATGATCTTAGTGGCCTGAACAGCTGAGAACCCAAGGGAAGAAAGCTCCAGCCCTGTTAAAACCTGCCAACTAGGAGGAGAATCTTTCTGCACCTACAAGCCACACCACAAAGCCTGCAGAGCCAAGAAGTGCTTCCCACATCCCGGATGGCTGAAGCCTTGGTGTGGGCACTGGGTGGAGGTGATATTTCCTTTCCCTCATGAATAGGCAGGGTAAGGCTAATAGCTATTCTCCAGGGACTCTCTCCCCAAGCAGGCAGTGGTCACCCCACTTCCTGGCAGGTGACAGGGCTCAGAGGTAGTGTCAGAAGTCCATGCCTCACAAGCATCCCTAAAGTCAGCTCCAAGGAGATGCTTTCAAAATGAATTCGACCCCACGATGCACAAAACCAACATGCCACCAGCTGCCGCTAAGCTGAACACCCCAGCACCTCTTGTATGCTGTCACTTGCTCCTCTCCTCAGGACTATTTCCCAGGCACACAGAATTTGCCTTCCCCAACAGCTGGGTCACCCAAACCCTGCCAAAAGTCATATTCCCTTGCCCCCCAAAAAAGAGGCAGAACTTGTGCCCCCAAATCACGAATCTGCTGCCAGTGGGGTCTGAACCCAAACCACAACTTCCAGGAGATCCCTAGGTCTCCTCTAAAGGATTTGGATCCACTGCTTAGAGCTAAGGTTGTGTGTAGGACTGGTGCTTTGGATGAAGTCCTCTCTTTCCTCACATCAGACACTCTCAACAGCAGAAAGGGCCTGGAGCTGGTGACCCCAAGCCCACCAACTCTTGTGTTGAATTGCACAGAGCACAGTCCCTCCTGTCACAGTGCAAGCTGGGAGCTATGAAGAACCTTATGAGACAGGCACCCGAGGGAAGATGTGCAAAATCATCTGCAAACCAACATCTAATAATATTGCCAGCTCCCCAAAGGGAATGAGGAAGTGAAGCAACCTGAAACAACTGTCAAAACAATACACTCCCCAGTGTGGATGGGAATGGTTTCTCACTAGGTGCCAGAGTCACTGGTTTAACCTTTCTGCTCACCCCTGTCTTCTCACTCTGAAGTAAAATGCTTATTTAACACCAAGGGGAAAAAAAAAATAAAAAGAGCAGAAAACAGAGTCACAGCATCCCCTGGAAGTGGGGATGAAAGGACACTGGAGGACAGAAATAGACCTGAGAGAAAGGCAGGTGCTTTGGAGAGGAATGTGTGCTCTGCTCCAGGTCAGAACACCCTCCCCTTGGCCAGATCCTATTACATGCAGCAGGATTCAGAGATACAGTGGTGGTAACTGAGCAAATCTTGCTGGAGTCAGGCAGAAGCTTTTTCCCTCGTTATTCAGGAGTCTAAGACAAGGTCCCAGACAACAGACCCTCAAGTGGAACAAGAGACCCTGTAACACATTGAAAGACCTTGGTCTGTCTGTCACTCATCCTTCTACTCATATATGCACCCCTTCATTCCTACTATCCATCTTTCCACTCCTTTATTTCTACCCACACCTACCTGACTTACACATCCATGCATCCAAAGCAGCACTGGAGCTGTTTGGTACTTACAGCACAGTAAGACCAAAACTCATCTGAGCTAGGACCCATCCAGCCCCAAACTCTCAAGAAAAAGAATTTCCCAAGTTCTCCATTTGGAAGAACACAGCTTTCCCAGAAGAGAAATCAGTGTTAGGGCCCTTGGAGAGAGTGAGGTGTCTGTAGCCCTCCCTAGGACCATCTGTCTGCAGGCCAGGCCACCTAGGTGGGAGCATGATCATGTTGTGATTAAGAATATTTTTCAATACTAATGGCATCGAGCAGGACACAGATAGAAGAAGCTCTGTTATACTTATAGCAGTTCACCAGGAGAACCTCTTGGCTGGGACCAGATCAGTTTGCTTTTTACACAGGGGACAGCTCGGGAAGTTTTAGTCAAGGAAAATGGCAATTTAGGTTTAGATTATGGAAATATTAAGGGCTGCCTGGGACAGTGAAAAGCTGGTGACTCGATCCAAATGTGCGCGAGCACAAAGAGGCCCCAACCACAGCTACAGCCAAGAGCACTGAGGGGTGAGAAGTGATCTCCCAGGTGAGGAGGATCTGTATTTCGGTGATATCTCTCCCAAAAACACAGCGTGGCACCAACTCCTCTGAGCATACCAAGTTCTGGGACAGAGGAAGCAGCCACCAGGGTGCCAGCAGAGACTATTTGTGCAAAAGCTGTAGAGGTCAGCCCATAACCTCTTTTCCCTGCCTTAGGAGGCACACAGAACTTTGGGCCAGTGAAGAGCTGCATAGCTCTGGGGAGGGCATGTGGGAATGAACAAGCCCCAGCTGCAGATTTCGGTCCCAGACAAAGGCTCAGCACAGCAAACAGGAGGGCTGGGAGTCGTGACCTCCACAGCTTTGGGGCTCCTCTGCTTACTGCAAGCCCAGACACACTCCCACTCCCATCAGACTGGGGACACAGTGACCTGTCAAGCTCGTCCTGTCCCACGGCTGACTCAGGAGGAAGATAAAACCCCACTTGTTCTTTCAGCTTCTGAAGGAGAATAACCAGCTTTGGAGGTCAAAGTCCAGGTCCTGCTCTCAGGTGAGGGGCAGGACAGCACCCGTTTGACTGGCCAAAGGGGCTTAACTGGAGCTGTATCAGGTAATGGGATAGAAGTAACCAAAAAAAGGACACACTTAATCTCTTCAGTAAATACTCACGCTAACCTCTATATTTGTGCATTTGCCAATCACAATTCAGTTGGAAACAAAAGCAGACTGGGTGGCAGACAGCAGCAGGAGCAGGGATTCTCCTGAGGGAATGCAACCTGGGAGCAGAGGTGGAGGATGCCCCAGCACCTGAAAAGGAGGAGCAGAGCAGGTGCTGGTGTCAGGTCCATTGACAACCCCAGTTAAGGCAAGGTGATAAATCAGGCCCAGAGGGACAAGTAAAAATAAATCCAAAGTATCAAGGGGTGTTTCCAGTTGTTTTTTTTTTAATATCTTATTGCCTGCCAGAAGTAAGGGGGAGGGAAGAATTCACTTCTTATCATACCTTCTCAGAAGTGCTGAGTAGGGTAATGAAATAGAAAATCTGTTTCCAAGGTACATTCAGCCCTGAAATGTGAACATATTTCCCTGGATGGTTGGGAAGGGAAAAAGAAATAAATTATAACCACGATCTCCCAAGGTCATGGCAGAAATTGAGGTGTTCATTTAAAAAAAAAATATCTGCTGAACTGGAGCATGGTACAAGCAGGATAGCAGCATCTATCCAGGGACTGTCTATGGAACTCTGCCTTCACAGTCCTCTTGCCTCACACCTCAGTGCTGAGGCTGTGGATAAGGGAAGCAGGTATAGACCCTGGGAACAGTAGCTTGCACTGCACTGCAGTGACTCTTCAGAACTGGAGTTTGGGGTGCAAGATCCTCAAAGCCATCCCAACCTACAGACTGGAACAAAGCTCCCAAAGGATAAGAAAGGTACCACTGAACCCACGTGTGACAAAGTTAGTCCCAGCCCTTTTCCTGGCTATGTAAAAACAGTCCCACTAACAAGAAACCAAGACCTACATGAGCAGACCTTCACATTCTGTGAAAATCCCCTTCTGCTAACCCCTGTCACCAGAGATGTCCCCAGAGAGGGCAGGCAGGCTGTGCAGCCCAGTTCACAAGCACGGCCCAATTGTCCATGCTCAATCTCCTTACACAAACCTGGCTAAAATTTGTAATGATTTGGGCCTCTTCCAGCCCAGCTCCTGCCAATCCCTTCTTATGCCAGATCAAACAGACTCTTTGAGCCCCCCTTGACTGCAGGGACACTGTGCTCCCCTGTCCCCCTTGGACACGCCTTCACCCTCTGGTGCTCCTCTCCCCTTTCATGCTGTATTGCAGGTTACTCTCCTGATGAAACATGCTGAAAAAGCCCATCTGTCTGCCCGCAGGACAGGCAGCTCCTGACAGATGTGTTGCCCGTGTCCATACTTTTCCATCCCTCTCCTGTCTGCCACTGCCTCTTGGATATTAAAAATCACCTGGAGCCATGATCCCTCATTGCTCCGTGCTCCCCCCTCCAGTCTGTCGCCGTGTAAGCCACTTGGCAGGTGATTGTTGGGTCACTGAAGCCAGGGAAGCCGGGCCGAAGGAAATTAGCGTCTCCTTAAATGAACACGCCGGCTGACTTAGAGAGGGTTTCTCGCTGGACAAGCAGACTATTTTGGGATCTCACCACTAAGCTGCATTATGGCTTTGGGGATAGACTGGCTGTGTGGCTGCCCTGCTGGCCTTTTGCACCACGGACATTCACCCCTTGTTCCTCCCCTGAAGCACTGCTTAGGCTGAGCCGTGGCTGGGCTCCGACTGGCCCGTGGCCATGGTTTCTCCAAGGCTCTTGGGCAGACTGGGCTCCTCTCCCTGCACAGTCACTGACTCGGTGCCCCCCTTCCAGGAAACACCATTTCCCCCTCCATTATGTAAGATGAATAATAAGCAGCTTAAGTTCCTCGGACATGCACTGTGTTGTTCTGATTAAGGCAATGCACTTTTTGGTTAAAGAACTGATTTGGGAAGTCTTTAGTCTTTAGTGGTCTGCCATCCCAGCTGGAGACATCTCTGCTCCCCTGCTTAGGCTGAGTTTACACCCAGGCACCTCAGCAGAAGGTCCCCCACAACTAGATCCATAGCAGTGTGGAACCCTCCCTGTGGTTAGTGAGTGCCTCACCATCTTCAGAATGGCCATGAGCAGCCAGGCAAAAGTCATGTCACCCCCCCAGTTCTTTGCTTAATGACTGTTCCAAGCTAGGTTTCACTGGGAGACAAATACTCATTCCCAAAATGCACTTTTTTTGGAGAATTTTTGAACGACATGGAAGAGGGAAAAAAGCTTTTTCAAAAAAAAAAAAAAAAAAAAAAGGAAAAATAACTGAATTATTCTGCAGATCGAAAGTCTTCCTTGTGCAGAGACACACTGGGTGAGCAGTGGGATGAAAGTGGGAAGATTATTTCTGAGACTGTGAACAGGCTGATTGGAACCACATTATCATCCTCTTTCACATTTATTTTCCATCCATGTTTTATTTGGTGGTCAGAGCCTCTACCTTTCAATAACTGAACCTCCCACTTCCTCAGCCTCCCATTTGCTAGGAGTAACTGGCACAACTTGAGGCCATTTCCTCTCATCCTATCACTTATTACTTGGAAAAAGAGATCAATATCCACTCACTAAAACTTCTTTAAGGAAAAAAAATGAGGATATTTTGCATGGCATGAGCATTAGAGCCAGGGAGTACCTGGATTAGCAGGACTATGCAATACAACTAGAAGAGACACTGTAATCCCAGTAACACAGAGGTGGTCAGACATGGAACACCCATTTCTGTGGTGGGGTTGATTTTCTTTCTTACTTACACCATCCCATGAATTTTCCCTCATATTTGCATCTGGAGTATTTGTCTCCCTGCAGGTACAGTTTCATGAGCAGTTCAAAGGGAATTTACTCTGGCTACAGGAGCTGCTCTCAGGATGGATTTCTAGTGTGCCCTGAGCTGCCACTTCTGCAAAAACATATTAAAAATTACATGAAAGTGAGCTTCTGATTTGAAAACCCTTTCCATAACGACACTGTGATGTGCCACCAGAGTTTAGATAAAATGAGATCCACTTTCAAGTGAAAAAGATGGCTCTTTTGCTCATCTTGCTGACCACACTAGGCTCCTGCTTGGTTAGGGTGTCGCTGAATTCTGCTCCCTCACGTGGCCCAAATGGCTGCTTGTTTGTACATGAAGGCAGAGATCAGCTCTGCAGCTGAAGCTTCCTGTGAACAGCCAACTAAACATTTCCACAGCAGTCACCAGTTGCTTTTCACTCACCACCTGCCTGCTGTCAACCAAGGCAAAATGGAAACAACCCCACCCTCATTCATCACCTTGAAAAAAACCCCATCACTTCACATCATCCCTGACACAGAGATCTTCTCATCCTCACAAAGCTAAAGCATTGGACTCCAGGCAAGCTGTGGGAGCAATGCTATTAGCAGCAGCAGCGGGAGGTTTTGAAGCTGGATATGAGCTGGGCATCCAGGCATGAAGCGCAGCAGCAAGTCCCCTGAACTTGCTTTGTGCTACGTTGCTCCCCAACACTCTCAACCTGCTTGAACCTGGTGAGGTTGGTTTCACTGTTTTCTGCATTGTTGGTTGTTTTCTCTCCTCAGGAGAATTTCCCTGTCTGATGAAAACATTTTTCTCCTTTACAAATGACTGGGATTTTTGGAAGTAGTCATCTGTGCCTGACAGAAGAACTAATAGCCAGGATTAAGAAACAGGGGGGAAAAATCCAGGGTCATTCACAGCTTGATACTCTGACCTGCTTCTACTCAGCTGTCATCCTCCTGGCCTCCTGAGTCAGATAAACTTCACCCTGCTGCTGTCATGCAGTCAAAACAAGTCTTTATTTCCTCTGTCAAATTGAAAACTGGTAGAAATCAGCCAGGAAAGCAGAGGGAAGTGGAATAATCAGCACTGTTTTTCAGGCCAGGGAAATCGAGGCTCAGAAAATGGAAAGTGAGTTTCCAGAGGTCACAGAGACTGTCAGTGGCAGAGAAGAACGACTGTGTCCTTCTAACACCTTGGCTGTATCTTACAGCCTCTAGAGACAAACTTGGAGGATCACATATTTCTCTGGCCCTGTTACAAAGCATTTTACCCTGCCAACAGCTCATTTCACAGGGAGGGAGTCCAAGAGATGGACCCACAGCAGCACTGGGAAGCTGTGTGACAGCAGGACCTGTACCCTGTCTCGACGTGTAGCCAGTCTCTGGGGACAGGTTTCCCCTTGAGCAGCACACAACCCTCCCTCTCCCCCTTCATTCCTGCTCTGATATTCACCATTGCCATTCATCTTCCCTCTCCCTCTTCATCCCCAGATAATCCCATTACTTAAGATGATGTCAAAGCTTCTGCTAAGCACTGTCACCCCTGCCCTTGGCTGGGCTATAAAGCCACCCCGAGCATGGACATACTCAAGAGGATGGTCATACTGGCTGGAGTCAATCATTTGGCTTGGAATCTTCCCTCTGGGGCTGCTGAGGGCTTGAAAACATAACCTTGAGTTGTCACTTCACAGAGGGATCCCAAAAGTTTGAAAGAAACTGTCTGAAGGTAACTGATGAAATACAAAGATCTGCTTCTAGGGGAAATCTCCCTGGGTCAGAGCAGGGTTCAGGTCTCCTGGGGCAGTTTGGTCTCAGGTGAAGATCAGACTCATGAGGTTCACTGGTTTCTGCTGGTGCAGGGATCCTACTCCCAGGTTCCTGACTTTGAGCTCCTGGCTCACAAGGTGCAGGCTCACATGTCCCCCACAGCCCCTCTTTGGCTGGCTGCACATCCCCAGGCAAGTGCCAGTTCCCTGAGCAGACCTGGAAGAGAAGAGACACTACATAAAAGGCAGAGAGTGCTACAGGGGCAGAACATTAACATGAAACATTTAGAGCTGCCTCTTTCTGTTGTGTCTTTCCCCACACCCTCAGCCTGGCCTTTTCTTGCTCAGCACTGTGGGGGTGACTGCCTCTGATCTATTGCCCTTTATTTCCATATTAAGCAAAGCAGTTGGGGAATGAATGCCTCCCTCTGCCATGAAACCCTGTGTATAATTTTTGTTAAAAGGTTGTTAACTTGCCCTTTTTTATTATTATTACTTCCTCCTTCCAAAGTCTTTGTTTTTACACGCCATTTAGAGAACCATGGGAGATAATTTTAAGAGTTATGAAATGCCAAATTATGTTAATTAGGTTCTGGATGACCTTAGCAGAAATCTGGCATGTTGACAGACCTGCTACACCACCCATTGTGCCCAATATTAAGTCAAAGTCCTATTTGAATTTCCTCCACGAGTACCACATGAAATCCCACCAGCTCAAGGAACAGTCCCACCGGATATTCCCCCGTGAACGTCCCAGTGCACTGCTAAGATCAGCTGCTCAAAGAATCAGAGCCCTCTCTGCTGCAGTTACCCAAATCTCCTGACACTCCAACATGGGACATCTGTGCCAGACTCAGCTCTACAGACTTGACTTTCACTAATCAGGTGTCTATCCAGATGCTGGGGCTGATGGGCTTCCCCTCCAGAGTATTAGGCAGCTTCCCACTCCAAAAGAGCTGCATCTCACACCACCCCACAGCAGATGAGAGCAGGAACAGCACAGAGCTAGTGTGATTGCCTCTCCAGAAGATCCCTCCATCACAATCTCTCTGGCTAATTGGAAAGCTCGATGGGGGCTGAGGAAAACAAATAGCTGCCCCTTAACACGCCTGAGCGCTTCCCCTCATCAAGGAAGGCTCAGCATTCAAATGAGCTGCGTATTTACATCTGTCACGCTCGCCCCGAGAGCTGCACTGCACACACTTGGATGAGTACGACAAAAGGTCATCTGCTCCTGCTGCACAGGGAGCGCTGCTGGAGGGCTCTGAGGCTCAGCACTCCCTCATGCATGAGCCTCACAGAGAGCCCAGGCAGGCACCTTCAGGGGGAAGAGCTAAGACAAATTTTTATTCTCTTTTTCCCACAGCGTGGGTGTTGTTCCCGACAACAAAAGCCTTAGACATACAGGTTAGGGAGCTAATGCCCCCAAATACCTGCCCTCTACACTGGGAGATCTCACCTGCCAATGGGGCAGCTGAAAGAGATGCCTGCCCAAGCCTCAGCCTCCCCAGTTCACCACTGAGTGTCTTTGCTTGCAGACAACAGCCAGCTGAGAGCTGCTGTTCTTACTTAGCTAGAGGAGAGGGGGGTTTAGTGAGCCCAGCAACAGGCAAAGACACAAAGATGTGAGCCTTCCTTCCACGTACTAGTGCAAAGAACAGGCTGCAAAAAGTCTTCACAAAGCTTCTGGAGATTTCTTTTTAACTCTCCTGCTCCAGCTGAAGATGAAAGATCAAGATCTCAAGCTTCCATGAAACAAAACTAAAATAAAGCCACCTGGCTTGGGCCAATTAAAATGTTTTGTTTCAGTAGCTTCTGAACATGCTGCTAATAATCAGCTTAAATTGCAGAACAAGGGTGTTTCAAATTAGAAAACTAAAAATCTTGGTTGTCAAAGGGGGACTTTTGAAGAATTTGATGGCTTTTTTTTTTCATCTGAAACATTTGTCAAAGCTGTTCTTTTTTTACCAAAGAAAAAGTTTCAACTTCAATAGATCTGCTGCTCTTCTGACACAAACAGAGACAAGGAGAGAGAAAGGCACGGCCTAAAGTTGGTAGGAAACCAAGGTCATAACCAAGGTCACTCATTAAATCACCATCACATCAAGGGTTTGAAACTACAGGACCAGTTCTGGATTTGCTCTCGCCTTTTGTAACACCAGGATTTCACTAATGATTTCAAATCTCTGGCCCGTCTTTCATCCCCAGGCATTATGACCACTCTGCCTGGGCAGCTTGGACACAACTGGAGTGAGAAGTGACCACCTCTGCTTTGTGTGGCAGAAGAGAAATCTCTTCAGCACTGGTTTTATTGCTAAGGCAGAGCAGAAGACGTTGCTGCTCTTCACAACATCAGCTTGGAACCCCAAGGACCACGTCAACAAACAGTGCTTTGACACCTGAGTTATTTCAAGTGGGGCTCCAGGCAAGGTCAGATTCCCAGGCCAGCAGCAGACCAGGAACGCTTGGGAACAGGAGAGAGGCTCAGAGGCAGCAACTGCAGAAGGAAATGTGCATCCCTGAGGTCTCCACAAAGGCAGTGATGACAAGAAGGAAATGTGCATCCCTGAGGTCTCCACAAAGGCAGTGATGACAAGAACACATCAAGGAAGTAGTTCCCAGGGCTGCCATAACAAGCACACTTCTACACAAAAGAGAGGGGAAAAAAGGGAAGATGGCTCCATGGAGCCACCTCAGCCACTTCCCCATTGTGAAAACAGCCCCAAAAAGACATGGGAAGGGATCTAGGAAAACAACAAAAAGGGATTTCTAGCATTCCCAGGAAACATCCAGGGAAAATCCAGGGAAGTGACATAAAATTCTTAGACAGTAAAGAATTTCCTAGGGAATAAAGACTTTTTCCTACAAAGAACCCTAGAAGTATCTGAGAAAACACTTGCCAAGTTTCTGATAAGCACGGTAGGGTATTACTAGAAAGCAACATGAGAAATGGCTTGATATTAATGTGGGACTTTCTGGAAAAGCAAAAAAGGGAGATTTCTAGGAAGAAATTTAAAAAGTCCTGGAAAGTAACTTGAGAATTCCTAGAAATCATACTGAGATATTCCTTGGAAGGAACCCAAAAAATTCCTTGGAAACATTCTGGAAAAAATAAAAATAAAGTCAAAGGAGAAACTGTCTTGGAAAACATGCTGGGACATTCCTAGAAAGCAGAGGAGATATTTCCGGAAAGCAACACTAGTGGGAAAATGCCTAGAAAACGTCAGGGGAGTTTCTAGAAATCAACACGTGAAATTCCTGGAAAGCATCTGGGGACAATCCTAGAAAGCTAGGGGAAAATTCCTAAAAAACAACTTGAGAAATTCTGAGAAAGCAACATGGAGTTTTTTCCTAGAAAGAACTCTGGAAAATTCAGAGAAAATATATGATATATTCCCAAAAAGCACTGCAGAACATGCAGAGAAAACAAAGTGGAAATTCCTAGAAAGAATCCTTCAAAATTGCTTCAGTAAAAAATCAATGGGACATCCCTTGAAAATGCCCTGGGACAGTCCTAGGAAGCAATGTAGAAATTCCTGTAAAGACATAAGGAAAATTCCTAAAAAGAACCCAGGATAATATCTAGAAAGGAAGTGGATATTCCTATAAAGCACTGGGAATGTTGCTAGAAAGCACTGCCAATGATCATTTTGAGGGGAAGAACATGTGAGGGTGGCAGCAGAGCTGGAGAGAGGGTTGGGAGAGATTGAGAAAGGCATGATATCCCAAAGATCCCAAGGGTGCTGAAGGTGAAAGGCAGAGGAGCAGCCCTCATGCTCAGGAAGGTCCAGCTCAGTGCTGGGATGACAAGAGACCAGGAATGTCACCTCAGAGTCCAAACCTCACGAAACCCACAAGGTCGCATTAAGTCTGCTCACACTGGTCCTGATCCACATGTATCTAGTCTGTTCCTAGAAACCTCCAGTGATGGATGAACTTGCTTTTCCATGCCAAGTCATCTCTGTATTTACCTCCCCCTATTCCTAGGAGGGCTTTCTTTGGTGTACAGCCTCAATCTCTGTACCTCTGTCTCCCCAGGCACTGAGAGGGATGTGTTCCTAGGGCCAGAAGATAATTCAAGTTGAAAGGGAGCTTAGGAGGTCTCTAAGTCCAACCTGCTACCCAAAGCTCTGAGGTGAGACCAGGTCATTCAGGGCTTTGTCCGCTCAGGTCTTAAAATCCTCCAAGGACGGAGATTGCACAGCCCTTCTGGGCACCCGTCCCACTGCTTGACTGTCCTCACACAGAACATTTGTGCCATGTAAGGAGGACATATATATAACCAGTCTGAGCCTCTCTTGTTCCAGATGATACCCGTTGCTCCTCAGCCTCCCACTGTGCTCCACTGCAAAGAGCCTGACTTTGACTTCTCCGTAGATTCCTTGCAAAAGCCTCCCGAGCGCATTCGTGGCTGCCCACACTGCCCAGACAGCCCTCCCTTCCTCTCTGGCAGGCAATGGGCCCAGCTGCTCGACTCCCTCAAAAATAACTTTTTTTTTTCCCCCATGGCTTCTTCAGATGCTGTTTTTCAGACCATTTCTCCTCAGGAGGAAGAAAAGATCACAGAGAAGTTGGTGACATCACTTCTATGATGTTTCCCTCCCCAGCTGACTTAGCTGAGCAGGGAAAACTGTCTGGGAGACAGCCTAGCAATTATCTCCAATAGGCCTCTGCACATCTGATTGACTTGCCTTTGCTTTCATGCCTGACACTTCAAACACTGGGGACGGCGAGGCAGGGGGAGGATTTGGCTAATGGAATGAATCAAGAACTCCAAAAATTGTAGCTACCTCATCTGGAAAGCAGAGCATGTCTCAGCCTCCCCACTGCGCTCAGCCTCCAGGTTATCACCTGCACGTCCAGGCTCCATGGCACAGACAGTAATCATTTGTAAATATTTAATTGTGAAAGTGGCAGAGGTAGCACCCGTGTCACTCGCTGAAAACCAGCATGGAATGTGACCTCAGAAGGTGAAATCCACTCTTGGAAGTTCCTGTTAAGTGTGCAGAGGGACCTGACACATCCTAGGAAGCCTGAGCTCCTGCCACTGTCACTGATCCCAGGCAAGTCCTTTAACTGGTTTGTGCCTCAGTTTCTCCTCCACGTTTCATCTGGGAATGGCTCCCACTACGCAGAAGGAGAGTATCCAGCACAACAGCCCCGTGATCTAGAGCTACCTAAATAAAACAGGCCTGATTCTGGTCGCTGGCCAGTGGCCACAGTACAGCCCACATCTGAGGGTCTAGCCAAAAGCTCCCCTCAGAGCCAGGTGACTTCACCCACATTGTCCCAAGGGAACAGGTCCTGGCCTGCCTGTCCCCATAGCTGTGTCTGGTCACTGGCCAGAGAATGTTAATTGGAAGTGTGCTAATGATGAAAGAGGACAGGCCACTGTGGGACAGTCCCCTGGCTCTCTGATGTCCTAGTGTAGACATGGCCACCTTGGCCCCTCTGGGGCAATCTGTACCCTCTGGGGGTAAAAGCAGATTCCTTCCTGTCCCTGTTTTTTAACTGTATCCCAGGTTGCAGGAGTCCAACCTGGGCTCAGGAAGAGCTGAGTTGAAAGCACCTCTGAGGGAAATGGTTTCAGCATCACTATGTTCAGCCTCTCCCACACTGCCTGTGGAGCTTGCAGGGCATCTCTGTGGAGTGGTGGCTGCTCTCCGAGGGAATTCCTGCTCTGGCAGCCCATAAGATGACAGCTGCTGCTGGGGCAGAGCCACACACACCCACATGCTGTCTGAATAATGAAAATAAAAATGCCTCGCTCCCACTGGATGGTGTTTTATTGCCTGGCTGTTGGTTGCTGCCATGTGAGTCACTTCCAGGGGAGGCCACACAGCACTTCTGTTGCAAAAAGGAGAAGTGATGCAGAGCCTGAGCTGCTGTGAAGTTGGGAAAGCAGATCAATACACGATCATCAGATCAATCACTGTCCTGAACAACAGAATTCTAGCTGGAAGGAATCTCCTGATTCTGCTGGGTCATTAGTAGAGCCCCCTATTCTAAATCAGGGCCTGCATTTAACAACAGTGCTCTACTTGATTAATGCTGATTAGCCCTGCTTTGCTTGGTGCGTTGATTAAAAAGCAAGGTTCATTTCCCAGGTTTCCTTCCCAATCACATTCCCTAATTTCTTTTGGCACTGCCACAGCCTCTTAATTCTTCAGTCCTTCAAGAAGCTCATCAGACAAGGACAATGCTGAGGCACTAACAAACAAAGGTCAGATGTAGATTATATCAAAGGGAAGCTCTCTCTTGTACTGTGTTACTCTTTGTAGTAGACTGGATAGTGACGTCACCTTAAAATGTTGCTCATGACAACTTCAAAGGCAGATAGAAACCCATCACCATTCAAGATTTCCCTACATGCCAGCCTCCTCACACACATCTTTTTGATTCCCATCAACTGTAAAAGCAAAGGGACTCATTTTGCCTTTTCTTCAAATTATCAGCTAAATTGCTATAGAAATGGCTTTATGATTTAAACCAACAGCCCACCCAGCTTGTTCAGTGGCTGTAGCAGATGCAAAGAAATCAAGGGAAATAGCACTCACAAGTTGATCTGGACTCACTTTTCCCATCTTTGGTGATCTGTGGTTCAAGGGTCTTCATCAATTCGAAGCCATATTCAGATTATGGGGTTTAACATCCACCAGTGCTTTGTCAAATCCCTGGTGGACTCCTGTGGCAACTCCATGTGAAAAGGGACTTGCTTCTGTCTGTATCAAATCTACTGCTTGCCTGCTTTCAGAAACACCTAGTTATGAGGAAAGGTCAGCAATCCTTCCCCCACAGCTCTGTGCTGTCCATGATATGAGAGGTCTCTGTCATTGCCCCTTTAGGCACCTCTCGTTCTCGCCAGGGAGTCCTACCTTCACACAGAACCAATTTTGCAGCTTATTGGACGTAGTTTCAATAAAACAACCAGGGCTCAAGAAAACAAAACATCCCATTACTGCCTCTTTCACAATAAGAAAGTGGAAATTCAGAGTGTCTTCAGAACACAACCAAGTGAATAACAATTTGGAACTGAGAGCAATGAGTTAATCTGACATCTGAATATTCGCTGCTATTAAGATGAAGACTTGCCTCCTTCAGCTCTTATGTAAATAGAACTCATCTGCGATGCAGATTTTATTAATTAACTGGCAAATCGAGAAAACCCCAATAGGCTGTAATTGAACTGCACGTTGATGATAGATGAGGAGACACTTACAGGCCATCCGCTGTGCCTGTACAGTCACTCCTGGAGCTGCTGCCATCCCTACCCATCCTCACAGCAGAGAGGCTGCCCCGTCCTGAGCAAAGTCAAGAATACCTAAGGGGCAAATGCCCAGAGCTGATGGGATACCTGGCACATTTTCATCCTGAAGTACCCTCTGGCTCATGACATTGGTTTTGCTCACAATTTCTGCAGTTCCCAGGCCCTCTCAGGAGGCAGGCAGTGGCTGCTGAACCTCTAACAGGAGTGAGGATGCTCATAGCTTTGAGGGGACTTTCTACATAATCACCCCTAACATGAAAAGGGGGACACTCTTTAATGCCATGGAGAGCTGGGCGGTTCACATGTCCCCAGGGGTCCTGGGTAACCTGGGAAATGTAAGATTTCTGTATGCCTGGGGATGGTATACCCTGGTGATCATACACCCCACAGAAACACACCCAAACCCAACACCTAAGGTGCAGCACAGACCGGTCGGATTTATCCGTGTCCCAGAGGTGACTCCCTGCTGGGCAGCGTGGCTGGTGACAGAGCAGCCCATGTGTGGAGAAAGCAGCCCTAAAGCCCTGCAGGAGCACCGTGCTGCCCTTCTCTGGCAGGGCAACACACAGCAGAGCCCAGCGGGAAGGAGATTAAGGCATTATTGATGCGGGAGGAGAAGGGATGAATGAAACAATCCCCCGCGCGGGTGCTTTGCGGCTCTTGCAGGGGAACTAATTTTGCTTTTATTTTGCTAGAGAAACAGCGAGGCAGCAGCGAGGCCCCCACCCTCGGAGCTGCTGAAGCCTGTGTTCATCTCGGCGCGGGAAGGGGAGGTGGCATTTGAAGCACTGAGATGTGAGAAGAGTTTCATTATTGCTCTGGATGGCCCCTTCATTAGAGAAAAACACAGTATTTAATGAAGGGGAAAGAAAACAGGAGCTCCCTGCTGCATCCAGAAAGCCATCTCTTTTCAGCTTTGCTTCTTTCTCTTTATTTACTGGGGTGAGAGAGGCTGGACCTATCCATCCCCATCCCTGGATCTCATGAGGGAAGCTCCAAGGCCACCCCATATGAAGGTCTCCCTGCAGACAGCAACCCATGAGCACAGACCCCGCTGGACTCCCCAGCCCTGGGGCACCTTCCCATGCCCACCCAGGTGGGCAGAGGCTGCCCTTGGGCGCAGGTACAGGGTACCAAGCTCTATCCCCCTCCAATCACACACATCCCGGGAGCTCCACACCCAGCAATCCAGTGCCATACTCTTGTTATCAAGGAGAAACTGAGGCATGGGGGATGTGTTACCCACACCTATGAAGACCATGTTTGATCAAAGGGCACAGAGAACGCTCTCCTTTGCAACGTGCCCTCAGATTACTAGGGAAGGACTTGGTTTCTCATGAGTGGCTTAACAAACCCAACATGTGATTCACACGTCAAGCTAATTCTTCCCAGCTGGTACCAATTATTCACCAAGGTAGTTTTGATCTCTCAATTACGCCCCATAAAGTTTTCAACATGGAAAAGCAGAACCTCTTTTCTTTCCCTTGCTCCTCTCCTAATAATTGAGGGGTTTTTTTTTAGCAACATGTCAACAGATTTCAGGAGTACAACTGGCTCACATTCCCTTTGCTGGGACAACTCTAGCTCTGCTAGGAATTGAGATGAAAGGAAGCTTGCTTTCATCCCAGCATAAGCAGGCAAGAAGTGGAGCATGAACAAAGAGAAGACAAGCAGAGAAGCAAGCGCTGTGATTTTATTCTGAGTCTCTGCACCTAAAGCTGTCCTTAATCACCACTCATGACTCATAGCCATTCCTTTCACTGGGAGCTCCAGACAGGGTAATTTGGTTTCAGAGACTCAGAGGCACATTGGCTGGAAGGGATCTCTGGATGTCTCCCATTCAACCACTCATAATTTGCTCTCAGAGTTTGGTTGGGATCCCTCGTGACCTGTCCTGTTCCCAAAGTGATGAGCTTTGAATGTGTCCCGAGGTGAGAAAGCTTCCTGCAGTGAAAAACATGTTGGAGAAAGAAGAGTAGTTTCAACGATTTCCTGCTCTCTTTGCTTCTCTGGAAAACTCCCCAACCCCCCTTCAGCAAGCCAGCTCTACCAGGAGATGGACTCCAGGACCTGTGTGGGTCAGGGTTCACGGAAAACAGCAGGAGGTGGGGATCCATAGGATTTCAGGAGACTCAGAAAAACAAAAGGGCAGGGGACATAGCTTGCTGAAAGCAGTGTGGTTCAGGATAAGGTCAGGAGCTGGAGAGGGGCTGTGTGTGTGAAGGTTGGATAACCACAGACTCGGACCGTCAAACCCAGCCATCATTTGACGTTAATCATTTTTTCCTGCTTGATTCTCAGATGCAGCCACAAGCTGGAACTGAGGTTTGCCTGGAGACAGGATCAGAATGTACTGTGAGACCCTCTGCCTGCTCTGCCTGCTTCACTCCAAGAGACAAGCACCTTCATCCTGGACCTTCATGCCTTATTTGCAGAGACCACAGCCCCTTCTGAGCCCCATCACTGAGACATTCCGGTGATTTCCAAGCAAAGGAGCAAGTTTCCTGTAAATTACATTTCCGGCAAGCATCTCTGCTAATTAAAGATCATGAAATGAATTTACCATTGCTTCAATTAAAATCCATTCACAGCTAATACCTTCCTCTTTTCCAACGTCATTTATTTATTGAGGGTGGCGAAGGAAGGAACCGTGCTCAAAGTCTCCAGAAGTTATCTGGGTTTGGAACAGACTTGGCTCTGCCTCGTTACATGGAATAGGTCCCTGGAGAATGCAGTCTGATTGCAATCTAATTTATGGCATTCATCAACATATGAATTAATGCTGGGGTCTCAGATATGAGATCTCTCTATTTACCCCTCCCTCCTCACAGAGGCTCATCAGCTCAGTTCCACTGCCATGCTTCCTTCCCTCCCAGTACTGCTCCTTTCCTGCAATAAACAAACAGCCTTGGCTTTGGTTAGGAAAGTTTGCTTATTCCGAAAGAACCGAGCACCTCACCTAAATTTCTGGGATTTGAAGTCAACTGAAACCAAGGAGAATCTAATCCCTGTTTAGAATAAGTTTGGGATCTGGTGCTCAACTGCTGTGTGCCTCAGCTTCCCCCTCCGTGACACAGTGATGCTGTTCCCAGCTTCCCTCTGAAAGCCACAGGGAGAATAAAAATACACTTGTGCTTTGGAGCCCTGCAGAGAAGTTTGCAGAGGGCTTTTGTGTGTTTTACTACTGCTCCTCTGTATTGTTCTTGGCTTTGACCTTGGACTGAGCTGAACAAACGAATAACCAAACAAAGCACTTACATTTCAGGTGCATGTTGGACACTTGTTAAAGGAAGCCTGAAGCTGCAAAGTCTTCTGGTAGCAGCCATTAACCCATACGGTGAGTGGAAGCCCTGGAGGTGTTGGCAAGGTTATAAATCATCCGAGTGGTGGATGAAGGGCCGCTTGTCTGCGCTCTGCTGAGAGGCTGGCACAGGCAAAACACGACAGCAAAACAAATCTGAGGCCAGAAAGTCGGTGTGCAGCATGCCTGGGGTGGGGAAGGCAGGTCAGGGAATAGGATGAGGTGTGCAGAAGAGCACAGAGCCTTCAGATATTGAAAGGGGAAGCTTCTGCTCCGCTGATGTGAGGAGGCAATAGTTGCATAGGGTAACTGAAGGCAGGTATAGCCTAGGATGGGAACTATAAGATCTCTGACTGCTGAGGTCAGGCTTCCTTTCCTTGGGACACAACTCCACAGCCAGACTGGTTTTGAGGCAAAATCTCAGTGTCTGTGCTCTCACTGCTCAGATCCCAAGGTCACCTTCAGCAGGGTCCCATTCTGGAGCAAAAGTTTGTGTGCAATGTCATTGAAGCTCAGCACCACCATGAACAGAAGGGCTGCTGCTCCATCACTTACCTGATCTTCCTGAATTGTCTAAATGTGCATGGGCTTAGTGGATGTGGCTTAGTTTTTTTTCTGTTCTCTCTGATAAAAGAAATAAAGCGTGTAAGGTCATTTTTACACAAACCTGCAGATTGCTCTTTCCATCAAAAACATCAAAGAGTGCTCCAGGGAAGAAGGAAATATGAAGCTCTCTGTGCTTGATGGGACACAGGAAGATGTTGATTCCAATTGCAGTGAAGAAGACTCGACTCGGATTCACTGAGAAAAGCTGTAACTCAGCACTGAAGGACAAGAACCGACTGCATAGCTGCTCACTGATGAGAGACCTCCTTCATCTGTGGAACAGCAGGTTCAGCCAGGAGAACATTCAATGCAAACAACATTTTGAAAGCCAAGAGCTTTGGTGAGCTGTGAACAATTTTATGTAACACTGGTGGACATTTAATACCTTTGTAGCAGTAAAGTGCAGGAGTCAAAGGATTATGTCTCCATGTGGTTAACAGCCTATGCAAAAAAATTCTGCCCTGCTCATTATGAATGTCACCTTAAGTCTTAATTCAGACTTCTCCTGGGGCTTCAACTCACAGAAGTGAACATTTCCCTGGCTGAATTACTCTTTGGTAGCATTAAGCAGGTAGATTGAAAAAAAAAAGCATGCAGCACTTCCATCACAAAATAAAAAGATGGAAGGGATGCAACCACACCTCTGGTTGCACGTGGGTTAAAAGGGGTTTCCATACTTGTTAAAAACATTTCTTTCTTTTTCTGGTTCTGGTCCTGAGTTTATCCTATCCCAAAGTAATCAAGCGTTTTGCTGCCACTGCCAATCACAACTGCCTGCTGCTGACAAGAGGAGCATTGCCGCTAGAGTTGGAGCACCACGGGGTGCTCGAGGCAATGCCCCTGCTGGGATGCAGCAGCGCTCAGTCCAGACTGGAGCTGCTTCATGCTCCTGTCACTCAGTCCCGGGCTCCTGCAGTTCACCAGGAGTTGGCTGACCTTGCCAGACCTGAATGGCGAGAAGGGATGCTATCACCCGTTTTCAGCCTTCACTCCAGAAGGGCTGTGCCCACTTCTTTCCTCTGTTTCAGCACCCAGGTACCTATAGCAGGGGGATGTTCCCATCTGTGATCCACCATTTGCACATTTCTTTGGAGCACAGGAAAGGGGGTGTTATCCACTTCCATTTAGTAACAGGCTAATGTTACAGTCCCCCTCTACCATCAGCTCCTTTAATGGGAGCGTGCCTGGTGCGGCAGAGACAGCCGGGACGTGGCCCCAGGGGCTGGTTTCCCACCTGTGAGGATGGGATCAGTTTGCAAACACAGTTACAACCCCAGCAGGCAGCAACGTAGGGATCAGGCATGCAGTGCACTGCGAGGTGCTGAATGAGTGCCTGGGAAATAGCAGGTAAGGGTTACGAGAGGTGCTGGGGAAAGGGCACGGCGGGAGCACAATCTGCAATGCAGAAGAGAGCTCTGCATCACCTCTCGTATGAGGTGGCAGATTAATCAGGAGTCACAGAGTGTATTTGTAACCTGCCTGGCAACCCAGCAGCACTTCTCACACTCAGTCCTACTCAGCTCTTCCTCCACACCTGAAATACCAGCATAACTTTAGAGGTCCCTTGTTAGAAGTGGGTCCTTGTCTGGGAGGAGAAGACACTGGAGCAAGGACTTTGCGAGGGACAGGCAGCAGAGCCACACACTCCTGTGTGTGTCTGTAGGAGTGAGAACTGGTGTCTGGGGAGGTCTCTATTCCTGTACTTCTAGCTGTGATGAGGGAGGTATTTCAGGGAAGGAGGTAAGTTTTCCTATTTGTCTTTCTCAGATCCTTCATTTCTACCTTTCCTCTACCACTGTTGACATTTAAAGTTTCCTCCTGGAGCCCACATGTTAGCAGGTGGACCAACACCTCAGTCCTGCCCTTTCAAACTCTCTGAAGACTCCAACAGGTTTACATCCACGCAGTTTCTTCTCCCTTTTGCTTGAAAGAAACAGATGGTGACTTTTTTATCTACATATCCAGCTTAGATGGCAGAGAATATAGAAAATGTACAGACTGCCAGCTTCTCCCTCCAGATCCCTTTGAGAGGCTTTGGGAGGTGTTGGATGCACACAGCCTGGTTCACTTTCTCACTGGGTTTCAGGATAGTAAAGCTGTGAGTAGAATAAGACATGGAAAAACAGTACTTTCCCACCTGTTGGGATGAAGCCTTCCTGTTCTGCTTTGCCCATATGTGTCAGATTTAACCACAAATAAGCCCTACAAATGCTTTTTTTGCCAAAGCATTTTCTAAAGATGCAAACAAAACATGTAATTCACTCTTCCCACCTCAGCTCCACTGCAATTACTCCTGTTGCCCTGGATTTGTTTATTTGGGAAATGTTCCCCTTTCTTTCAGGAACCAAGCTTTTCATGCTGGATAATTTTGTGCCTGCCTTCAGCCTCTAAAGTCCTTTGAACAAGCCAAGCTGTCCATGAGATGGTGCCACACGCAGAGTTAAAACCCCACTTTGCTTACCAGAGGCAGCAGATAGGGAACAGTCTTCCCAGGCACTGCTCTTAATGTGGCATATTTATTATGTCTATTATTATTATAATCTGGACTTCTTCAGCTTTGGGAGCATGAATAATACAGCATCCAAAAAAAACCCACTTTTAAAAAGGTGTTTTTATATATAGATAGATAAAGATAGCTCACTCTGATTCATCTGCTAAAAATTGCTGCTGTTCCTTGTTTGTTTGTTTTGTTCAAGTAGAAATCGCTGGGCCAGAGGAATGCCAGGAATGGGAATATAGGATAAGCCTATATTTCACAACTTCTTGTCATGCACGGAGGTTGCTGTCACAGCTCTGGTACAGGTATGGAATTTGCTTGGAAATGAAGTCGCTGTTGCAGGGTGTAGTGCAGAAGCTGAGCACAGCCAGGCAGGGAGGCAGGGAAGAGCATCTGGCCCACACAGGGATGAGTGAAGGTCAGCATGCCTCATCTGTGGGAAGGCTGCAGAAACTGGGACAGGAACTGTGCAGCCCCCATGAGCTCGCATCTGGATAGGAACGTGGATGTCACCCTGCTTAGTTAAAATTTGCATGGTTTGAAGAAGTCCTGTGAAGTCTGTTTTACCTTGTGCCCTGTGAGGGCGTAGATCTTTGTGCTTATTCTGCTGATGGTGTGTGGTGGTTTCTCTGGTGGGGGTCAGGGTTTGGTGTCGGCAGCCAGCACAGAAGACAGACACAAAAAAACACCTTAAGGCTGTAAAAATTACCCTTGGGCAAACAAATGTCTTGCTCAAAAGTGCAGATGGAGATATTGCTGCTGGAGCTGCACCTCCTGACGACATTTTCTGCCAGCTTCTGAATAGCTCTTGGCCAGGGCGAGACACAAAGCCTTCCTAAGCCACAGCCCACTGCACAGGGATAAACTCCTATGCTGGTCTCCACCCCTGCAGCTCTATTTGCACCTGACAGTTGTTGCCACATCCACAGCCTGTTGCCTCCATGTCCCTTATGTGCTGCCAAGGAGGACAAGCAGCCAGCGGTGGAGCTGGGAACCGAGTCAGATCTCCAGGCCTGGTGTAGCACCTGGGCTTCACCCTGTGTAGAGACCCTGGGATATGGTCCCAGGCACAGACAGGAATCAAGACTGTCTGCTCTGGGCATTGCTAGCAACGTGTCAGGGCAGTTTTTCAGCTCTGCATGGACACCAGCATTATCGAAGACAAGTCCCAGTAGTCAGTTGGATCCTGCCTTGGTGGAAATAAAACACCAGTGCTTTGACTGTAGTTACATAGGGAATAAGCCATAAAATAAAAATACCAAGGAAATAGCTGAAACAAACCCTCGACATCCATCATGAGGGACAAGATCTTTCTTGACCCACTAAAAAATTATTTGTTCTTTTTCCCAGGGGCCAAACCACCGCTCTTCTGCATGAGATATGTGTTTCATTGGATATGTATGTATCCCTAAATTTAATTTGTCCAATTGCATTAGGACAAGCAGCTAATTCTAAAATTCATTTTGCTCCTATAATCAACCCCTCTGCCAAATGGCATTTGGGTGGAATAGTGGAGATTGTGATTTTTATTTAAAGTGATTTATTGAAATCATTAGCAATGTTCCCTAAGTGGAATCCATGGCAATCCTTTTAATCTTCCCCCCATCACAGTAAATGCAAACATTTTTTTTAATAACAGAGAGTTTGAAATATAAGGTTATTAAAATCCACACTTCTATATTTCTTCATGCTCTCTCTGTAATGGGATGGGAACCATAATTGTGGAAATAAAGCCTCCCTTTCAGACCTGAGATGCAGAGAGTGTATAATGAACAGTTAAGCATCTATTTAGTCACTTTGAATTGATGAGGGTGTTAATGAAAATGAAAGGAGCCAACTTTCCTTCCACTCCAGGGAAACACAAAAGGTGGAGGGGTATTTTTGCGGTATTACCCTCAGCCCCTTTCATGAAGTCAGTGCCTGCAGCAGAACTCTGAGCTTCCCCAAGTGCTTCTGCAGCCTTTTCCCAGAAGTGCTCAGTGGAGGTGTAAGAAACCAGGGGGGTCTGCCCTGTGTCCCACTGGAGCGAGGTGTGGGCTGATGCCACCAGCTGTCCCCAGGCATGCTGACAGCTGCCACTTTTGCTCCCAGTTTCCCTGATTAATCTCCCCATGCACAAACAGCTTTACAAATCTTTTGCCCCAAATCACTCAGCTCCATCCCCTCCTGGGAATAAAAAGGCACAGCCTGGTGGGATCCTGCCTAGGATTGTCGCATCCCAGAGCCAGACACGGGGATGGCTCAGCCTGGACCAGATTCTCTCCTCTTCCCTCTGGTTGATGCACTGGTGCCATGGCAACTGCTAACACCAAACAACCACTGTGAAATTACAGTTTCAGAGCAGCTTCGGTCCCCAAGGACCAGTGGGCATGTCCCAGGGGTTGTCCTCTCCTCCTGGGAACCCCAGCCAAAGGATGCACCTCTGGAGCAGGGCAAAACCAGCCTGCAGTGAGTTATCCCTGCATAGATCCCGGAACTCAGTTTGCATTGAAAAGTTTTTATAAAAAATAATCTTGCCATGTTTTCCCTCTTGGAAGGATAAAATCTGGTGAGAGGACTCAGAGTCTGAGAGAGGAGCCATTTGCCCTTAGCTCCTGACTCCTGCCCTGGCCCTCAAAACATCCCCATTGCTTCATGGTCTGGAGGCAGAGGGGCCACTTCAACCATGATAGTGGGGCAGGGGGACATCAGGACATGTCCCATTGCAGGATATGTATCCATGCAGCTGTCCAGATGTCTTTCTGTAACCAGTCACAGCTCAGTTACTTGTGAGAAGAAATGTTAAGATGCTGTTAAATGTTCCTGGGAGCCAGAAGTCGCTGTGACGTGGCCCACACACACTCCACAGAGAGCAGAAAAGCTTTTCCCTCCACATCTTCTTTGCTCCTGGGCTGTACAATCTGTCCATCACAAACCTAAGCCCTGGTGATTTTATCGTATGGGAGAGATGTTGCCATTTTATTCTATACTCTTCCAACCCCCAGGCAGCTGGCAGGATTGCTGCTGGCTGGTAACACACACAGACAGATACACACGAAAAGTTAATCTTTTGCTATTATTTCTCAGAAGCTCCATTTGGCTGCATTCAGGCCTAATGTGGTGATCTCCTTGCCCTCATGACAGCTGTTTCTTACATGGGGAAGTAGCATGGAAGGAAAAAAAAAAGGCAGAAGTGAAAAATGGAGCTGTGATTTATTTTCACCTCTGAATATAGAAAGGCAATTTCCCCCTCTCTAAGATGTCCTCTTCCTCCTCTTTAATTAAGTCCCAGTGCCTTCAAACCAAGCCAGAACCCCACTGAAATCCCATACCAGTGCAGATGAGGAGATGTGTTTGTAGGGAACATGAACCAGTTTAAGACCATTATCAAGGTGACCAAGGACGGGCTGGGTCTTACCAGTTGACACAGACAGCTAACCTGGGAGGGGAGAGGGTGAGGGAGCTCAGCGCCAAACCCTCCGGCCTTTCTGCAAACCAGGCATCCCTCTAATGCCAAAACTTTGCTGGGTGGAGGCTGCAGGAGGGGAAGCAGGGCTGTGGGGAGCACCACTCTTCTGGGATGCTGGCGGTGGGATTGATGATGTCCTCCCTCCTCCCGGCAGCGCCCGCGATTTGATTTCTCCCTGCCGGCGGCACAGCTCCCAGACAAAGGCTGTGCTCAGCGCGGGCGGGCTGCACCTGCGGGTACCCCCGCGCCCCCACACGCAAGCTCCGGCTGCTCCCCGCCCTGCCCTCCACCTCTCCGAGAAGATCCAGCAGACGGATCAAAGCTCGTCTTTTTGCCATCGAAAGGATTAACTCCCCGGGGAGCGGCGGCGGAGGCTGAGCCTACGCTCCCGCCACGCATCGCCTGCTGCACGGCGCACTTAGGAGTTGTGGAGCCAACCTCTCGACAGCTAATCCCCCTCCCTGCTGGAGCCGGGGCGGCTGGGGAGAGCGAGCCGGGCTGCAGGGCGAAGGGACAGGAGGGGAAGAGGACGGGGAGGAGTGTGCACACACACACACACACACACACGCAGGCGTGCCCGCACTCCCCGCAGACGGCGGGCAGCGGCACCGCATCGGGGGCTGTGTGCGGGGAGCTCCGAGCGCTGAATAAAACAAGCTGGAGCATCAGGCGAGGGGATCTGTTCGCTTGGAAAAGTCTTTAAGGTAAATAAAACCCGAGAGCGGCAGCTCCTGGGCTGGGCTGCCCTCCGCGGACCGTGTGCTGGGCTCATTGCTGGCGTGGCCGTGGTCTCTGATTATGGGTTTTGTTTTCAAAGGGATCGATCGGGAGATGCCGGCAAAAGAAGTTGGTGAAAGCCGGGCTGGAAGGGCCGGGAGCTGCGCGCCGCCGGCTCCATCACACGCCGGGAGCAGCTGAACTTTGTGGGGTTTGAATCTCTGTTTCTGTTCTGCGAACGCTTCGGGAGAGTCACAGCGCGGCATCGCACACCTTGCGCCTGACCGAGCCTGGGGAGCAGCAAAGGGGGGATTTCTGTCTCTCCAAGGACCATCGCCTGAAAAAAAAAAAAAAAAAGCTGGAGAAAGGCAATTTATCTTTCTTTTCCAGATGACTGAAAACACCCACAGGATCCTGTCTCTCCGGTTTTCATCAGTGAGTAGCATCAGGGAGAGACGGCTGAGGAAGAAAAATGATATCAGTCAAAATCATTCCAACATCTACTTTTTCCTAAGGAACTTCATGCCCATAGGGGTTTTCTATGGGCATTTCCAGGAGTGAGACTGAGGTACCACAGATGCATCCCTACCGGATCATGTAAGAATTTTCAAATTAAAAACCTACCCCATCAAGACCTTCTCTGCCCGGTTTGCAGTACATGGTTTGGTGTAAGTACAGCAATTCTCGCCTCTTTCTCTCCTTTTTAAGTCTCTTGAGCTTGGAGATCTCTTTCCTCGTTGCAATTATGATTATTTGCAACATCAGTGCCATCAAAGATTGGAGCACTTTCCTCTCCCAGATCCTCCCCAGTGTTAACAAGACTCTGAACTTGGTACAGCAAGTGGAAGCCACCACCAGCTCGGTGGTAAGTGTCCTCCAGGACCCTGAGCAGGACAACTACCTGTCCAATAGCCAGTCCATGAACTCCAGCAACTTCACAGCTGGCCTGGACCACTTGTTCCAGTACTCATACTCGGACAATGACCAGCTCTACAAGGAGTACAAACCCCCTCCTCGAGATGCCATTCCTCTGCCCAAGGCTGTCCTCTACCTTCTCATGGCAGCCCTGGTGGTGGTGGCAGTGGCGTACGCCATCGTCGGGCATCTCATCAAAGACCTCATTTACGACTTTGTAGGTGAGTGCAGGCTTCACACGTTGTGTGCATGTGGCCAAAAAAAGCCTGGTGCAAAGCCTGGAAGTGCTGGCTCGCATCTCCACTTTGATTTGGATGGGGTTTAGACCAATCCTTGACGCTTTCACATTTGGAAGACAGTTAATTTAATGCTCTGAGTTCTCCAAATTGAGGTGTACGTTGACCACCTTCCTAGAGAAAATCCTTGGGTTTAGCCCCCTTCCTAAAGAAACAAAGCTTGTGCGTGCGTGCATGTGTATAAATGTGTATGTGCGTGAGTCTGTGTTGCCAAATGACTGTAAAATCCTTTGGCCAGTTTCAAACTCAGCTTGGATTAGAGGTCTCCAACATGAAAAGTTTCATGGCAACAAATAGCTGAACACAGGATAACAACCCACTAGTGCATTATGAAAGAAAAGCTGCCATATGAGCTTAACCCCTTATTAGACACCAGTGAATCCACAAACTCCTAGGAAACACAGCTCAGCAGTCTGGCTCCCTTGTGCAGCCCCTAGCATAGCCATCACAGCCCCTGCAACAAATCTATGAAAAGACAGCTCAAAGAGTGTGCGTTTTTGTGAGGTTTGGCTTCCTGGCTCTTTGGTTTCATCCTGTTGCTGATGAACACGGTCCCTCACTGTCGGGGACAGGAGTGCAAACACTCTGCTGGCTGCTGTGGTCAGGCTGTGGTGTAGGCAGAGGTGCAGACAGAGGTGCTTTGCTGCTTATGGCAAGCCCTCAGTGATTTTGCCCTGTAATTTGTAAGGCTGGTCATGCTGGGAAGTGCAAATGTGCCTGATTCCCTTCTTAATCCTCAGTACTTTTGGCCCCAACAGCCAGCTCACCTTTCGGGGGTCAGGGCCTTGCTGCAGGGTGCTGGTGACAGCTTTCCAGCTTGTATGGGGGGCCAGGAGGGATACCGAGAGGGGTTTAAGCTCCTGGCTCGCAGAAGTGCATACCCTGCAAAAGCTGTGGGGAGCAATGTCCTCCTCAGGGGAGCAGAGCTGAAATCCCTTTGCACACCCTTGCTCTGAGCCATGGACGAAGCCCTGCAGGCTCCATCTCTGCAGTGGGAGTTCACGCTCATCTGGAACAAAATCCACATGCTCATCCTCGAATCCCTTTATTTCCCTGCTCCTGGGACGTGGGAGGCACACACCAGCCAAAACTCCATCGGTGCCTGTGGGGCGTGCGGCACCCATGGCTTGCTGATGGGAGGGCAAGCCAAGTCCCTTGGGGAGAGGGTAATGACCAGGCAGGGGCTGGCAGATCCAGGACACAGGGATTTAGGGAGGGGGTATTTGGGACAAGAAAGGTCAAACCTCCTGGCAGGGTACAGTACTTGGGATCTCACATGAAGCTCAGACAGGAAAACGGCAGGGAGCAGCTGCTGAGGAGTCTTTCTTCGCCCCAGATGGAAGGGAACGGATAAATTGTCTTAAGTGTTAAATTTAACACTTAATCAGCAGCTTTCTGGGGCTGTAACATCACCCAGCTCTGCCACTCATCTGATTTAGAGTTGCCTTCCCAACAAAGATAGGCAGTGGGGACAGCACCTATAAATACACATGCTGCTGCCCCAAGGTGCTCAAAGGACCAGGTCAGGCCAGGTCAGAAACTGCCCCGAAGTGGGGGCTGGTCCAGCCGCAGTGCCCCTGCAGAGCAGGCACCCCTGCCCCAACTGCTGCGGTCCTTGATGCAGGAGAGCACAGATGTGAGTGCTCAAACCCGCCCCTTGGTTGGGTACTGCAAAGTAGGGCCAAAATTGGTACAAATGCCATGCCCCTATGGGCAGTGAGGGAGGCTGCGGCCACGGTCCGGGACACCCGTGCCCCTGGCTGTGCTATTTCCAACTCAGCAGCAATGCTCCCTGGTGACCTTTAGCTTCAGCCTCTGCGTGGGACGAGGTCAGCGGGGTGCCCCTTCCTCGCAAAGCCTTTTGCAAAGGGACTTCCACAGCCTTTCACAGCACCACGGCCATCGCAGGGCTGGGCAGGCACAGGGACAGCCCCGGGGTCTGCCCGCTCCCCGCCACTTCAGAAGAAGCCCTTTCCCAGTTCAGCGCCCTCGCTGAGGGCAGAGCATTCTCTCCCTGCCCAGGGTGGAGGTAACACCTCTCCAAGTTAGGGTCAGAAATCCAGAGGTGAGCTTCTTCCCCATCCAGGCAGAGAGGAAAAGGCGTTTCCAGAACTCCAGCAGCACCCCTCAGTGCCGAAGGCTGCCTCCAGCTCATCCTAGTTAGCACTCCGGGCCTGTCTTCCCACAGCTGATACGCTTAAAATGAGCCAGTCCTCGGAGGAGAGCGGACGAGCCTGTGTTTGTTAACACTGCCAAGGAACAGCCTTTAAAGAGAAGGTTTCATGCGAATGAGTTTGCATAAAATTACTTTAGGGACAGGACAGAGGGACCAAGGGATAGTAAATAAGAAGCTGGCCTATTAGCTGCCTTTAACACAATGCCTGGATTTATATACTCGGCAGCAGCTCCAACCTCTGCTATCAGTGTTTCTGCACTAACCATATTTAGAAGGATACAGAGAGAGATGGAAATAAGATGCCAAAGGGCTGGAGCCTGTTTCAGGGAGATTAAAGTGTGAATAGTTAATCGCTACTTTAAAGAGTCACTTGGAAGCATCAAGGATGATTTTGACTCCTCAATAACAGCTTGTCAGACATGGCTTGGGAAGTCAAAGCATCACCCAGCCCTGTGCACTCACAGGGACTGTGAGAAGCAGGCACTGGGCTTGGTTTGGGATGGCAGAGGGGTTCTCGGGATGCTGCCAGGCTCTTCCCCTGTGAAATCTGAACAGGTATTAGAGACACTGACACATCTCTTGCAGATGCTTCTTAAAAAATCAATTAGAGCTTGCCCAGGCATCCCCAGGGGGAGATGAACAGTGCTGCGATGTCCAGGAGGGTGGGGAGGAGTGGAAAATGGGAGGCTGCGTTGGAGGAGAGGGAAAGATGCATTGTCAGAGAGGAGGAAGGCAGAGCACCTGGATATGGATAAGAGGGTTCTGAAAGAGACCCTCTTCAGCTCTTCCTGGAGAGACCTGACCAAGGATAGCCCAAAATACTTTAATTTCTCTCTGATCCCTCTCCACTTCCTCTGAGCTGACGAAGTCTCATGTTTGACACTCTCCCAAAACTCATCAGATGTCTCTGCCTGGGGATGGATGCGAGCCCCCTGATGAGGTAGAAGGGCTCCTGCGTGAGTGCAGCTCAGACCCAACCACCAGTTAAGGCAAATTGGGTCGAAGCATTTGGAAAGCTGCTTAACTCAGAAGCGCTGGAGAGCTGCCAGAGCCGGCGCTGCGGCGAAGAGCTGGCTTGGCAAATGACAAGCCTGTCACCAACGTACGAAGCGCCTAATTACTGCAATCCTTGGGAATCAGCCCGCCCTCCCTCCTCCGTCCCCAGCAGTTCACTGAATAGCACCCTTATTTAAACATAAAATAGGAGGAAAAAGGGTAAAAAATAAAAAGTTTGACTGGAAACAAAGCTGTTGCTATGGAGACTGCACGCTTGTGGTCCCCAGGAAAGGGGAAAAGCATCTCGCTCCTGCGCGGGAACCACACGGGAAGGGTCTGATGGTCTGTGTGGGAGCGATGCTTCACAGGGAGACCTTCGCTGCTGTCACCCGAGGTGATGGCTGAGGGCTCCTCTGAGTTGCTGATCTCCAGAGGAGACCTTGGAGGAAACTTTTCCTTTGGGAATGGGCCCGAGGCAGATGCCCAGCTGGGGCAAAGCAGGGCGGGTTCACCGACACCGGTGGGACTGTGCTGGTCAATGCTGTGAGACTGCTCAAAACCCTGCGCCATTCTCGGAGCGGGGTCTTTCTTTTCTTTGCCCTTTTGACCCACCGGCTGTATTTTTATTTTTCATCCTTATCTCTAACTGCCACATTTCAGGCTTCTTTAGGAAACGGTCTCCTTGAACAAAGAAACTGTGCATGAATGTAACATTGCTGAAAATAGCTGCTGGGTGATCCTGCAGGGACTTGGGATCCACTTTTAATTGCTCCACACAGAACTGCAGGGCTCTTAGGATAATTCAGCCTATGGCAGGGTTTGCAGACAGCATCTTAGACCCATCAGAGAGGACTTACATGTCTTCTTTTCAGGCTCTATTTTGAGGATGATTCCTTTGCTTCCCAAAGTTGTGGGAAAAGAAGATACCACATCATATTCCCCTCTGTTTCTCCATCTCAGTGCTAACCCACCTCTGACACTAACACCCCACCTCAGTTTCCCTTCTGGTGCATGAGGGTATATCAGGGGTTCCTGAGCTGCTGTTTAAGGGTACGATGTCCAGCTGTGAATGCTGCATCCTGTCAAACCCGTGAGGGATACCCTTGAACTCCTGTCCATCGGGAACGCTTTGGCCAGAGCTGGTCCAGCCTTGCTGCAGAGCACAGTGTGATTGCTGGGTCAGGACTTGTGTCAAAGAAAAAGGAACTTCTGCTCCTGCTGCTGGGAAAAGGGCTTTTTTAGCAGCTGCTTTCACACACAGCTCCATTTAAAGCAAAATTAGAGCACGAATTTGATTGTTCATTGAACATGCTACCCCTTCCTTTCCTTGTTTCCATCTCTGCAGGGACTGTGAATGTCTCACTCACCATTTAAATTTTAGCCCTTTCTCCCACCTGCCTCTGCTCTTCTGCTGGGGATGTCTCTTTTTCAGTGGCTGAAGTGCCTCGTGGACATCCCACCCTGTCACCAATGAATGCAGGGGACCTGGACACCCCTACTGGGATGAGACTGGGGGTAGAGCATCCCTGTGCTCCTCTGCACACAAACAGCAGGAAGCTGCTCCCTGCTGCCTGCACTGTAAGGGTTTTCCAAGTGAGGACCATCCTTCATGCTGCTGGTACAAGGAGGGCACACTGTGACATCTGGGCAACCCCAGTGTTTTTCTGCCCCCAAAAAGGGACAGAAAAAGGGACATCTCTGCACATCTCAAGGGACTGCTTCCAGGGGTGCTGTCGAAGGCTCTGACAGAGCCAGGGAAGTGTAGGGGAGCTTTGTGCCACATTACTCTGCTACTTAGGGATAATAATAATAGAGTTGCTATTCCACAACTCCTGATTTGCCCAATCTGCTCTATCTTGTCTCTCCAGCTGCTTTGGATCAATCGCTCCGAATCGATCTCACCCCACCTCAGCACTTCCCACCTCTCCATTCGCCCCGCAGACCTCAGCAGGCACACTGAGCCTTGGCAGCTCCTGAGGAGCAAGGAGAGGTGTCTCTCGGTCAGATGCTGCTCCCCCAGCCTGGCTGAGAAAGTCACTTTGTCCCTTTCTTTTATCCAAGACATTCACAGACATGCCCGCGTGCATGCCCTGGATTTTGTAGCACGTGTTATGAGCTCCTTCCAGTGGCTGGGTAGGGGCAGGAAATGCTTTTTCTTATCTCCAGAGTGCAACTGTCCTGGTCCAGAGGTGCCTCTGCCCCAGGAGTGGGCACTGTGTGGTCCCTGCTCACTCCAGCTTTGCCCTTGGGTGTCCCAGGACCATTGGGTGTCCTGGCTTAGCCTGATTTTGCTTGCCTTCTTGCTGGAGATTGCGTGAACACGTGTGTGGACATTGATCCAAAAGAGGATTTTGTTTTTCCTCTCAGTGGCAGTTGTGTCTATTTTTTGTTGCTTATTCAGCCCCCCCGCCACATGCAAGAGATAGAGAGAGAAATACCTGACATGATGCTAAGGGCTACAGCTACCTTCAGCTGTCACCACCATGCCTTGGCTCCCAGCCCTTCACCACCTTCCATTACCCCATTACATCTCCCCTCAGGTTCATTATCCGAGGTTTACATCATGTGCTTGTGCATGACGTGAGGTTGTGCATCCCATCCCCTGCAAAGGCCCTTCTGCATCAGATCAAGGTTTAATCCCATTGATGCCAGAGGTGTGCAGGTCTCCTCTCTCTTCTCCGTCACTCCTCCCCAGACATCCCACAGGGGAACCTGTGAGACCTTGGTTTCTCACCCACAAACTGAGAGGAGCCACAGGGTGAAACTGGGGAGGAGCGTGCGTGGCTGGGACAGATCCAGCAGTGGCTGGCAGGGGAGATGAGGGTGCTGACATTTTTATGGTTGTTTGTCCAGGGTCCTGCTGGCAGGAGATTCTCTGCCAGCTCCACGGGGCCTCGCTCCCCTCTTCCACACATGGCAACACGCTGAAGTTACAGGCCATAAATGGCCACAAATAACGTGTAATTGTGTAATTACTTCACTCCTTACTTACACAGTCAAATCATAAAGGCATCGCAGTAAATACCCTCTAATGACAGCCTAATTACATCTTCCTGCAGATTACTGGGTAATTAGATCCAGCAGGCTCCAGAAATAATTCCCAGGGAAGCAGTGGTTCGGATTAGCGCGTACAATCCAGCCTGCTCTTACCCAGGAATTAGACTGTGGCAGCCTCACACAAGCCACCTTCCCCAGGCACCCTGGTCAGCCACATTCCCTTTGGTGACGGTGCACTGTGACCCTTTTCCCATAGAAATGGCTTTTGCTGGTCCCCTTGGTGCTCTTCCAAAACACCCATCCCCTGCATTTCTGCCTTTATCACAGTGCTGCATCGAGCTCCAGCTTCTGCTGCCTGCAAATGTCCCCAAGGTTTCGTCATTTGGCCACCAAGTGCCACTCCCCCTCACTCACAGGCATCCAATGCTGATTTTCCTTTTCCTACAGGTTATTCCCCTTCTTCCTTGCTGGACCAGCCCCTTCTCCCACTGGAGTTTTACAGCTGACATCAAGGAAAGCAAGCCGAGACCTTTAATAGTATCTGTAGGAGGCAATCTTGTTACTGCCTTTGGATTCTCCTCACAGCAAGTGTCTGTGTGGGGGCTGGAGGAGCCTGGAAGGTCTTGGGGGCAAGAGGCTGGGGCTCTGTCTGGTCTGGACCCAGCCCAGGCTGCAGGGCCAGACCAGGAAGAAGATGGTGGAGTGTTTGGCTTTAGTCTAAATCCAGTAAAGCCAAGCAAAATCGAAGCTACAAAGGAAAAAATACCTAAATGAGCCTTTTGGGCTTGGGTGATTTCCTCGGGGAAGTGTTGTAACGGGGAGCCCAGGCTCTGGCTGGGGCTGTGGATCATGCAAGTGAAAGCTAAATGCCCTGGCTGGGACTTGGGGCAGACCCAGGACTCCCCAAAATCCTTTGGACCACATCTTTGCTGAGATTCCCAATTACTCTTGCCAGCACTGTGGTAGCTGAGGGAACTGTGGTGGTTCTTCTCCTGTCATTCCTGTCACACAACCAGCAGACCCTGCTAGCGCACTTATGGAAGTAAAGAAAAAAGGAAAACCAAGAAAAAATAGTCACTCTCTGGACATGTTGCATGTGCCCAGTGTGGTGGGAGTATTATCCTCCTTGGAGCCAGCAAATTTGACCTACAGTGCACACACCAAGTGCAGAAAGAACCACAGGTCATTCTCGTCTCTCTTCTCACACCTGCAGAAATGTCTGGACACCACTGGCGAGCTGAGAAATTAGATCTTTCATTCCCTTCACACTTGATGGCATTTGCCATCATTCAGCCTCAATTTTGCTGCAAAATTTTTTCTGCAGCCCATGAGAAAGGCAATGTCTCACTGGGAGTGCAATTCTCTGTCCCTGCTCTACCAGGCAGCCCACATCCTCCACCAAAGAGCTGCAGTTGAAATGCCCTGTGGGGACAGAAAATGCCTCATGCCACAAAGGAGAGAAATGCTATTTCTTGAGAGCAATCCATTGGCAAATAAGTGGAGTCCCTCAGAAAAAGCTAAACCAGGCTGGCCCTTTTGTCTGCCTCCTGGCAGCTATCTCTGCTTTATTTTGGGAGCAGGGCTAAACCAGGGGGGTGTTGATGCTCCACTGCCCACCACCACCAGGTTCTATGGTTCTTCTTGCCTCACCTGGATTTCCCCAGCTTTGGTTTCCTCATTGTTGCTGCCTTCCCATCGTGGCTGGGCATGGCCTTTCACTGCCCAAACAGCCAAGTTTTTTAAAAAATAGCTGTTTGGGAAGGAGCACCACCTGCCTCCACTGAGCTGCAGCCCCTTGTGCTGCAGGAGGTGTCTTGGTTATGCCACCATCCAGCAGTGACACTGTGTTTTGGACAGGCACCCTCAGGGTTGTGAGAGTGGCTGGATCAGCTCAGAGCCATGTCCTGGTGCTCTGGTGACCAGCAAGAAGCACAGCCCCAAAGCTGCCATGGAGGGTTTGAAGCCCTGGTGTGGCTGTGATACACTCTCAAGGCAGAAAAGCCATGTCCCTAGCCATGCCTCCGGCCCAATTTGGATGTCACATAGTTATTTAATTGTCCACTCTGTTTCCACGCACTGTAGGAAATACATTGCTGGAGAGCCCAGATGCACACTTCACTTCACAGGCATGTCATTCCCATTTTTGGGATTAGCAGAGTGATTTCATTTGCCTAAGCTGGGAGGGTTTCCAGAAACCAGCAGCCTGAAAACCTACCCAGAGCTTGGAAGAGCAGAGACTGCAACTCCACAGGAGCAGAAGGGGCTGAAAGGGCAGTGGTGGGCAAGGGACCCTCCTGGGAGGGCGAGAACCCAGAGTGAGAGGTAGGATGTAGCAGGAGGCAGCAATTTTCCAGCCAGCTTGGGATGTGGGAACAGCCAGAGGTAATCAGGGGCTTGTTTTGTGCTTTTCCCTCCTCCAGACTGGATCTTTGGCCCCAACCCGGACGACAACAGCAACAAGAGCGACATCAACTGCATCAGCAACAGCGTCAACGAGATGAGCGAGATGCCCGAGGCGCCGCGGCACCGGGACCGGCAGCCCCAGGACGTGGTCATTGCCATCGGCGAGACCTGCCACCTGCCACAGCAGACGTGACCGGCGCGACGTCCGGGCCAGGCGGGATGGAGCAGCGGGATGGAGCAGCAGGATGGAGAGCAGGAATGGAGCAGAGGGATGGAGCGGAGGGATGGAGCAGTGGAACACTGCAGCAGCCACCTTGCAGGACCGGGCAGTGAGAGGAAGGGATGGGCAGAGCCGGCACTGCGGAGCAAAGCCCTTCTCCCGCTGGCTTTGCCTCTAAGGACCTTGCTGGGGCGGGTGGCATTGCCCCTTCTCCCAGGCTTGTCAGCCCTGTCCTGACATCTGCCCGTGGGTTTGTGACCCCTTCTTTGTTCCCTGTGAATAGCAAAAAAGAAAAAGCAAATGCAAAATACACCCACCAAGCAAAGCTTGCAAGAGAAATGAGCTGGAGAGAAGCCGGGCGGTCCTTTGGCTTGTGGCTGTCCAGTGGCATGGGAATGGGGTGGTGAAAAGGGCAAAGGAGACAAGGAGGCGACAGAGAAATGGGGGTATCTGTGTTTCTGGAGACAGGTCCAGGACACAGCAGGGAGCTGGGGACTGCAGACAGACACAGAAAGGTCAGTAGGGGCCAAATCCAGACCTGTAGTTTGGTGACCTGCCTGGGTCATCACTCCTCTCCTTAGTTTTGCAGCTCCAGCTCACAGCCTATTTGCACAGCAGGTGCATCATTCCTTGGTCCCAGTGCCTCTTCCTGATGAAGATCCCTTTGCTCTCCACATCTTTCCTGAACTTAGAAAAAAGGTTATGATGATGGCCCACAGACCTGACCCTGAGAAAAAGCAATAGTCCAGACTTCTGCCTCTGTACTCATGGAGGCAAGCCCTGCCTTTCCAGGCACACCATGAATAGCAGGGGCTAGAACAGCTATTTTCCCCTTCTGAAAGTGGTTGAGGAAAATGGATGCGGTTTCAACCTCCTGCTCCAATGGCTTTAATGAGAGCCATTACCAGCAGTCCCACGCTGGGGCTTTGTCGGCTTTGCAGGATATTACCACAAACCTCCCCCCAGTAATTAACCATTTCCAATCAGACACGGCGTTGCTGCCACCACCATTTTCCTCCATTATTTTGGCCCTGGGTTTGTAGTGTGGCTGCTCTGGCACCCGCCAGCCATCTCCTATGGGGCTGTGAAGGGGAGCCAGGCAGCGATGCCCCAGCAGCACATGAGGATGCTGGCGGGGTGATCCCGTAACTGTCGGCCCTTGGGAGTGGAGCTTCAGCACCAGAGCTGGCTGTGGGCTGGGGAAACTGGGAAGGTCCAGATTTCTGGGGGACAGGAGGTTGTATGGGGAGGGGCTGGTTTTCTTGTTCCCCTGCCCTTTCAGCATCTGGGGGCTGGAGATCAGGGTTATCCAGGTGCCTCTGGCACTGCTCGGGAGGGACAGCGAGACCATGTGTCTCACACTGGCACTGCTCTCAGAGGCACTGGTCCCTGCCAAGGGGACATGCCACTCACTGGGCACAACAGGTCCCCCCTCCTGGCTGCAGGAAACAGCCCCGGTGACTTATCTGCACTGTGGACACATCAACTGCTGGAAATAAGGTGGAGGCTTCCCTGAGGATGGAGGCAGCCACCTCCACTCCAGCCAGGCTCTTGCTCCCTTCCTGTGACACCTCGGGTCCCATGTGACACGGTTTGACCCTGAGGAGATGCTCCTGCACCAACCAGCAACCCGCACCCAGGGCCAGCCTGGCTGACACCCACCCAAAGCCACCGTCTTCCGAGCAGGAGCAGAAGGAAGGAGCCAAGCTCCCTCCTGTGGCCACCTGCACCGGGGTCCACCAGACTGCTCAATTCTGGGAAGGGGCTGGTGAGGAAGTACCCTCAGCCCACTCCCCTCAGCCTCTTGGAGCCAGCACCTGTCTTTTGAAGCCCCTCTTTTGCAGGGATGCGAGGAGGGATCCTGATATTGTGTCCATTTCCCAGACCAACCGAGCCCTGGGTAATGTTACAGCAGCATGCATGGGGAGGGGAACCACCAACCATCTCCCTGAGCCAAGGGGTCACACCTGGTCAATGCCAGGAACCAGGCTGGCACCAGAGCTCCACATGATCCCATGGCTGTAGCTGCTTTTGTAACTGACCCCACTGGAACCTGCCACATGCCAGGGGAAAACTGACAGCAGTTTCCACACCACCTTCCTTCACATCCCCCCTCCCTGCATCTTTGCCATCATCACGATCATCTGGCACCTGCCTTCCCCCTGCCTGGTCCCCAAACATGTCACCAGACACAGCACTAGTGCTGAGCTCTGAGGATGACTGTGAGCCTGTCAGAGTCCCAACGCTGTGGAGCCATTTTGCCTCTGGACACTGGAGGCAGAGTGTGGGTTTTGGCTGAAAGCAACCCCTGTCCCTCCAAGAATTCAGTGTTTTTCTCTCCAGCCATCCACCCATGCAGCTGGCTGCGTTTTGGAGGGCATCTCCAGTACCCTCAGAGGACCTCTGAAGCAGGGTGGCAGGACAGGACCAGGCAGATGAGTGAAGCTGTGAGGACGGGGAAGGGAGAGCTCCACGTTTTTCACTGGGGGCCAGTGCAAATGGTACAGCACCCTGATCTGCTCTTCTTGCCCAGCAGGACCCCCTCTCCAGGCTGGGCTGTCCCCCTCAGCCCTCTTCTTGTCCCCCACAATCTCCAAGAGGGTATGAAAGTCCGGTCATCCAACAGCAAGGGCCCAGGGAGAAGGTCCATGGGAAAATGTGCTGGGGGCTGCTTTGTCCAGGGGAGGTTCTTGGGGATGCTGAGGGAGGAGGGGGTCTGCTGAATGTGCCAGGCTGTCCATCTGCTCCAGTCCCTGCACCTCCTCAGTGCAGGAGGTTGCTCTTTAATTCCCTCTTTCCTCCCCTAAGCGCCTTAGGGAGCAGGGGCGAGAGATGCTGGTGCTTTTTATAGCAGCCATAATCCTCGCTGCTCACGCCGCCTGCACCCTCCTGCCCCGAGACCCAAAACGGGGGCTGCTGCCCAAAAAATGCCTTGAACCCCTTCAGTTCCCAGCATCACCTCTCTCCCAGCTCAGAGATTCCAGCTGGGGCTGGCCCTGGATCAAGACCCCTTTGCAGAAGGCATTGGATGGCCACAAGTGCTGCAATCCCCTCCCAGTCTAAGCACTCTGATGAGGAGGGACAGGGAGACAGACGTACAGAGACACATGCACGAGCACCTGAGCAACTGCTAGGCCTCCCTTCTCTCCTCCAAAACTTGTGGAGCTGGAACCAACCCCATGGCACAGACACAAGAAAGTCCTCAAGAGCAAGAGGAGCTGGGAGGGCTGGGGGTTTCTTTCCTTTCTAATGCCCCCCGTCTTTACATATGGGAAATTGAGGCAGGGAGGGAGCAGGGAAGGGGCTTCTGGCCCTTCAGCTCAGAAGAGCCCTTTGCAAGGCAGCTGATGAGCTTTAAAGGCTGATGAAGCTCCACACTTGGATGTAACCCCCAAGACATGAGCTTCAGCATTTAATCGGGGTCATTTTGGTGCTGAGGTGGCTGGTTTCCCTTACTCAGCCTGTGCCCACAAAGCCAAGGGTGGCATTTGGGCCATCCAGGCTTCATCCCTGGGGAAGAAGGGGACAGAGGAAAGGGATGTGAAATGGGGCAGCAGGAGGTTTAGTGGGGCAGGAGCAAGTCTTGAGAGAGGCATATTTCACTTCCTGTCCCTGTCCTGGCGGTCAGTGCTGTCCCTCCACCCAGCCCCAGCCCCTGTCACCACCCCAGGACCACAGCCATCAAGGGGGGACAGTGAGTGCTGCAGCTGCTGTGTTTCCATTGCCTTTTCTCTCTCCAGCAGCCGAGCTTTTTTCTCTCCAGCCAAAAGTCCCCCCAACTCTGCACGCTGCCAGGAGGAACCCAACACATCTCTTAACATTTTACTGTTTCTCTTTTACTGCCTACTGTTGGGTAGATTAAATTTTGTCTGCCCACCCACCCCAGACCAGAGGGTCTTGCAGAAGAGGGCAGCCTGGCAAATCCTGCCTAAAACCATTCCAACCTTGCCCACATCACTTTGCCCTCCTGCAGGTTTGGCCCCTGTCTCCCACAGCCTCTTTGCAACACATTTGCTGTAATTTTCCCTTTAAACACCCCATGGGGGAAAAAAAAACAACCCAGGGGGCTTCTTCTAGGTCAGGCTGAGCTAAGACAGGGAAAGAAGATTAATTTCTTAGACGAGCAATTCATATTTTTCTTCTGGTCCCCACGGAGTGCAGAGCTGGTAGCAGGAGCACACACATCTCTTGGGCCCACGCAACTTTTGGTGCCACTCCTGGACGTCCCCAGGTCCAATTCCTATGTGGGAGGTGTAGGGGCACTCTTGCCAAGCAATGGGTCGTGTAAGTGGGAAGAAGGTGCCACATCGGAGATGCTGATGGACCAGGGTGGGTGCCCAGCACCCAGGGAGGAGGAAGGGAAGAGCTGTGTCACCATTCCCTCCTGGCACCCTGGCTGGGCTGGAAGCAGGGTGCAGGCAGGGAATGAGGCCCTGAGCCTGTCCTTGTCACCCACCCATGCCCACACACCCATGAGGCCCTGAGCAGTCACGACTGTTTTTCACTCCCAAGGAGTGCCGGGAAGCTCTGAAGCCAGAGGATTAGTCTCCAAAGCAAAGGCCTGGCCTCCTGCCAGCCCCCAGCGGGGAACAAACAGCTTGGGAAGGCACTTCCCTAAGGCTCAGCTCGTTCCTGGCTCAACCTCTGACTTTCTACCCTTGTTTGCCAGCCTCACAGTCACTCAGCTGTGGATACCAAGAATCTCAGTAGGGGGGTTCCACAGGTGGGGAGGAGGCAGGAGGTTATCAGGAGACCCCCACCCGGTGCCTGAGCTGCCCTGGGCAGTCAGAGTATCCCCTGTGAGGTTCAGCAGAAGACAGGCACTGGGGGGATGTCTCTCCCTTCTCCTCTTTGCACAGAATTTCAAGGAAGTTCCCACCTCTGGAGACCTGTGATCCTGGGACTGTGGGATGGAAAAGCTGGACACCATCTGGAAACTCAGGACACAGGAATCTTACACTGGGCTGACTTATCCCAGCACTAGGGAGTCCCAGGCACAGAATGGGGAGCGGGCTGGGCGAGGGGTGCTGGCAGGAGGAGAGCTGGGTGATGGGGACAGCTGGGTGCCATGTCCCAAAGGACTGGGACTGAACGTTGTCCTGGAGGTGCCTTTGGCATCATTAGAATCTCCCTAGGGATCTGGGGATCAACACTTCTCCACAACCAGCACCAACACTTCAGCCTTGGCCAGGAGACCATCCCCACTGCCAAAACAGGGCAGGCTGAGAGCAGGGCTTAGGGCAATACTAGCCCTTCCCAACCCATTCGTTGGCCTTTCCTGCCCCACACTGTCTGCAATGGGTCAGGCAGCACAAGCCCAGGGCTCTGCTCGCAGTGCTGCTCCCTGGCAAGGGTTACAGAGAACTGTGGGGTGCAGGGGACCTGGGCAGGGAACAGCACAAAGGTCAACAGGGAGCATCCATCTCCTGGTAAGAGGAGGGTAGAATTGCTGGGATCCAGCCCCACAGACTGTGCTTGCACCCATTCCCCACACCAGTGAGCCCACGGGGTTGTGTGGGGCCACAGGGCTGCCAGACCAAAGGCCACGGTGTTTGGCAGAGGGGCCAAGAACCCCAAGACCAACGAGGGTTGTTTTGGCCATCCACCTTCCGTCCATGGGGACCCCGCTATTTTTCCCCTGGGAAAAGGTTATTTTCATGCCTCCTCCCCACAGGAACTAACAGAAATCACTTAGCTGGCTGCAGCACTCCGGGGACAGGCCCTTTCGGAGCTGAGCCGCAGGGAGGGGAAAGCCCAGGGGACATTTTAATAACAAGCAAGGAGTGCTATTGAAGTGTTTTACTGCCTCGTTAAGGCAGTCTAATCTCCGTGTATATCTTGAAAAAAAATTGGCTTGCTGGTGTTTTTCTTGTAAAAGAGGTGGGTGTTTTCTGGCATGGCTGGGATCCTGCCTGCTTTATCTGCTTGTTTTCTTACCTGATACCGGCAATGAACAGCCCAAGAGCAGCCCAAGGGCAGCAGCAGGCAGAGTCAGGGCCAGGCAAACCAGGAGAAAGGCTGTGGATCCATGCTGTGGGCTGTTTCCAGCCCATGGGTGCTCTGCACCCCGTTGCTGCACCTACCTTTCAGTAAGATGCAGGTCCCTGGGATGTTCCACCGGAGTGGGTTTGGGACATGTTGGCTCTGCCTGCACCTGGGCAAAGCCCGGAGGGGGTGACCCCTTATCCAGGCAGCCCAGAGGCAGAGCAAGGGATGGCAGGAAAACCGTGAGGTCCCATCCACTCCTCCAGCTTCAAGGGCTGGGATTTGGGGGATACACAGATTTTGGGACTGTGGGCACCTTGAACTGATGTAAGCCAGACTGGGGAGTCCCAGCAAAAGTTCCTCTGAGGCGATACAGAGCTGTCCGACTGCTGAGGTCTAGATTTGGAAGAGGAATGGGCTGGGCATTTTATTTCTAAGGTTTTCTTCATTATTCTATTTTTTACCTCAGCCCAGCAGAAAACTGGGAAATCCTGCTGAGTTCTGCTGGCTCCAGCAGCCAATTCCCCATTTGCAGAAGCTCACAGTGTCAAAGCCGTGAGCCGGAAGGGATGCTGAGGCTGGGATGGCAGGCCCGGATAATCCGATTGCGTTTGCTTTGGAAAAGCTGATGTTTGCATGAGCACCGGCTCTTGGGGTTTTAAAGTGATCCACCCAGGAGCAAATCCCAACAGCCTGATATCAGAGCTGTGCTGCTCCCGCCCCAGCTGGGCTGGAGAAGTCTCTGCTCTACACCCAGATCCACGCTGCACTTCCTGGGGACAGGAGGCCACAGGAGCCAAGGCTGCCACTGCAGAACACAGGGAAGCAAACAGAGACTCCAGCACAGCTCATAGGGCTGGCAAACACCTAAACAGATCTTCCTTGGAAATCTGGGGCAGGAGGGGTGAAGCTGATGTTTGTAGCTGGACATATAGTTCAGCTGAGATCAAAACAGTCTCACCAGCATGTTGCTCCCGGCAGATGTGTGCTGGTACCCAGCTGCTTCAGGAAGCATGACTTTTATGTGTCACCACCCCGATGTGAGAAGGAAAAAATCCCCAGACACTTGCTCTGTGCCTGTTTCAGGACTGGGACTAAACCTGCCCTCCTGCAGGGCTGCCAGTGGCTCCAGGGTGTTCCAGCCCAGAGCCTCTCCCCTTCCTCTAGAAACACCCATAAGCTCAGCAAAGCACTGACAGCGTGGCCTGGGAGAAACACTAACATTTATTAAGCCAGATATTTTTTGTTGAGAATGATTTTAACAGCACTGGAGGACTTACCCCGTCTCCCCCGGGGACCCTCAGCTGATGCACTGCATGCAGGGTTAGAAGGAAAGCAGGGGACAGCCAGCCTTGGGGGACATGGTGGGTCAGTGTCAGCAGCAGAGCTACCCAGGGAGCTCGCAGGCAACAGCAAGCCAAGCACAGCTGCTCCAGGGCAGGCAGACGGGTGCTTGCATAGGGCAATCCAGTCCCAGTTTGCTGGGATTCCCCCAAGTCCTCAGCAGGTGCCATCTCTGGGAATTCTGGATGTTGTCCTGCTCTCCATGTCCATCGGGGAAGTTCCATCTGCAGGGGAAGGGAGGGTGCTTGGGGGTCTCAGCACAGAGGGCAGTTTCCACTGAAGGTGCTGCTTCAGAGACACCAATCTGAACCTGTTGTGCAGCTAAACACCTTCATAACCATGGCCAGCTCACATCTCGCATCTAGAAAGAGTCACAGCCAGGTCTGCCCTCTCTTAGTTTCCCATTGACATCATGAGGTGATGTCCACTCTCCTCTGATGACCACCCTGGCAAGGAAAGATCCAAGCTGCGACCCATGCAGGCAAGGGAACAACATCCCCTTTTCTGGGGACAGATGTACCCACGGGTTCTGAAGTCAGGACACTCCAGAAGAGTGGAAGAGCCCAGCTCCTCGAAGCAGGATGCTTAGGTCCTTCCCTGCATTGTCTGGTGAAGGCAGCAGGTCCTGCCCAAGCTCTCACACAGCTCCAGCTGCAAGCCATGCTCTGCAAGCCAGCGAGGGGTGTGCTGGGAGGCGTGGTGGGTGGACAGCAAAAGGCACAGGCAGAAGCCAAGGCTAAAAAGACAGAGTTGATGTCTCTGGGGCAGGGCCACTGCAAATCTACCCCAACCCAGGAGCCTCATGCTTCTGATTGCTGGTAGGAGGCAGAGACCTGGCAACATTCATCACACAGGTGGAGAAACCCAGCCTTCACCACCATCACAGTGCGTCAGGGAAAGCAGGAGCCTTTCCGAGCCTGAGTCCTGCAGGCTCTGCCAGGCTGCCCATATGCTGCCACATCCTGGGGATTCTGCAGGACTGCTCCCAAGGTGGGAGACAGTCCAGAAACAAACTGGGAGAGCTGGATCTCCATTTCCCACCCAATGCTTTGCCGTTCTCGTGTCATCACGCTGGGAAGTCTGCACCGTCAACCCTCCGTCGCAGGGCACGGACAGAGGCTGCCCAGCCCCCCTTCAGATTGGCTTCACAGAGGTGTTTAAACCAGGCAGGGCTTCACCTGCAGGGAAGGGGTTTTAGCATCCACCAATTGCTAGGGCCAAATTCCAGGTCAACTCTGCCCTGGATGGACACTGGCCTTGAAGATGATGATGAAAATGAGCAGATCCAACAGGTCATGCCCTGCTGATGGTCCTGCCCCACACAGAGCATGCTGGTGCCACTGAGTTGTGGATGTGTGGGAGCGTCTCCTGTCCTCTCTGTGTAGTTATTTTGAGGAAAGGGTCCTCAGTTTTTGCAGACAAGAGGCTGAGGATTAGAGGGAGAGGTCCCAGGAGTCCCACTGTCCCAGGTTTCCCCACCACCACCATCAAGGACAACAGAGGAGCGTCCAGCCACCTGCAAGCACCACCCCAGAGCAAAGGATTAAATTTACCAGGACCCACCTCATCCTGCCTCTCCCAGAAATTTGCTGCAGGGCAGGCACCCTGTTCCTTATGGCTGCATCACCAAACAGTGTTGGGTGGAACAGAGGAACACCACCAAGCCAGCCTGTCCCCCCCTCTCCTGCCACTCCAATTCTCCCAAGCACAGACAAATCAAGCAGAATGGGCAGTTGGGAGAGCTGGACTGGGAAGGCAAAGCCACGGGCTATAAGAATGTCACATCATCCTGAGACTGGAGCCAGCGCCAGTGGGCATCATACTCCAGGTGCAGTTTGCTGTTGAGTTTGCAGTTCTCAAAGTCAGCCTCAGCTTTCCGAGCCTTCCCACCCAGATTCCCCTTCCCCAGCCTCTCTCCAGCCCCCGATGGTGATTTGGTGTCTCTGCCTGGTTCCAGGGAGGGGGGCTGCTGGCCCAAATACCCGTTGGCCACCTGGGGCTCCTTAGCAAACCGGTGATCCGGGGGCAACCCAGGAGGGGAGAGGTCCACGTGGGGCCACTCGTGCTCGGCTTTGCCCTTCTCTTGCTTTGCAAGACCCCTCTCGGGGTCGATCCTGACCCAATCCTGCTCCGCCCTGGCCAGGGCTCTGCCCGATGTGGATGCAGCAGCAGTTTCAGCAGCGTTTTGGGAATACTCATCCATGTCATCGGCCAAGGTGTCCAGGTAGCTGCCGACGGAGATGCTGTCCAGCCTGTCGTTGGGGTCCTGCAGGCTGTCCCAGCTGCCCCGCCGCGAGGCCTCCTGGCTCTCCACCAGGCTGTACTGGCTGCTGGCCAGGCTGCTGCAGCGGCTGGTCAGGGTGCTCCGCTCCTCCAGCAGCCACTTCACCGCCTCGATGCCCTCATTCACCACCACCAGCTGCTGCAGGATCTTCACATCCACGGCTCGCAGGTAGGCCTGGAGGGGAGATAGAGAGCATGGGGGTTTTGAGGGGACCAAGGTGACCCCAGTGGCCAAGGGCCCCAAGTCCCAACCCACCCTGGCAGAGGTGTCACTGCAGTGGCCACAGGTCTCCTGAGCTGCTTGATGAAGAGCCCAGTATGGGAGAACACCCTGCAGGGAACCATCCCAGGGGATCCTGTCCAAGACCTGGGGACACAACCATCAGCAACCAGCTACTTATGATTCCCACCAGCCACCAACCCCCTCAGGGAAATAAATCCAGGGCATCTATGTCACTATCTCCTATGGGAACAGGGAGTAAGCAAGGAACTGGAGGTACTGGGTGCAGATCTGATCCCAGGGCATCCCCCAAGCCCTGGGAGGCTGCTATCAGGGCAAAAGGATCAAGCATGGATCAGGGCAAGGGTCTGGCTGGACCATCAGCACCTCTCCAGGCCGGTCCCTTCATGCCGGTACTTCTCTCCTTCCAGGGTCTGAACCAAGCCTGGTGACAAAGTTACACGGCAAGATTTGGAGACCCAAATCACTCCCAAAACAGGAGGACGAAGAGGACAGGCATTGCTGATCACAGCACTTGCCCTGCCGGCTCCTGCCTCTCCGAGCCTGGGGAAGCTCTTTGCAAACTTCATTTGCTGAAGAAACATCTGTTTTCCTAACGGAAAGCCCCGTGTGCCAAGACATTCCTGTCTGTATGATACTGGCCGCCAAAAGCCACTGGATTTCCCCTGCGCGGGACGCAAATATTTTGCCAGGAAAGGGAATAAGGAGACGACGGGGGAAAGAGAGAAAAACCCACTGCAAGGCGGGTACAGGCAGCCTGGGAGCTGTGGATGCCCACGGACTCCTTCACAAACACATCCTGTCCCCAGCATCAGCAAGCTGAGACAGAAATCCAAGCCATCCCCTGGGATCACGTTTAAGCACAGTGCTTGGTCCCCAGCATCCGGTACCCTTGGAGTCACTCGCCCGCCCACGGGTGACCCGACAGTCTCTTGAGACCCCTGTCTCCGGTCCCACAGCAAGAGCAGCAACAAAAGCATCCAAGGAAGGAGCCTGGGAAAACTCCAGCCAGGATTTCGGCAAGTGACACCTCTCGCTCCAGACGACACAAAAAGAGGGTCAAAGACTTGTAAAAGACCTGACACCAAGCCCCCGTCCCTCCCCCACGCCCCTCAAGCTGAATTTAAATAAAAAGTAGCAGCGATGTGCCCGGATTGGGGCATGAGCCAGCTTCCAAGTGCAGAAATTTCCTTTCTAGGCAAGTTATTTAAAAAACTGCCTACAATGGACTTTTCTGCACGCACTGCTAAAGCATCTGGCCTTGGCAGGGAGACGACGTGGGAGGAGGAGGCTGGGAACCCCTGATGGGGGGGTTCCCCATCTTTCTCTGCCTCGTGCAGAACTGCAGCTGTCAGAGGTGTCAGGGGAGCCACCCCAAAAGCAGAGGGTGGGATAACACTCCCAGCTTTCCATACTGTTTGCTGGAAGGAGTTGGCCCCCCAGTTTGCTGCTAGTTCAGCACAGCCCGACCCCCGCATTGCACTCCAAGAAACCCCCTCTCCAGCAAGTCAAGGTTATGGTGGGAGGAGACCTAGCACAGGCTGCTCTCTATACTCCTCCAGATGCACTGAAGGAGTTCACAGCACTGACCTCCCACCAAGGGCAGCTGTCCAGGGGATTGTCACACTCCTCCTCACACTCTCTAGGGGCAGATATGATCCTGCTCCCCTCCTCAGCACTTAAGAAACCTGCAGGCACCTTCTCCCTTCAATACGTCTAGCCCTAGGGATAAATTATCCTCCTCAGACCAGGAGGCAAGAGTGGGAATTTGCTGAATTCTCCTCCCACCGCCCACTTCCAGGCTAGCTTATCCTCTAAGCATTGTGTTTGCTGGTCTCTGCTGCTCAGGGGAGGAGGGGGGGGGAGGAATTCTGGTTCCTGTTCATCGGGATGGGGACATGAGGGGAACCCTGCGCTGAGTTTTGGCACCTGGGTGCCATCCCCAAACTGCTGACCTGGGTGGGTGTCAGGTGTCCCCACCTCTTCCCTGGCCGTTGAGATGAGCCAGGGCAGAGCAAGGAAGAGCCTTTCTGAGCTGAGGTGAATAATGCCCGGCCAAAGCCAGGCCTTGCTGGCCATGGGCTGAGCCTGCTTGCACCGGGGCAGGGCGGACACCACTCTGCCCTCCTCTTCCTCCTCCTCCTCTGAACAACCCAGGGCCCGAAGACCTTTCTCCTCCGGTCAGGGTGCAGCCTGGAAGGCGGCGCGGAGGGAGGATGAAAGTGGAGGGAGGATGAAAGCTCCTGCACCGATGGGAATATTGAATCCAGCGAAGTGGAGGTGCAGGCTGGGTGGTGCTCCAGCCCCGCGAGGGGCAGGCAGGGACGCGGGCGTATTTAGCCTGTTTCCCTATGGAAACGATGCTCATTCCCACCCGCTCGGCATGTTCATGCGTGGGAGAGTCCCTCCCCCCAGCTGCACTTGAACCCATTGCCCAATCTCGCCACGTTTCCCGGAGGCGCAGGCATCGCCCGTATTTGCTCCCTCCACGAGAGAGGGAGGCGAGGAAGGCACTCCCACGGTCCCCGGGAAAGGCTCCCACCGCAGCCCAACCCTTTACGAGCCACCCGAGAAGCCCCAGCAGGAACCGGACCCCGGGAAAGCTCCCAGCCGTGCCTCTGCCTTGTCACCCAGGGGGTCACACCTGGGGGAGAGAAAATCCGCCACCATGCCCTTGGCGAAGGTCCCTGCCCTAAATCCCGACCCCGGGACACCGCGGGAGCACAACCCGGGGGTGCGCGGGGTGAGGGGGCAGGACGGAGGTGGGCGGAGGTGTCCGCGAGAGCCCGGCGGGGGATGCTGCGTGAGCCGGAGGGCAGAGAAAGGCCGGGGAAGGGGTCTGAGCTGGGGGCTGTCAACCTGCAAAGAGCAAGGGCGGAGGGAGGGTTCCCCAAAACGCCGGCAGAGCGCAGCGCGCTATCAGGGGGCTGTCACCGGGGTCGGCAAGCGGCTACCCGGGATGGGGACGATGCGGCGACCCCAGAGTGGGACGGCCAGTCCCCGGGGGTGGTCCCGGTACCGCGGGACTCACCAGCTCGAGGCGGAGCGTCCGCAGGCGTTCGGCGAGCGGCGAGCGCTCGCCGCGGGCCGGCGCGGGCGGCGCGGGCGGCGCGGGGGCGGTGTCGGCGCGCAGCCCCCGCAGCAGCACGGCGGGCGGGCGCCGTCCCACCTTGCCCGCCAGGTCCCGCAGGTCGGCGGGCAGCGCCTCCCCGCCGCCCTCCATGCGCGGGTGGGGCGGCGGCGGCCGCGCTGTCACCGCGGCCCGCGCGCGGCCACGCCCCGCCCGCCGGGGGCACGCCCATTGCCACGCCCCCTCCCCCGTGCCACGCCCCCTCCGCCCGCGCAACCACCGAGGGGCCGCCGGGGCGGGCAGAGCGGCGCGGGGGGGGGCGGGGCTAACGCGGGACACGCCCCCCGCGGTGTCGCTGCGGCGCCGGAAGCGGCGCGGAGGGTGCGCGGGGCGGCGGCGCCTCTGCGACCGGACCGGATCGGCCCAGCCCGGCCCAGCCAAGCCCAGCCCAGCCCAGTCCGGCCCAGCCCTGCCCGGCCCCGCCTCAGCCTCCCCGCGCGGACCGTGAGTAGCGCGGCCGGCACACACACATACACACACACACACGCTGCGGCCCCCCCCGGGCTCTCCTTGTCGCCCTCCCGGCTCTCCCTCCCCACCCAGAGCTCCTCGGTGCCCTTCGCTACCCCCCTCCCCCCAGAGCCTCTGGGCCCCCGCCCCGGGCGGCTGCGGTGCCTCCAGCTCGTCGCTGGTGCTCCTGGGGGACGCTGTCCTCCGGCCGGGTCTCTTGCTCCCCCGGGGCTCTGCATCCCCCCCGGGCCCGGCTGCTCCCCGCGAGGCTTGGCCTCCCCCGGGCACGGCCCCCCTGCCCCAGGGTGCTGGGGCTCCAGCAGGGCATTCCTGGCGCTGCTCCCCGCGCCCGGGCTGTGCGTGGGGAGGGTGCGTCTCTGCACAGGCACATGAGACCAGTGGCGGCCCCTCCATCGCACCTGCGGGTCCGGGGCCTGTCGCCAGCTCCTGCCTTTGGGCAGCTTTTTTTTCCCGGAGCATGGAAGTGGGCCCACGGCACTGCAGCAGCCTCCAGGTTGGCCTGGAGCAGGGACCGGCACCGGCACACGGGTTCAGGGGCTTCCCATCGCCCTGCTCACAGTCTTGGCCTCCTGCATCGCTCCCGGTGGGAGTGCTGGCAGGCAGGGAGGCTTCCAGGGGCTTTTAGTCAGTGCTGTTCGTGGGCACTGTCTGTGCCAGGCGCTGCCTTTGCCAGGGAGGGGGTTTGAAAGTTCTCCCCTCCACCCTGTGCCCATCCCACCCTGGCAGGGAGCCCCGATGGACACGGGAGTGGAGCAGCACACATCCTGACCCCTGCCCCCGTGCCAGCCCCCGGGACCATGGAGGAGTGGAAGCCCAACCCCGCCGTGAAGCCCCACAAGAAGCGGAGCTGGTACCTGGCCTGGAAGTACAAGCTGATGAACCAGCGCGCGCTGCGGAAGCTGTGCCAGGTGAGTCACCCGCAGCCCTGTGGGGGATTAGGAGGGATAATCCACGGGATTTACGAATTTATGGAGCAGCTCCATGGCTGGAAGTGGGTCTGCTGGCAGTGTGGGTGACCTGACATGCTGGGGAAGCGTAGCTTGCTCCCCAGTTTGCTCCCTTCAGTGCCTTTGTGTGGAAGGGCCTGCCGTGTCTGGCACCTCCTTTCAGCTGCAAAGGGACCTGTTGAGTGGCTATGGGAGGAGACACAATTATCCAGGTGGCCTTGGGAGTCTTTCAGCTAGAAACCTGGCTGATTCCTCCCCTCCTGGCTCTGGACCCAGTGCTGCAGGGCTCAGCCTGTAGAGGGAAACCATTCTTGCTGTTTGGTTTGCAAACCAAGCCTGGCATAGGGCATGACAGGTGGACAGAGAAAATAGGGCTTTGTAACAGGATCTCATGCCCCAGAGGCAGCTGGCGTCTGGGAAAGCTGCAGGCTTGGTTGCTTGTGCTAATCCTTGGCAGAGACAGGGTCCTAGAGGGTGTCTGGGGGTGTAAGGAATGGTTTGGCCCCATGGCAGCAAACAGCAGAAAAGGTGCCTTTCCTGAGAGAAGCTCATAAAATCTGGCAGTTAGTTGCTGTGGGAGGGAGCAGGGGAGGGTTTTGCATGTGCCTGGGAGGATGAAGGCTGGGGAAGGAGATTGCTCAGTTCTGTGTCTGATGGGATGTTCAAGGCTTGGGAATGGGTCTGGTCATTCAGGCAGATTTTGCTCACTATGCTGGGGCAACGGGCTAGAGCCTGCCTGCTGTCATCTCTGTCCTTTGTGGCACTGCTGTGGCTTAAAAAACAAATGAAAATTGGGCTTAGTATAGGTAAACCCAGGGATTCGGGTATGGAGCAGCCAGGTCTGCAGCATCTGAGTCTCCATCAGCAGCTCTGACTGGGTCTGCCTTGCTAGACCGGGCTGCTGGTCTTGCTTAGTGCTGACTTATTCCCTCTGGTCACTGGGGTGCTCCCTCACATCCCCAGCACTGAGCAGGGTGAAGATCTGGGCAGGTTGGGAAGGTGGCCTTCCTGCCTTGTTGCAAGCCCACAGCTCTGTTCTTGCCTAATTAAAAGCTTTCTGTGCACAGATCCCAAAAGGTGCTCATGCTCCTGAGTCAACAGCCAATTAACAAGCCAAAATGCCATAGTGACATTTATATCACCGTGTTGTGTTATTGCTGGTTTTCCATTTTCCCCAGTTGCTCCTTGAACCTGTTTGGCTGCTTGGCAGTGAGAGCAGCAACATGTAGTTTTGAGGCAGTAGCTGGACAGACAGGGCAGGAATCCTTTTAGTGCCTCTCACCAAGGGCAGGCCTGGGTGTGATCCCAACCCCACACCAGACTGCAGAGAATCAAGGGTCCTAGAGCTGAAAAAGCACAAATTTCTAGGAAGAAAGCTGTTGTGGGGCTGAGGGGCAAGGGAAGAGTCTCAAAACCACCCAAAACCTGACTGGGCCCTGGGTTACAAAGCTCCCTGGCTCAAGTAAAGACAAATTGTTTCAGCTGAGGTCTGACCTTTCAGTCCTGCATCCCACCCCAGCACTGCAGCTATTAGACCATCCTCTTGGCTGTGGCCGGACCTGCTCTTGCAGAAGGTAGATTATTTCCCAGCGTGAGATGTTTGTGGTCCAGGTATTCCTGTGTGGCTCCGTCTCAACAGGGTCCCTGTTAGGGTGGAGCAGTTTCTGCTTTACACTGGGTCCAAATACCAGGAAAAAGACTGACATTGAGGAAGAGAGGAGCAAGATGCATTTAAGTAAAAACAGGTGCTTGTAGAAGTGGTGTAGTCTTTTGCACCTCCTCTTGGTCTGAGAACAACAAGGCCGTGGGCAATGGTGATGGTCACAACAGGGGTTCTTATGAACTGTTCCACGGCCCCTGGACTTTCCCACAGCCCTCTGTGTCAGCAACCACATGGGTTGCATTGGAGTTTGCTGCAGATAGTAAAGCTGTGGGCTGTTCTCTGCAGCCTGTGGTACAGTGCTCTTTCCTGAAAGCAGACCTCAGCTTCTTCCCTTTGGTTGTTTTAGCTGCACAGCATCTCCTCTCCTCTGAATACCCGGACTGCATCCTCTCGTTGCAGGGGGACAGATGACAGTAGTGATGCTGCAGGAGAGGCAGAAGTTAAGGTTATCCTGGGAGTTGTATCTCTGAATTACCAAACTCTTTGCCTGCAGGGGTCCTCAAACTTGATGTAATACTTTAACAGGAATCTGCTCACAGATCTGGAAGCAGGGATGTGTTGGAAGTGGGTTAATTCTCACATAACTAGAAGGTAGTGCTCTCCAGCTGATAAATGCCTTTCACCATAAAACTCGGTCACCTGTATTTTTTTCTCTTTGCTCTCCCCAGAAGAAAACAGGGGAATTGACAGATGCTTGTGATCCCTTGCAACATCTCCTTGGGGTGCCCTGCAGCCCCTGCCAAAGTGGGTTGTTACTTACAAATTGCTAACACAAAGCATCCTGCATTGCAGACAGGTGCTGTCCTCTTCCTGCTTGTGACTGTGATCGTGAACATCAAGCTGATCTTGGATACCAGGAGAGCTGCTTATGAGGAGGAAGAGGAGTCTGCACAGGACTACGGTGAGCGGCAGCATCCTGTTGTGCTTTGGAAGCAAGGAAACTGGAGGGAGGGAAGTAATTTCTTAAAGTGAGGGCTAATTTGTGACCAGCTACAACACAAAAGATAGATCTGTGCATGTGGGTTTAATAAAAATTAATAGAAAACTTTGTCCTCGTTACCAGTCTGTCTGCAGGAGGCTTTGGCACATTTGGCTGTAGGGATCTGTGTGGGGATAGACTTGTTGCCATTTTGTGTTTTCCCAGTGCCTGCCATCCCTCCCATGGCTACTTGGGCTGGGATGCCTGGTGGGCATGACCTTCTGGAGGCCTGGCTGGGCTGAGCAGGGGCAAGACTGGTTGAAACTGGGCATTTCTCCGCTGTAGATGATGAGATGCTGAACGTGGAGGTCCCCAGGCACCCTGTCAACAACAAGAAGGTCCTGGATGTCGAGGTGTATTCCAGCCGGTCCAAGGTCTACGTGGCTGTGGATGGGACAACGGTAAGGGACGGGAGTGCTGTCCCTGTGTGCAGAGGGTGAATAAAGCTGAACAGGTGAAGCTGCAAACAGCAGTGGTGAGAGCAGCTCAGTGGCAAGGAGTGGATCACCCTCCTGCCTCTGGGACTCCAGGATTATTCTCCTGTGTTGTCTTCTGCTCTGGCACCCACCACTGCCATGGGCAAAGCCAAAACGTCACAGGAGAGAGACTTGACCCTTGTTTGGGGGCTCTGCTGGGCCGAATGGGCAGGCAATAAGAAGAGGTCTTGGCATATAATTCTCATGACTTAATCCACTTGCAGGTCCTGGAAGATGAGGCTCGGGAGCAGGGAAGAGGGATCCACGTCATCGTCTTAAATCAGGCCACGGTAAAGCATCCCCATGTGTCTGCATTTGTCTTTCTGACTGGGCAGTTTGTCCTTGCTCTTGATGTTGGGTGCCTGAGGAGGGAGGTCCCCGAATGCTTTTTATCTGTCGTTTGCAGAGCATGACACAGTCAGCCAGACTGTCCCTGCGGGGTTTCCCTTGTGCTGCCTGCTGTCCCTGGGGAGCGGGCAGGGGAGGAGTTGTGAGGTTGGGTGATGCTGTCCCAAAGGCCTGAGGGTTGAGCTTGACTGGGGATTAACTCCCTGGCATACCGGAAAAGCCACTCCTTGTGTTGCTCAAGGAATGAGGCTTCCAGGGCAGATTTCCATAATTCTGTGTGTCGGTACCATGTGGTATTTAAGATGCATCCGATGTTTAAATACCAATAGGGTCATGTGATGGCCAAGAGGGTCTTTGACACCTACTCTCCCCATGAAGATGAAGCCATGGTACTTTTCCTCAACATGGTTGCCCGGGGCCGAATCCTGATCTTCACCATTAAGGTATGTGACCCTCATGTCAAAAGGAAAAGTCATCTTGAGTCAGGATGCCCTGAAGCTCATCTTGGCAGCAGCCTTCTGAATGTCACCAGGCATTCCCAGTGCTAAATGTCACATCTCTGCAGGGCTGCAACTCCCTGGCTGGATCACCTCCCTTGCCCTCCCTTGTTGCTGCAGCTACTGCTGTGTGTCCTGCAAAGCAGGAGGGCAAAAAGCAGATGTGTCAGAGCCTGCAGCAATAAGCAAGGGGTTAGGTGGAGAACGGACATGAGGAAATACCAGGATGTGGTGGGATCCTTTTGTCTCCCAGTTCCAGGCTTTACAGAGGTCTTGTGGACTGTGCTGGCTCTGGGCTGCTGTGTGACAGCACTGTGCTGCTTCAGGGTTCCAGGTTTAGCTGTGTGAAGTGTTGCTTAACACAAGGCCCTGCTTGAGAACATTTTGGTCTCAAGGAAACAGGAGTCCATGACTCCTCTGACCTCCCTGTGGGTCATGATGAATCCACCAGCAGCTTTAGTGGCACAGAGACATTGAAGGTTTCAGGATCAACTGGTTGAAGGGTAGGAATGGGCCCTCTACTTCTTTGTTATTGATGGAAGACTTTCCTTGTCAGGAGCCACACCTCAACAGCAGGGTTGTGTTTTTTTGCAGGATGAAGGCTCCTTTCACCTCAAGGACACAGCCAAGAGTGTCCTGAAAAGCCTGGGGAGCCAAGTTGCGCCATTCCTGAGCTGGAGAGACATGTGGACATTTGTGGGGAAGAAGGGAGGTGAGTCTTGCACAGGCTGGGAGAGGGTTTGTGGCTCCTTTTTTTGGGAGAAACCAGGTGAAGACAAACCCAGCCTGTCCCCAGCATGCTGTATGAGCAGGGAACAAGTCACAGAGAGTGGCAGCTCTGTTCCTGGGGGTCGGGAGAGTATGGAAGTGTTCCTTCAGCAATTTGCCAGAGGCCAATGGGAAAAGGTGCCAAGCTGCCACCCAGCCTCTGGTCATGCTTTGATGGGCCCTTCCAGACAGTCCTGACCCTGTGTCCCTGCTCCAGGGGAAGTGTACGGGGAGAAGCACGCCAAGTCACCTGCCCTCTCGACGTGGGGTGACCCCGTACTGCTGAAGACAGAAGTTCACCTGACATCCGTGGAAGGTAGGAAGTGCAGTCTGCTCTGTGGTATCTCTGGGAGATGTCTGCCTGCTGCCTGGTTTTAAGTCAAAGCCGTGGGTCTGTTAGCAAAATCCCAGGATGGATTTAAGGCTGTTTGAGATGGTGGTGGTAACTTTAAAAATGGACACAGCTTCCCTTCTGCCTGCCTTCCTGGCAATTCCGTGTGTGATTGTTGAGAAGGGTGAGGACAGAAAAGTGGGAATGTGGTCTGGACATTTGTCACCTGTCCAAACCAGACCTGGTCTGGTCTTTTCTGACTGTTGGCCTTGAACAGCCCATTGCTGCTCAGAGAGGCCATAGGTGGGGTTGGGCTCTGAATGGCTCCTGTGGTTGTATCCAACATCCAGAAGTGTTGATTGTTCCTGGTACCAAGGACTGGCTCGGTGGAGGCTGAGCCCAGGGGCAGCCCTGTGTGTGGTAGTACAGCCTGGAGCACACAAGGTGAGGCCCTGGGGATGACAGGTCTGTGTTTGCTCCTCGGTGTCTCCAGATGCTGAGTGCCATTGGCCCGACACAGAGCTGAACCGGCGCCGGAAGAGGTTCTGCAGCAAAGTAGAAGGTTATGGCAGCGTCTGCAGCTGCAAAGACCCCACACCCATCGAGTTCAACCCTGATCCCGTGAGTGCCTGGGCAGAGTGTTCAGGGAAAGCTCTGTGAGGGAGGGCTGGGCCGGACCAGGCGTGTTTTGCAGCTCAGGTACAGAGCCCTGCTCTTAAGCACCAGCTGAGTATTCCAAACTGCCCCCGGGCAAGCCCAGAGCCTTGGCAAAGGTAAAGTGGATACATGGGGGCAGGTGATACTGGGGAAAGGGAGTTCCCTTGCCCTGAGCCCCCAGCTTATGCTGGCTCTGGGGACATCAGTGTAAGCAGCAGAGTTTGTACCTTTGGAGATGGAGCAGCTATTGTGGCCTTTGGGCTGTCCTTGGCCCAGTGCTGAAGGGTTCAAAGGTCTCTGAGTGGATGCAGACTGATTTGGGAGCTGGGGCAGAGGTGGGGTGAAGGAGAGAAGCTGGCAGGATCTCCAGCAGTGCTGAGTGGTGTCCTGGTTGGTTGGTGTGGTCCTGCACTAAAGGATAGGACTATACAGCTCTGCTGTTTTAGCAGCAGGTCCCTACCCCTTGGAACCTGCCATAAAATCATAGCATCGTTGTGGTTGGCATAGCCTCTCCCACCCCACTCACACACATTGTTCTCTTCCAGCTCAAAGACAATAAAGTCTTTGATGTGCCTGTAGCTGTTATTGCAGGGAACCGGCCCAACTACCTGTACAGGTAAGCACTTCCAGGGGGCTCCTCTGCTCTGCACTACAAGACCAGACATGGCCCAGGCCCTTCCCTTTCTCCTGCTGGCAGGATCCAGCCGCCTCCTGGGGTTGCATGAGCAGCATGGGCCAACCTGCTTGGGCAGTTCCCTGGGTCCTTGGCCATGGGAAAGTGAAGAGCCCAAGGGCAATAGGTCCTGTTCCCTAATCATGCACACTTTCCCCCATCCCAAGGGATCCATACCCCTCTGCTGAAGGGCCTGTGCCCACCGGGGCTGTGCTGCTCTCAGGCCCCTCCCTCTCTCCCCAGGATGCTGCGTTCCTTGCTGTCGGCTCAGGGCGTCAATCCACAGATGATCACAGTCTTCATCGATGGCTACTATGAGGTGAGAGCATTCCCAGAGATCCATGAAGCCAGCTCCATGGTCCCCCAGCTGAGAGTATGAGGTTCTAGCCCAGTCCTTGGTGGGTGGCAGGTTATGAGCCCCGTCACCCTTCCTGCTGTTGTGTGTCACACTGCTCCTCACCCGCTCTTAGCAAAGTCAGCTTAGCCAAGCCATGCCTGTGGATAAAGCTGCCTTGGCCTTGCCCAGAGCCCAGAGTTGATGTCTCCATGTCAGAAAGGGGTTGCTGTGCAGGAATGAGGTGAGGTGGTCATGCTGGGCTCTCCCCGTCCTCTTTTCTCAGTTGATGAGGATCATCAGCCCCTTGGGCAGGGTCTGGGTGTAACACCATCTGTCCAGCTCCCTCGTGTGAAGAGGAACAAACCAGTCCAACCATGCCTGTCCAGCTCCACTCTCAGTAAGAAGTGAAGAGGCCCAAAACAGTGTGTTTTCACAAGGCTCAAAGCTGGGGGCTCATGAAAGCTGGGGCCAGGTGGAGGAGAACTGGCCCTTTAGAGGGAAAGACCTTCCTCTCAGCTCAACCTTAGAAAGCCCTGGAGAATCCTACTGCAAGTCTTGGCTCTCTTGCAGTGAAATGAAGTCTGGGACAGGCATGTAGGGTCTTAGTAGGTCTCAGGAGCTTGCTAGGCCTCCTCTCTGCAGCATCTGGTGAGTTACTGCCTGGTTGCCTTGTGATGGAGACAGGGAAGGGAACAGGCTTGTTCCCTTACAGGCCTCTCCCACCACTGCCAGGTTGTGGGGCTGGGGGAGCTGGTTTGTTTATGCAGACTCTTGCTGTACCACATCAGAGTGGTTAAAGATAGCAGCATCTATTGCCATGGCAACTGGAGCAGCATCCCTCAGCTACGAGGGGGCAGCCTGGATGCTCATGCTGCCATGGTGGATACCAGGGAAAGGGGGTTGGTACTCATTGGTACAATGGGAGTTCCTCTCTTTTGTGGCTTGGAGGTGGGATGCACAGTAAGGGGATGGAGAAGGCCTTGGTGGGTCCTTCTTGGGGCAGAGATATGTCAGCCCAAATATGAGTTACTTCTGGCCCCAGTGCAGATGTGCTTGGTCAGAAGGGTTTTTTCTTGGCAACTGTGAGAGAAAATTGAGTTGATAGAGGTCTTGCCATTAAGCAGCTACTAGGTGTTCCTGGCTGTACCTGTTTTCTTTCTGCACTGTCCATGGGGGACTGGGAATTTGGTATTCTTGGATACAACTTTGGGTCTGCAAACTATCAGGGGTAACAGAAACTCATGGCGATACCCAAGAGTTGCAGGGCCAGGAGGGTTTGGTGAGTTCTGTGCTGCAGGGTCTACAGCACAGCATCATTTTGAGCCTCACTTGCCCCAGGAAGACAGCCATGTGCAAGGATATTTTTGTCCTGGGGACCTGACACTGGCAGAGGGTGGGGAGAATGACCCACATGTTTGATGAGCTTTGTACTTTCCCATTGCAGGAGCCAATGGATGTCGTGGAGCTGTTTGGCCTCTCAGGAATACAGCACACTCCCATCAGCATTAAAAATGCTAGAGTTTCCCAGGTGAGAGAGCTTTTTCCAAATCCTGGGACAGTTATTTCCAGGGACCTGGGATAGCATTTGAGGAGGCAGGCTTAGGCCCAGATCTGTGCCAGGCTGATGCTAACACAGGCAATGGATGTCTTTTCTTGTAGCACTACAAAGCCAGCCTGACTGCAACCTTCAACCTATTCCCGGTGAGTGTGACTGCTACAGTGCAGGCTGTCCCTGGCATCTGTGATCCCCTCTCATGGGAGCTGGAATCAGTCCTCAGGGGCAGGGAACAGCACAGGCAGGGGACACTGTCTATCTCTGCTCTGTCCTGTTTGTCTCCATCCTTCTGACATTCTCCTTGCCCTACAGGAAGCTAAATTTGCTGTGGTTCTGGAGGAAGATCTTGACATTTCTGTTGACTTCTTCAGGTAAAGTTGTGGGTTTCTGTGTGGGCAGACCATTTCCTGGAGCTCTCTGGCTGCTCAGGAGAGGCCAGATCTCTGCCATGCTGTAGCTCACTTATCTGAGGCTGAGCAGTCCCCAGGCAACAGCCTAACTGAGCTCTGCCCATAGAGTCTTGAGTCCACTGTCCTGGCACTCAGTGCAGAGTGACTTCAGGGTCAGGGATCTCTTCCTGGTTTGCTTTTTGGGGACACTGATCCTTTCTGTGCATATATGGTTGGGGCTGCCCCATAGCAAGAGAACAGAGGCAGTGTCTAACAGGGCTCCTGTTTTTCCCTAAGGAGGAGAGACTGAGCAGGAGACAATGTTGTCCCCTCCTCATGAGGAGATGCAGCTTAGCTTGTTTTCAGGTGTTCCTCCCCACCAGTTGGGATAAGTAGTCCCAGCAGTTGGGGGTGGCTCATCCCTTGGTGGAGAGTTTGCCTTGTTTTACATGGTAGAAGGATGTTTGACTAAGGACTGTTCAACTCTTTCCTCAGCTTTCTGAGCCAATCAATACACCTTCTGGAGGAGGACGAGAGCCTGTACTGCATCTCAGCATGGAATGACCAGGTGAGTCAGGGAAGGATGATGGAACAGGGCCACCTGTGCCCTGTGTTGTTCCCATGTCAGTCTGGGGTCCAGGTTCCATTTTTAAAGCAGGGCATCCTAAGTGGGTCTGTCTCCCCAGCCCTGGACTCTTGAAAAGTGCCCCTGCAAATCACCATCCTGTCCCTGCCATGTGCTTCCCACTGGCTGGTCCCTTCTTCTCTGTCTCCACTGAGGTTCTCAGTGGAGCACAATATCTCCCTTTTTGTTGGGGTAGGGGCACATTCAGGGTGCTGAACAATCTCCATAACATTGCAGGGCTATGAGCACACAGCTGAGGACCCCTCACTCCTGTATCGTGTGGAGACCATGCCAGGCCTGGGATGGGTGCTCCGGAAGAACCTGTACAAGGATGAGCTGGAGCCAAAGTGGCCAACCCCTGAGAAGGTGAGTACCCTAAGGGACCCTGACTTCTTCACCCCATCTCTGCCCATCAGCAGGCCCTGACCTTCACCCAGTCCCTGTGTGCACAGCTCTTGGAGGGGCTATCCTTGTGCTTGAACTGGGAAGGATGCCCAAGCAGAATGGATTTGGGACATTCTGGGTGCTCATAACCAGCCACAGAGCTGGCTGGAGCAGCCCAGAGAGGCAGGGGACAAAGAGGCTGGACTTGGTGTGGGTACCCAGAAAGGTCCCTGGATGGCCATACTACCTAATCATGTCCCCAAACTTGAGTGTGAGTGGCAGTTTCCCCTCCCCAGCTCTGGGACTGGGACATGTGGATGCGGATGCCTGAGCAGCGGAAGGGCCGGGAGTGCATCATCCCCGACATCTCACGCTCCTACCACTTCGGCATCGTGGGGCTCAACATGAACGGCTACTTCCACGTGAGTGACCTCCTGCGGTCCCCAAGCCCTGTCCTGGTGCTGATCTCTGACTCAGACACCTTCCTAGGTAGTGGGGATGCTTGAGGTCATGCCCAAGTACTCCTGACTCGTGATCGAACGCGGTTTTCCTTCCCTCCCTTCTCTCTTCCTCCCAGGAAGCCTATTTCAAGAAGCACAAGTTCAACACAGTTCCAAATGTCCAGCTTAAAAATGTGGAGAGGTGAGTGCTGGTCAGAATGAATGAGATCTTGATGAAACAGTTGCTTGACCTGACCCTTGTCTCCTTGTGCTGGACTTGTCTTCCTTCCTTCTGGAACAGCCATAACCTGCATCAGCACACTGGCCTCTGCTGGGGAATCCTGGCACTGGTTTATGCAAGGTTGGGTTTGGCTTCCCTGTGCTTCAGGTGGATATGTTGAAGGGTCATGTTTTTGCTGCCACATCGCCAGGATGTGTGGCAGTCACTGCTCTCCATGTGTTAGTTCCAACCTACCTTTAGTATTATACTGGGGCAGTCTTGAATTTGGATCATTCTGGGTGTCCCCTGCTTATCAAAGTGCCTGACTCTGCCCTGATCTCTTGTGTTCTCTCCTCCTCCCACAGCTTGAGGAAGGATGCCTATGAGACTGAAATTCATCGGCTCCTGGGGTAAGTGCCTACAGGAAAGTCAGGAGGCCACAGGGCACAGTGGGTGAACCAACCAGGACAGGAGGAAGGGTGGAGGTGGCCCTGGTAGCCCTGGTGCCTGTCTGAAGTACTCTGCCGTGGGAATAGGGAGGAGGTGGGGTTCCCTCTCACTCCCTGTTCTGTTTCCACAGTGAGGCTGAGGTCTTGGACCACAGCAAGAATCCCTGCGAGGACTCCTTTGTGCCCGACACGGAGGGCAAGGTCTACGTCATGTTCATCAGGATGGAGCAGGAAGCAGATTTCACCACCTGGACTCAGCTTGCCAAGGTGAGGCCCCTGACATGACCTGTCCTCAGGCCTGCGCTGATCTCTGCATCTGACCTGGCTGTCATTCTTGGGTTTGCCCATGGCATCAATGCAGCTCAACAAGTGGGTTCTTGCTGTCCCTGGGTGATGTTAAAGCTCTCAGTGGAGGGGGATGCTGCCCTCTTTGCACTGCCTTGGTGAGGGCAGGGGTGGTGGCTCTTCCCATGCCAGGGGATGCCTGGCCCTGGTGTCTGTCCCCAGGCTCTGATTCCTCTTCCTCCCACTCCACCATCCTAGTGCCTCCACATCTGGGACCTGGACGTCCGTGGGAACCACAAGGGGTTGTGGCGGCTCTTCCGCAAGAAGAACCACTTCCTTGTGGTGGGGGTCCCTGCCTCCCCCTACTCGTGAGTATCAGGGACACAACAATTTGAGTAATCCCCCATCTTCATGGCACTGTCCGCTGCCTGGCACACTGTATCATCCACTCCTGTCCCAGCCCAATCCTGGCGGGACATCACCCCCCCTTTCTTAGTCTGTGTGGTGGGAGGAGGGACAGGATACATTCCCAGGGCTGGAGGATGTCCCTGTGGGAAGGAGATCATGCCAGGCAGTGCTGTTGGGAATTGGGGTCCTAAGGCGGACCACCACCCCTGCCTGCTCCCATCCAGCTCCCTCACCTGCAGGTCCAAGAAACCTTCATCAGTGACTCCAATCTACATGGAGCCCCCTGCCAAGGAGGAGGGGGCAGTGGCAGTGCCAGCGGTTGCAGCAGCAGAGCAGACCTGAGACTGGCAGCTGGAAGTGAAGGGGACTGGGGGAAGACAGAGACCCCCACGGTGCAGAGCCAGAGTTGGCAGCAGCTCTCGGAGGCTGGTGACTGGATACGGACTCCTGTTTTGGGCTGCAAAATGAGATCTTGGGCTCCCTCCAGCCCCCTGTTGTGGTCTCCCTCTCCCTTGCACAGGACAGGGTCGTTCCCTGTAGATACATCACCCCCATCCCAGGAACTTTCGTTTTTTAACACAGACGCTTTACTAACGCTGCTCCTTTTGCCCCCTGGCTGGGCAAGGCTGGAGGAAGGAGATGCTCAACTGGAGCCTAGAGGGGGCCTCAAGAAACACCTCTGCTCCCTTTTTGGCCCCAAAGTGCTGAGAAGGCGGCATGGTGCAAGTGCTGCAGCCTGCCAGCTGGGTGGTATTTATTAACTCTTGCCTGGCTGGCTCTGTGTGCCCCATGGTGATCACGGTGGTGAAGAGGGGATATTCCAGCATCTCTTCTGTTACCTGCACGATGGATGCACCTTGAAGACTATGCAGGGTTGGATATCTTCCTGCACACTGGTTTTGTTTTGTGGGCTGCAGGTACTGGTGCAGCCCAGCTCACAGGCAAAAGGGAATACTGAAGAGGAGCTGGACCTGCTGCGGACACGTCAGGGACACCCCATGCCCAGCACGAGGGCTGTCAGTTCTGGAAGCTGGAGATGACTGTAGATGGAAGGGGATCAGACTGTGCTGCAGCTCAGACCATCCTCACCCACCTTCTCTGTGGGGAGCAGCCCTGCCCCCGAGTCGTGGGAGAGGGGGCGAAAGTGCCTTGCAGAGCGAGATGGGAGCAGCCACTGGCCGTGTCCCTGGCTGCAGGGGCAGGATGGGCCAGGGTCCTCTGGAGTGAGAGATGCTGCACTATGACATGGACCTTGCCTGTGGTACTGTACCCTGTCTCTCCCTCTTCCCTGCCCAGCTATCTCCTGCTTCTGCTGAAGGCAGAGGGAATTCCTTCTCCTGAATCCCCATCCTGACTGTGGTACGTTGCTAGCAGGGAAGTTGTGAGCTGATCTAGGATGGGCAGCCTGGCTGTCCTGCTGTGGTACACCCCTCATGCAGAGGGAGAGGGAGGAGGTTCCTGTCCCCCCTTCCCTGCCTTAGGAAGGACCCCAGGGTCCCCTCCTGTTCCCAGACACTTGGTACTAATGCCCCCCTTGTATCTGGGGGGCAGTCCTGCTCCCCTTGCTCAGTACACCTCCCTGTCTCATCCATGCAGCAAGAGATTGCTGCTAAGCCCTTTCCCTGAGGTCACAGGGGCTCTTCCCCTTCATTTTTTCACTGTGAACTGAGCATTGGGGTCTACATACACTACACACTAACTTATTTATTTATTGCTTCCGGGAAGGGGGTGGATAACAGGAAAGCAACATGGAGAGCTGGCAGCCCCCAGCCTGTGCAAGAGCAGTTGTGGAAGGTTTGTCTCTTGTCCCCCTGGCTCCATCCTCTCTTCCCTGCCTTCCTCCCTTGCCCACAATAGGAAGGAAAAGTTGCAAACCAGGGAAATCTCTTTGGCCAAGGTGGTCCCAGTGCAGCTCTAGTGTGACTGCAGGGACTCTGACCCTTCTGGTCCTTGCATGCCTGCCCTGGCAGCAGGAACGGGTTGGATGCAGGAGGGGAACAAGAGCGTGCAGGGTGACATCCCAGAGCCTCCAGCACCAGTCTGGCAGCCAGTGGGCAGGTGGCCCCTGTGCTGACCCTCAGGGTAAAAGGTCTTTTCAGAGTGATGGAAAAGGGACTTGGCTTCTTTTTGGGGAACGTAGCTCGCTCCCCATGCCCTGCTTTGGAAAAACTTCCATGGCTCACTATTACCCTTTCCTTAGCATCCCAAGGCCTAGTTTCTCTTCCCCCTCAAAATAAAGGAACCCCCTTTCCCTTCTCTGGCAGGGCTCAGGCTTGGCTTCCTCCCAGCTCTTCTTGGGGCTGGGGAGGGTGGTCCTTGGGGTAGAGAATGGCTAAACACAAGTTCCCCTCTCCTCTGGTGCCAACCCTGCAGTGACCAGGGGGCTGTGGGTCCCTGCTGTCAGCGACAGCAGGACTTGACTGGTGGGCATCATCTCCCTTCTCTGCACACCTCGCTGGGCCTGCTGGGTGCTGTTCCCTTCCTCCCCATTCCCCCAGCAAGGCTCCGGGGTGGCAGCCATGGCAGGGCTGGGTGTGTGGCATCACCAGGGTTTGCCGCTTTCTGAATCAAATTATTTTTTCAGGAGTAAACGTTGCAAAGCTGTTGAGCCTCGTGTGTTCCGTTGCCTGGCCTCATGTGTGGGCTGGGGCTGGAAAGGACAGACTCCTGTCCCCTGTGCAGTGCAGGCCTGGCCATGGGCTAACGGTGGCCCTGGGCCTGTGCCAGCAGAGGTCCTCCGTGCAGTGCCATGCGGTGCCAGCATGGCTGGCACAGGTTTATGAGCTGTTCCCTCCTCAAGCTTTATCACTTTAATCTTCATTATGGAAACTCTGACGAGCTGCCTGGCGACTGCTTGGCGTGACCAGCCCCCTTGTTTCCCTCAACACCTCCAGCTACTGATCCCCTGAGAACTATGACTCATCACCCTCGTGGCCATTCCACATTTCTGCTCCCATGGGGCAGGTAGCCTTGGGAGGACTGGAGATGTGCCCATTTTTGGGGCAGAGACTACAGGACCCAAATGAAATGGCAGTGGGAGAGTGTCAGCCACCAGCATGGACTGCAACCTGCATCCCAGACTGGCTGCCTCCTGCTCCCCTGCCTGATCCCTGCAGCCAGGCTGGGCTGCCACCCCTTCCTCAGGACCAGGCACAGCTTTCGGGTGGGGGCACAGCCCTTGCCAGAAGTTTTTTGCCTGGCCCCAGGGGCTTGGCTTGGTGATGCTGGAGAGTCTCTCACCTCCTGGCAGCCTCCCCCTCTGCCTCCTGCCCAAACCCTTTGGTGCTGAGCCACTGCCAGGGTACCACAGGCAAGGGGAGGATCAAGCTGCTGGGTCTGCCCTAGGACAGAGCCCTGCAGAGTGATGGGGGCTTGGGTCTGACACCCACCATATCGTGCCCACCTCGAGGAGCCAGTGTGTGCAAACTGCTGTGTTCATAGGGGCCTCCCCTCCTGAACTGGAGTCTCGGTGCTAGAAACAGGTTAATCCCTCTGAAGGGGGAGCGCCTGTGCCAGGCTGATGGAGAGCCTCAGCTCATCACCCCCAGGTGATGGTGATGCCAAGGCTCATTGCCCAGGGGGCTCAGTCCCTGGGAGCTTGTTAGATGAGCTGGGTCGCTCCCCATTATGTCCCCTTTTTGGGGTCTCACTCCCCTTCCTAGCACAGCCCGCTGGTGCTGGAGCGTGCCCGGCTGGCCAGGAGCTGTCTGGGGGACTGGCCTGTCACCTGCCCTCTCTGGGAAGCCTGACCCCTGGTTCCCAGAGCTCAGCCCCCTGAGCTTTAGCTCATGTTGCCCGAGCTGTGGTTCCCAGGTCTCACTCAGCCCCTTGCAGCCCCCCCAGGCCGGCCTCCCTGGCTTTGTGCAGCCCTACAAAGGAGAACCTGTCTGGGCTGCTCCACCTCCCAGGAGCTGGCTGATAATTAAACAAAAGCAAAATAGCTTTGGCATGAAACTTGACCTTTCCAGAGCTTGTGGGGGGTGGGGAGTTTTGCATAATTTCTGGTGGTGTTTATTTTTATGCGTTATGTTTTTTTGCCAGACATCTCTCTGCTGTGGGAGCAGGGAATCCCTGTGTTCCGATGATGGGCTGGTAGGTGGGAGACAAGCTCCAGGCTGACTCTTCCCATGGCACATCAGTCCCTTGTGCCCCACAGATAGAAGGAAACACCCTCCAGCCACTCTTCCAGGATAACAGATCCAGAGGATCTCTAGGATGGAGAGATCTCAGCACTAGAGGGATAGTGGGTGTGCTGACCCCATCCCCTTCCCTGCGTGGGAGGGAGTCAGTGATGCTACGCCCAAGCCACTTGCATCCCAGCTCAGGGAACTGATCCTAAATTTTCAGCACCCTCTGCTTCATAAAAAGTCCTGCAATGCCAAGGTGCCCAAACTGCTCCCAGGAAGGGGCTCTCCTTGGCTTCTCCCCTTGATCCCAGCTGGGTGGGGGTGGTCCTTCTGCTTCACCCAGCCCATCCCTGTCCCTGTTCCCTGCTGTGCCTCCTGACACAGGACTGCCAGCTCCTGTGCCCACACCCGAGTGAATTAATCTTCAACTGGGTACCCAGAATTGTTGCCATGATGGTTATTGTCCCATGATGGTTATTGTCCCATGTCCTGCCCAGCACAGAATTAATGATTAACACCCCAGGTTCAATGTCAGCTCCTGCCTGCTGCCTTTTGAACAGCCCTTCCGTCGCCTCCTCTGATACCCTCACAAATAATCAGGGCAGGGAGCTGCCTAGAAAGCGCACTTGGGGTTGGGTTAGCACCCGGGATGGTTTATCTCTGAGGCATGGAGGAAGAAGAGGAGAAGGGGACCCAGGGAGTAAGGCTATGCCAGGAAAAGTGTGCATTGCGTCACTTCTTCCCCTGGGCCAGTCCATGCCCTTCGAGGATGTCCTCTCCTCCCTAATCCGGGAACATCCTGGCCAGGCTGTTACGCAGGTGGGGGAAATTCCCCACAGAGGGCACTCCTTGGGTAGCTGGTGCCAGATAAGCTTGCTTTTGCTTCTTAATTTACTTCTTTTATCAACACAAACACAGAGAGGTGCAATTCCTCCTTCCTCTCACGTACCTGTCCCCATCAACACTAATTCCCAGGAAGGAGGGGATGGCTCCTTTCCTGAATCACTGAGTGCTGAGCACTGCCTATCCCCTGCCAGCACAGATCCCTGTGCCACCCAGGGTTTGGCACATGCCAGTGAAGAATTCACCCTACAAATCTCCTGGGACTTTGGCCCGTGTGTGGCACCCAACATAGCAGGGCAACGGGTGCACAGGCACCCCATGGGGCTTCTGGGGTGTGAAAGGCAGCTCTTCTGCCTTCCCCATATGGCCAGGGGGGACAACCTAAGGACCAGGGAGCACCAGCTGGTGCATGGCTGGGGTCAGCAGTGACCAGGCTTTGGCAGGCACAGGGCACTGACTGCTTGCCCAACATCCCTGCAGGGGGACTTTACCCTCCTGCCCTCTCTCACCCTGTGTTGCAGGTGGAAAAGAAGAGCCCCCACTCTGGCACACACCCAGATACACCAGCTGTTCGGGCTTCTCCTGACATCTTCCGAGGGACAATAAGGAAGTTTATGTTTGCTACCAGGTGTTCTTGAGGACCTTTGGAACTCGTGCTTCCATGGCACAACTGTCAGCTTCTGGGGTGCTGCCAGGCACCTCAGGGCGCCAGTCAGGGAGAACCAGACAAGTCTAAGGGGTGCAGGGTACAGGGTGCGAGATACCTGGTGGCACCCACATGGGTTGGTGGACTGGGATGTGTCCTGGAGCTGGTGATGGGATGAGATCTCCTCTGGAGAGCCCAAAAGCTCCAGTGGTGCTTGGGCAGTGGGAAGCAGAGAGCAGGGGCAGAGGGGGGGCACAGGGGAGGCTGTGCCAGTCTGGCTTACCCTCCACTGCTGCGCTTTCAGCTGCCAGGGCAGCCAAGAGCCTCGAAGGGCAGCTGGGAGGAATCATATCCGGGAGGAGAAACTGGTCCTTCGAGTTTTCCCAGCAGGTGGAGGGAAAGAACAAAGCCGGTGGTTGCAGGGTTATTGACAAAACTCAGTGCCACAGAAACAGCCTGTCCTGCCCCACCGAAACCCCAGGGCCAGGAGGAGGTTGGAAGACAAAAGCCATCGGCTGGTCAGACATCACCCCCAAACCTGCTCCACCCCACGGGGGTGATGGTGGGAGGGTGTGTGCCAGGAGCCGGCTTTGCAAGGCAGCCCCACTAAGAGGGAGCAGAGGAGGACATGGCCAGGTGTGCCCAGAGGTGCCTGGCTTTGTACCAGCCAGCTCCTGGGCACCACAACACCTCCGGGAAGGGCCTTGGGCAGTGCCAGGCTCCAGGCGGCTCCTACGTCCATTGAGAGGGAAAAGAGGCATAAAAGCCCTGACATCACCCACGAGGTGACAACAGTTTATGGTGGAATTGGGGCATTCACCTGTCCAGGAAGGATAAGGCTATTTTCTGGCAGCTTTCCCCCACACCTTGCTGTGGGGCAGGGCCAAAACCCATGTCCCCAGGGCTGAGTCACTCGGGTGGGGAAGCAGGTGCCTGTGCCCATCCCACTGCCACCAGCGTGCTGGACGGTGCCAGGGAGATGCCAGACCCCAATGGGCCACAGCAGTGCCTTGGTGCAGCCCTGTACCCAGTGCAGGAGCTGATAAGGGGGTGCCATGGCAGGCATAGAGCAAGGCAGTGCAGGGGGAGGCTGTTTGCACACTGCTAATCACCCGTCCTTCAGCACCACCCTCCCCCAGTCCCTGTGCTCTGCCCCACAACCAGGGAGCCTCATATCAAAAATAGGGTGAAGCAGCCCTTGGGAACACCCACCCCCCAAACCACCCACCCTGGCCTCACTTCTGAAATGGGGCAACTGAGGCAGGGCAAGCAGATCCTCAAGGGCAGAGAAGGAGCAATGCTGGGGAAAGAGGGTGGTTGGAAATGCCCCCAGCCCACCCATGACCCCCACCACCACCACCCAACATAGAGGGACAGCAGCCCCCCACACACAGGCAGTGTGGGACAATGCCGGGGAGGGAGATGCTCAGAGATGGGGCTGGCAGGATCCATCCTTCCTCACCACCCCATTTCAGGTTCCTGGGGCTGATGGGGACACAGGAACACCCCAGCCAGCCCTGCCTTTCAAGCCAAGCTGTTGCTCAGTCCATGAACGGCTGCTCTGAGCAAGCAGCGGCTGTTGCAGAGGGAGGGTGGGTGTAGTGCTGGTGGTGGCCCCCACCACTGCCCATCTGTTGTGCAAACACTGGGCTGCTTGTTTCCAAGCACCTGAGCAGAGAAGGAGCTGCAGGCAAGGAGGGCAGGCAGCCTGAGGGCAGGGCTGTGCTGCCTGCAAGGACCTGGAAGGAAATGGGGGGGGGGACTCAAGGCAGCTCCCACCTCTGTACCCTCCCAAACAGAGGCAGCACCAAGATCAACTCCAGAAAATAACTTTTTTAATCCAAGATGAAAAATTTATTTGCATTTCTTTACAGCATGGAGAGGGGCTCACCCATGAGATGACAGAAGGCACACAGGGGGCAGGCCCAGCACCTGTAGGGCCAGGGACCACCAGGGCTGTCTTCATGCCAGGGCAGGGGCAGAGACCAGCCAGCCCCTCTTTCAGGGGACAACACAGCAACAGGGTCAGTGCTGGCACAAAAAGGATGCAGGAGTAGATACATCCCCCTGTGAGGTGTAGTTACCACCCAGAGGGTGGTAGTTACCTCAATAGAGGGAAGCAGGGAGGCAGGCCAGCTCCCTGCCCTGCCAGCTCCCACTTAGGTGCACACTGGGGACAGCATGGGAGAGGTACAGCACCCACCTGCAAGAGTTTACCAAGGCATTGCTGTGCCACTGCCAGATCAGCAGCCCTGAACAGCCCTGGTGCTGCTTTATCTCCTGCTGACATCAGCTAAACAGACCGAACAGCTTCTTCCACCCCACCCCCTTCAAAAACCACCCCAAATCACTATGTACAGACTCAGTGTGCCATATCAGTACAAAAATATACACAAACTCTACAGATCCCAGCTCAGTAGATCAAAGTACAGCTATAAATCACAGTGCCTAGGACAGCATCAGACCCAGGGAGGGATGGGGTCCCCCCCCAGGAGCACGGCACCAGCAGGGGTGGGGGGCACATCATCTTCCCGCCTCGTGGGATCATTTCTGATCCAGCCGACAGTACAGGTACATGGAAACCGCCATGGATGCAATCTGGGGGTGGCAAGATGCAAGTCAGCCCCTCTAAATGTGCATCCTCCCTCCCCCTTCCCAACATGGGTTTGAGTCACAGCCCACCGTTCCCAGTGCACCAAGGAGGAAGAGCTGGATGTGCCCAGGGAAGAAGGCTCAGGGGCCTGGAGCAGATGGTGCTCCATGGGGCTGCCCCAGCCCCCTTGGCCATCGAGGCTGGTCCCAGCCCCACCACTCACCTCCAGGTACAAGGAAGAGGGAGCACAGCAGTGCTCAGGCACTCACCTCCAAGGCACCGATGCCGGCTGCCACGCCACCCGCCACTCCCGCATTAGTCCTGATTTCTTCCAGGATCTGGTCGAAACAACCCTACAGGAGGCAACCACACAGGTGAGGATGACCAAGAGGGGGCAATGCCCCAACTGCCAGGGCACAGCATCCCCAGAAAGGGAGGTACTCTTCTCCCACCCAGAGAACACAGCCTTGGAGAAGATCTGGGGGCTCCAGTGGGCAAACTCAGCCACTTCTCAGCGGACATATTAGGACAAAGGGGGAGCAGAAGAAGGGAAAGCACCCAAAAAGGCAGAGTTCTGCATGCTGGGTTCATGCCCAGCATCAGGCATTCCACTCTGCTCCCTTTAGGACCAGAGCAACAGTAATAGCTTTGCTGGTCTCTATCAGGGACAAGCCAGGGCCACCGCAGCATCCCCCAGGAGTTAAAGCCCATGGGACCGCCGTGTCCAGAGCTGGGCCTGGAGCTACAGGACACATCTCCATCCCTATGCCCAGGCACATCCCAAAACAGGCTCTGCCAGAGGGCAAGAGCCACCAGCGTGTCCGTACCGTGACATTTCTTTGTGCAGCCAGTGTGGCGTTGCAGGACCCAGGCGAGCCACAACACTGGGGGGGGTAGAACCCATTTTTCTCATAATAGAAGGAGTTATTGAAGTCTGTGTAGTTATTCAGGCCACAGCAATGGACCTAAGAGGGGGAGAGAGAAGAAGGGATGGGGAGAGCATCCTTCATGTCTCCCTCCAGGCTCCGATGCAATCTGGACCCCACTGTGTCACGAAGGGTGTCACCCATCTCAACCCAGCTCTGGCAGGGTGCTCAACAGTCATCTCAAGACCTGGATTTTACCCTACACACCATCACATACATCTCTCACCCCAGGCATGGGACCACTAGATCTCAAGCAGGTGGTTCCCAGGCACCAGGGAAGCTGACGAGGTGGGGACAGCTCAGCACATCCAGGATTGTGACGGCGTTCCCATTCCCATCCCACTGGCCCACCCAGGTGTGCACCACCAAGCTTGTGTTGGGAGGATTCTGACCCACAGGTGAGGGTCCCAGGGCTCAGCACACCTGTGTCATGGTGGTATTCCAGATCTGCGTGAAAGTCGGATCCTTCCCATACTGCTCCTTCAGGACAGGGGTCACCACAGCCGTCAGCAGCGACTCTGCCTGGAAGAAGAGGCAGAAAGACACCATCAGAGAAGGTCTTGGGGAGCACCACAGAGCCAAGCACCTCCATACTGGTCTCAGCCTATGGGGAGGAGACCAGCAAGACCCATCATGGCCAGAAGTACATCACACCACGTCCCTTTGACCCACAGGGAGCTTGGCCCTTTCCCCACTAACCAGTGCCTTATGGCACCAAGGTCTCTTACAACCAGTGAGTCATCTGATAAGCAGTGTTAAGTGAGGGAGCCAGGAATGATGTTTGACCCACGGTTCACTTCTCTAGTGCCTAATGAGGCAGGCACCTTTCTCTCCAGGTGGTTTCTCAGCTGCCTAATAAAGGGTTGAGTTTGCTCAACATAAGGCATTAGCGACTTCCTCTCCCATATAGCTCCTACTCTCAGAGATGGAGAGGAGTCAAGCCTAAGCTGGTAATGGACTGAGGAGCTTGAGAGAAAGAAGCGGGCAAAACTTGCCCTAATAAAAAAAAATGAGGTTTATGGTACAACAGGAATCCCTGTTCCCACCACCCTCAGCCCAGCCAGGCTACCCCAGCCTGCCCCTGTAGTGGGTGCCAGCAGTGACCAACATCCCTTCCTCCTGCAGCAGCGCCCACCCCTCAGCTTCCCCATCCATGGGCAGCACTGCCAGCCCATATCTCCTGTTTTCCCAAGGGGTAGGACATGTCCCAGATCAGCCCAACCCGAGACTCAGGTATGCCACTCACAAGAGTTGTGTAGACCAGAGCCACCACAGCAACAGCAACTTCAGCGATGAAGATGATGAGCACCACTGAGAAGAACTAGGACACAGCAAGGGGAGGGAGGTCAAACTGACAGCCAGAATTCCTCAAGGGCCCCAGGAACACATCTCTTTCCCCAGGGCCACAGGATCTTGGGGCTTAAGCCCTCCTGCCTCATTGCTTTCAGCTTTGCTCCAAGGCAGAAGCAGCACAACCTTGGGGTTCTCCAGCCCTCCCTCTGCATGGGGCTGAGCTCTCTGGACACACTCCTGCTCAGGACTGACTACTGCTCAGCACCACCTCCTGCCTCCTCTCACTCTTTCCCCAGGCAGACTTCGAGTCCAGCACTGCCTTTCCAAAATCCACCCAGACTGCCACACATGGAAACATCCACAGAGCACATATCCACAGCGAAATCTGTCCATCAGATCTCCCCCACCACAGACCCAGCTCAAATGAGGCTAAACAAGAAGGTAAGTCAGGTCCATACCACCATCAGGAGACACTTGCTCTCCTTCTGGGCACCACAGCACCCGAGGAAGCCGATGATCAGGAGGATGGCACCAATGACGATGAGAACATAGCTCACATTCACAATCTGCAGGACACTAGAGGAGAGCGCCCCAAATATATCCACGAATGACTGTCCATCCACTTTGACCCAGATGCCAACTCCTAGGAGGGTCCCGCCACTGAGCTGGGAGGAGAAAGGCAATGTCAACTTCCAGGTAGGCAAGAGATCTGCTGTTTGGGGAAGGCCCTGGCACAGGTATTTCTTCCCTCTGCCATTTTTCACCATACCAGAGCAAGATTTCCTGGTACTGTGGGGCACCTCAGGGCATTGCCACTGCACACTGGGGGCGGCCAGATGTAACACACCCCTCCACCAGCACAGCCTCTGTGTGGTGTCACAGCTGCCCCCTTCCCCACCCCGAGTGGTTTCAGTGCTGGCAGTGGGGCAGAACGCCCCACACAGGGCAGCCAAGCCAGCAATGCCACCAGCCCGTGGCACGTGACCCCAGAGGGGCCCACACGGCCAGTGCAGACACTGGCCACCACCACCCTGTCACAAGCTCCTCCATCCAGGGCAGGTGCCCACCCACCTGGAGGACTAGCTGAGCAGCCCCCCCACCCCAGACACTCACAGACTCCTGGGCAAAGGTCAGCTCCTGGCTGCCTCTGTCTGTCCCAGCCCTGACCTCTGCCCATTTGACCTTCCCCACCACCCCCAGATCCTAGCAGGAGCTTTAAGGAGGCAGTGTTTCACCAGGGCAAGCCTGGAGGCTCTGCACCCCCTTTCCCAAGGCTGTATCCTACCACACCCCCTTCCAGGTGGCTCCATTGCTCCTGCAGAGCCAGGGCTCTCGGAAGCTTCACTACTCTCTGCCCTGGGTGGGAGCAGAGTGTGTGCTCTGGAAGTACCCAATGTCCAAGAACCCCAACACCCCAGGCCACAGTCACACACATGGGCTGCTCCTCCACAGACATGGGCCCCCCAGGCAGGGACCCGGCAAACCCCCCTGTTCTGAGACACAGATCTTCAGCACAGCGAGGGACACAAGCAGCTGATGCAACAGCCACTGTCCCCAGAGCCCGGCACAGCCCTTATTGGAGTAAAACCCGCCCAAGCTCAGGGCTTTATCCCTCAGTTTGGGGGCCAGAGACCAGACCTCGCGCCCCAGCGGGGTCCCATGGGCACAAATCCCACCTACAGTCACCTCTCCACACCCTCTGCTCCATCGCCCACGGAAAGGAACATGGAGGGGCAGGAGAGACAAGCCAGACGGGCTGAACCCACCCCACACCCGGCTCAGGGCATCCCCCGGACCCGGCTCCCGCAGACCCCAGCCCCCGGCGTGCACTTACAAAGATGGCCAGGTTGAAGAGGATCATCATAACCTTGATAAAGGTAAAGCACCCCATCTTTGCACCTAAGGAGAGTAGAGAAGTTACCGAGGGAAGCCCCATCGCTGGCACCGCCGGTGCCCTCCCGCGAACGAGGCCCAGCTCCCCTCCAGGGGAGCCCGGAGGGAGTATCCCCGGGCAGGGAGGGACGGAGCTCGACCTACCTGGACGGAAAGCAGATCCCAGCACCACCACCTCACCCTACCTGCCCCAACCCTCTCTACCGCCGCCACCCTCCCGCCGCTGCCCTTTAAACGGGCTCGGCCCCGGGGCCGCCCCGCCCCGTCCGGCCCCGCCGGGGCCACCCCCTGCAGGTGTCCCGGGGATCCCGGTGCCTTGCTGCCCTCTGCAGGGACCGGGCAGCCCGGACGGCCGCTGCCCGCGCCCATCGCCGCGGCCTGGGGGATTTGGGGTCCCCGTCCCGCTGCTGCCGGGAGCTGACAACCCCCGGGGGTCGCACACCCTGCGACCCGGCTTAGTCCCAGCCCGACAGAGCCCCGCGGAGCAGAAGGCTGAGACCCCTGCTATGGGGACTTTAGCGGGAAACGATATCAGCCCTGGGGGTCTTCACCCCATGGCGGATGCTGCAGCTGTGGGGGTACCACCCGCTGCCCTCCTCCGCAGGCGGTCTGCAGCTGTGCTTGAAATTTTCCAGCTGTGGACGGCTCCAGCAGTCGCAGCCCCCCAGTCTCAGCCCCTCGGGTCACAGCCCCCCCCTCTGCCACCCATGGCTGAGCCATCCCATCTGCCCAGGATGATTCTGTGGGTGCGCTGCTGGTCCCCCCTTCTCGGGACCACCCAGGCAGGGATCTCTCCAAAATCCAAACTTCCAACACCCTGGGCGAAAAGAGAAGCAGGCAAAGGAGGGCACAGGGGGGAACAGCTGCACAAGCCGGTTTACAAAAAGGAAAAGCCGAAGCTGGACGGGCCGTCCCCGACTGCTGCGCTGGGAGGTGGATTTTTGCCGGCGGGGACCCAGCGGGGTGGTGGCAGAAGAGGACAGTGACAGCCATAACAGATGCCAGCGCTGGAGCAGGTCAGCAGAGACCTGCCGTAGCCTAAGGGCTGCCAAAAGTGATTTTCTTTGGAAAGACACTTTGAAAAAGGGCTGGTTTCCCACAGAGGAGGGCTATAAGAGAGCCACACAGCACACGGGGGGGAAGCTGACCCCCAGGCCTGCCCCTGGCGGTGGTCCTTGCTGGTCCAGTGCACCTTTGGGGCAGGAGCTCGTGCTGGTCCCCAGCACCCACAGTGCATCCCTTCAGCTTGGTCATCAGACCAAGGAGCGATGCAGGAGGCAGGGGAGAGAGAGCTCATCCTGCAAGAGCAGGCAGGAAACCAGTCTCTGAGTGCTCGGCAGAGAGCCCACGCCCAGCTCCCCCGAAACCCCACAGCACATTCCCTGGCCTGGCCATAATGATACATTTCAGTAGGATGAAGTCAGCCCCACTGGGCTCCAGCCAAATCCCGGTGGTATTTGGGGGAAGCCTCTGACCCTCCCAGGCACCCTGAGTATTAAGGCAACCCGTGCTGCAGTTGGGGGCTTTAGCCCTTTCCCCCTCACTGCCTGCAGCCTCAGCCCTTCCCTGAAGCAGCTGCTATGAGGGTGAGGGATCCCTCTCCCAAAGGGGACTGCTGCTCCTAAATTGAAATGAAGACCATCATATTGCCCCTCTCCCAAAAGTTGCCCCATCCCAGCCTGACCCTATATGCTGCACGAAAACCCCCTACCCCAAAAATAATTTTTGGCAAATACGTAGATACTTGCTCTCCTTCCCAGTCATTCCCAGCCACAGGGAAAAACAAAGGACAACTTATGGGCTGCTCCCCTCACCTCCCCAGTGCCACAGCCTGGGGCTTGGCCACTCCCCAGTGTTACCCTACTAGGGAGCCAGGGCTGGATTTTCTGGCTCTCCAGGAAGGCCTGACCTGGCCACACAAGGACAAGCCTAGTGACATTCCCACATCCCTCCTGCCCAGCAAGGCCACACCATCTCCCTGCTGTCCCCATCCCATCACACAGCCTGATCCTCCCTGAGGATCCCCTTCCCCAGAGCATGGGGATGCCTCCTCACCAGGGCATGGGATGCAAGGCTCCTCCAAGCCAGCTGGCCCTGGGAAGCTGAGAGCAGGGAAGTGGCTATAAGTGGCCACTCCTGAGGTCCTCTGTCCCCACCCTGGCTGCTGGCCCATGCCTGAGGGAGTGCAGGAGCCAGGCATGGTGTCAGGATCCGGCCATGGTGTCTACACCAAGCCCCCCTTCTTGGTCTTTTCTTCAAGGAAAAGCTACAAGCTCTGCTCCAGCTTCATGCTGCCCTGGGCTGCCCAGGGAAGTGGTGGATTTTCCGTCCCTGAAGGTTTTTAAGATAAGAGTGGTTGTGGCACTTAGTGCCATGGTCTAGTAACCACAATGGTAGTGGATCAAGGGTTGGACTTGATGATCTCAGAGGTCTTTTCCAACCCGTCTGATTCTATGATTCTATGATTCTGTTATTCTTCCAGCTTGTGTTTGCATTTTGAGCTCTCAAGTGCTGAATTTCCACCCTGCTGATGAACCTGGTCTTTGGCATCCTCTGGTTAACATCCAGGCACACAGTGGGCACAGCCTCCCCTGCATTGGCACCCTCCTTACCCAGGGCTCCAGCAAGGCAGCTGCTGGGTGCTCCGAGGAGGCATTTTGGAGCAGCCATCCGTCCCTCTGCACAGCAAATTAGACAGCAAGGTTAACAAAGCATCTGGGGAGAAACCTAAACTGGCATCTCTCACCCAGCAGGGCAGGAGGCGTCCTGGCAGCCCTGAACAAGCCCTGCTGCTCAGCCTCTGCATGGATTAGCAAATGCTAATGATCCTGATCGATCTGACACTGAGGAGCCCAGGGGGGTGCTAAGACAGGCTCACTTGGCTTAATGCAACCACTGGGACTCGGCTGGGCACAGGGGACATCCCCCTCGTGCCTTAGTTTCCCTCCTGGTAAAGCACTGAGTAAGAAGCCCCAAGCGTCACCAGCCATGGAGACCAGCCAAGTCTGTGATTGACAGGATTTTGGGGTAGCTTCAGCCAGGTGAGTCCCTTGCAAAGGGCTTTCACATGTCTGTTTTGGGCTGGCAGTGCCTATCCAGCTGTCTGTCCAGCATCCAGTCACCTGGACAGTCTGGATGCATGGACACACTGCAATGTGCCAGAGATGAACCTGACTTCGGATTTGCAGATGGAAGTTACTGAATGTTGCAAATTTGTGCTGAATTCATCACTTCCCACCTCCTGACGCAGAGAAATAAATATCTACGGCAGCCAAAAGTTTTTGATGTCTTGAAAAGGATGCATTTCAGTTCTCAGCTTCAAAAATTCAAAGACTTTTGGCCACAGAAGTGGGGAAATCACCGATTCCTCCACCGTGGGAGGGACTGGGCAGCAAGACCACACTGATTTCCCCGTGGCTGTGGCTCCTGTTTTAGGGGAATTCTCCCCTTTTCCATGGCTATGTGCAAAACCACAACTTCAGTCCAAAACACAGGCGTTGCCCCATCTGGTGCCATGTGGGGCCCAGGGTGTAAATACAGATGTGATAAGGGGGGGCTGCAAGTGTGTCCCAGCAGTGCATCCCCCAGTGTAAGGACCTGGCCCTGTGCCTTACGTAGCTGATGTTAATCATTATGCTGTTTCCAGCTGTGTGTTAATAACGCAATTAAAGAGGGGCTCCAGGACACCTCTCTGCTTTTGTATCGGGCTGAGCTTCTTCCCACGGGTGTATCCCCAGCAGTGACTCCCGCGGTGCTTGCCCTGCCCTGGCTGCCTGCCCACACCCCTCCAGATAACATTTCCTTGTTTCTCACATGTGTCCAGGCCGGCAAATCCCTCCCGAATTAATTAACGAGGGCCATGCCGAGGCGCCAGCTGCCGTAAAGCCCAGCCAGGCAGGTTCAGGAATGCAGAGGGCTGCGCTGCAGGGTCACATCAGGATAACTCCACGACTGAGCGCCGACGCTCCGGGGGCTCCTGCAGGCGAGAGCCGGGCTGCGAAGCCTTTGCCGCTGTCTCGCCTGCGAGGATGGCCAGGGCTGTGTGGTTGATGGAGCTTTCTCCCACCAGGGAGACCCTTTCCACTGCAGAGTCGGGATGCAGGACCTGACCCAGCTCGGGAAGTGCTAGTGCCCGCTGCCCAGGGAGGTGGCACTGAGGGGCCACGGGTCCCCAGTGCCATGCTGGGATGCCCTGGCAGCACCCATTCCGACAGCTCCCGGCACCTGCCGTGCTGTGAAGCTTCAGCCCTGCAGAGTGGCTCAGGGAAGAGCCCCAGCAGCGCCCCCAGCCTTTCCTTGTGTTCCTTGGGTTTTCTCCAGCGTCTTCCTCCCCAGGTCTGAGGTAGCCCCAACTCGTGGTGGTGGTGGCGGCAGAGAGTGTCTGTAGAACCGTGCGGCTCCCAGCTGTCCATGGGTGCCACGCCGGGAGGTTGTTTCGAGAAGCACTTGGCTCTTCCTGAACCAGAACCCGCAGAGGCCAGAGCTCATTCCTGGGCACTCTGGGAGAAAAGGAAGAGAGAGGGAGTTTTCCTGCTCCTAAAGAGAAGAGAAAGCAAAGTGTGGAGCCCTCCACAGTGGGAAAACAGAGGTGAAACTAAAAGAGTGGACTGAAATGTCAGTGGAAACCTAAACCTTTTCTCTCTGTTTTCTCCAGCTAGGAAGGGCTCAGCGCAGTTCTGCAGCCTCACATTCTCCAGCTAGGCACGTTAACAACTGTATTTATGCTCTATTTATTCACAGTGGCTAACTTCCCTGGGCGTGAGCATGGCCAGCAGATCCAGGGGCTGGACAGGATGGCACTGGGCAGGTCCCAAAGCAAAGAGGGGAGCAGCAGGACCCCTGTCACTTCGGGAAGGCCAGGACAGGCAGTCAAGGCGGATGCAAAGCATCCCCTGCTCCCACCAAGAGTTGTCCTTCTGGCCAGGAGAGCAGAGGGGCTACAGCAGGGCATTGGGACCCCAGTGAGGAGACACATCGCTCTCTTCCCCATACCCCCATCCTGGGCTGCGTGGACACTGAGCAAAGAGGGGCTTGAAGGGAGCCATGGGATGCAAGGAGCAAGGAAGGCTCCTCCTGCACACTCCACAGAATAGTCAGGGCGAGGCAAACCAAGGCAAAGCTCTCGTTGCCATGAGTGCTGCTCATTAAGCCAACGAGGATGGATCTGTAGTTAATCAGAGCCTGACAGGCAGCTCCTCTGGCTCAATAAATAGCAGTCAAGGTCTGAAGCACCTTTTGCTTCTTCACAGGGTGCCCCCTGAGGGCTCTCTGCCCACCTTGGGGGGTGTGCCCAGCTCTGGACTGGAGTGGGGTGAGGGTTTGAATAAACCATATGGGGTGGCACAGGGTGAAGGGCAGCCCAGGATGCAGAGTTTTGGGAATGATCCTGCTGCAGTGCAACTGGAATAGGGTGTAAGAGGTGCTCTGAGGGTCCCTGGGAATCAAGGAGGGCTGGGGGGATTCTCAGCCCCATCCAGTGGCAGGGTGGTGGGCAGTGAAACTTGGCTCCAGCAGGAGATGGTGCCTTTGTGTTTGGGGACCCTGAGGTACATCAGGAGGGAAAGATATCTGCTGCTGGGAAGGAAGGATCCCACTCAGCATCCTGGGAAGGGGAGATGATGGGTGTCATGCCAGGTTGTTTCCCTGCCCCAGAGCCCCAGGACTGTGTTAATTCCTGGCCTGTACATAGGGTTGATCCTAGGATAGGATGGGTGGTAATACTGGATGGTGATGTACCCACCAGCCTCCCTGGCTCTAATGCTCTCCCAGGAGGACAACACCTCCTTGCCTTTTTCCAGGCAGCCCCTTGAGCACTGGCACCATGCTCAGCCTGGGTGACTTGACAACCCCAGTGGGAGACTCTGGGGAGGCCAAGCAGGGCTTTGGACACTCAGCAAAACCTCTTCATCCTCGATGGGGCACAGGGAACACGACTGGGGAAGCACAGCTCGGGGGAGGGCAGTGCGTGGCTGTTCACAACCAACTCGGACTCTGTCCTGGCAGCTGCAACAGCAGCACGGTGCCAGCAGAAATGGGACGAGGGAGAGAAAAATCCCTTTTAATCCCCTAAGACCAGCAGCTGGGCTGGATCCAGCTGGGGAGTGGGCCAGTGGGGACTGCATGCTGCCCAAGGAGATGCAGCTGAGGAGAAATCCCCCAGGATGCTGCTGCCCTGCGCTGTCAGGCCATGTGCTGCAGGGAAAGGAGGGGGGAGTTTGATGAAATTATGGGTGAGAAGGGCCCTACATCTGTGTTGCTCTGCTGGCCTGTCTGTCTCACGTTTCTTGAGTTTTCCCAGCACTTGTGATTCCTCCTTGGACTTTGTGCCACCCCTGCACTGCTCCCTGCAGTGGCCTGGATTCAGCCAGTGTGCATTTGCCAGAGCCTGTGTTTTAGGTACCATCTATTTTTAGGATGTCCAACCTGCAGCAAAGACAAGGAGCCACGACCATTTCGGAGGACTCAGCGTGAGAAACAAGGATTTAAAAAAAAAAAAAAAATTAAAATAAAGCAAGCCTTTGTGCCTCTGGGAACATCACATCAACCCCTCTGTGCTTCACGGACAGTCAAATACTGGGACAGCTTGTCCAGACTCAGGAGGAGAGCGAGGAACCGGAGCATCCCTGGGCTGGGATTCTCCATGGCGTCTCCTGCCTGTCCTGTGCGTGTTTTCTAGCCTGGCTAAAGGAGGGGATCCTATGTGGGTGCTCAGGGAGAGCTGGCTGGCATAAGGGGGGGTGTCCATGGGGCGCTGGTCCTTCTCTGTCCTTTAGCATCCCTAAGGATGGATGGAGACCCACAGATGGGAGATCTCCATCCTACAGAGGATGCAATTTTGGAGCAGCGCTGCTGCATCTGGGGATGAAGTCATCCACCTACTCCTACAATTTTCCCTCCTCCTCCTCGGTAGCCGGGCGCCCCCCCCGCCGCAGCGCGGCGGGGGGGGCGCCCGGCTACCGAGGAGGAGGAGGAGGAGGAGGAGGGACGCTGACATCACCGCCGGAGCGCGGCTCGGCGGGGCCGGGAGCCGGCTCCGCTCCGCTCCCGTTCGCCGCTCCCGCCGGTGGAGCCACCGCGCCCGGTAAGGCTGGAGGGGCAGCGGGAGGGTCTCTGGGAGGCAGGTGGATGGATGGACAGACAGACGGCTGCTGCTCATCATCCCTCCATCCCTCTTCCACGGGGTCCTGCGGGAAGCTGGGGGGCAGCGGGTCGGCAGCAGCACCGTCTTTTCCCCCTAGGGATGATGTCACTCTTGGAGGAATATGTAAAAATGCATCAAAAAAAATTTAAAAAAAAAAGAAAAGAAAGAAGGGGGGGGGGGAACAAAAACCAAACCCACATGAAAATCCTACATCTTCATCTGCCAGCTCCGTGCAGCAATGCCAGGCTGGAGCTGCCGGAGGGGAGCTGCGTGCAGCAGGAGGTTTCTCAGCACATATGTCTATTTTAAAAACCCATGGCGTGATCTCTTGCCCTACTTTCCAGACTCTTGCCGGTACTTTCCTCGCGTGCAGCGGCCGAGCCCTGCTGGCGGGAGCTCCCTGGGAAGCAGGAGCTGAGCGAGCTGCTGGGCTCTCCCTGGTGTTGGGAGGCTGGGATGGGGGGACAGAGCACGAGGTTGAGGTCAAGACAGCGGTTTGGTCACTAAGACACTGCCTTTCTCTCCAGCAGAGAGAGGGAGGTCCCCAGCACCGTGTGGATGAGGCCAGGCTGAGAAGAGGACTCACATTTGTACCCTCTACCCCAACTAGCCTCATTCTCTCCCCTCCATTTGCCCCGGTGAAGAAACAGCTCCTTACCCACACCTGAGCCAGCCCTGATGAGTCCCAGGCATTGGCGTGGCTCCACAGCAATTCTGGGGTTGGAGGGTCAGGAGCTGCTCTCCATCTCGGACATCTTCCAACACTGAGATTTCCATTCTGCGTGTGCAGGGAGAGAGGAGCACTCCCAACCCCTCCGCACTGCCCGAGCCCAGCCACTCCTGCCCTGTGCGGGCGCCCCGGGCCCCCAATGCCCGGCTGGATCGGGGCAGTGTGACCCACGCCACGCTGCCTGGCTGGATCAGGGCAGTGTGACCCACGCCACGCTGCCACCATGGCCTCCTCGGACGGGCTGCAGTACCGGGCTCTCTACGAGTACCAGAAGGACCGGGAGGAGGACCTGGCGCTGTGCCCCGGGGACGTGCTGACGGTCAGCAGGGCCGGGCTGCTCAGCAGCCCCAGCTACAAGGACGGGGACGAGCGCAACCCCCAGGGTTGGCTGCACGGCATCAACGAGCGCACCAAGGAGCGCGGAGACTTCCCCGGCACCTACGTGGAGTACCTGGGTCCCGCACGCATCGCCACCACCACCACCAAGGCCAGGCCACGGCCCTTGCCCCTGCCACCCGCTGGGACCCCCACACCCTGGGGTGAGTGCTGGGGGAGCAGGAAGGTGGGAGCCCACGGGTGCGTGTCCCCTGCAAGATGGCGAGGGTGGTGTGGAGCCAGGGTGGATGCTTGCGATTTAGGTGGCTTGGTGGGAATCCGCCCTCAGGATGGGGATCCAGACACAGTAAGAGGAGCTGTCCCAGGAATTACCTGCCCTGGTGCATCAGGGCAGCCTCAGGGGAGGCAGGGGGTGCCTCGAGTGTCGTTACCCCCCCAGGCAAACATGCTGCAGGGATTGCTCCTCACCAGCATCCCAGGCTGGCTGCTGTGCTGGCATGGGGTGTCCGAGGGGATCCACGTCTGTGAGAGCACAGGAGAAGATGGAGGAGCCCTTTGGGCCCCCAGAGAAGATCAGAAAGCCCCATGGTGGTCCCCCAGAGACTTTTTTTCCAACTGCTCTTCTCCCCACCACTGCGGCACCTGATTCAGGCTGCTCTCAGTGCCCTGGCAAGCTCTGGCCCTTGGCCAGCTCCCGGCTTCATTGTCACTTTGTGCAGGCTGGGACAGGGAACAATCTTGGCAGGCAGTGGAATTGGTCCCTGGGGGGCTCCTCTATCCCTGGGGGCTGCAGCACTGGGAGGAATATTCAGGAAGACCCTTCCTGGCACGGAGGCCTCCAGCCATTTCTCTGCCGAACTCGTGCAGCCAGCTCTGCCCTCACCACAGCCTAGGGCCTTGGGGCCAGGAGGGGTTTCACAGCAGTTACATAATGTACACAAGCTAAAAAAAAAAAAAAAGCCAAGTAAGAATCCCCCCTTCGAGCCAGGCATGTCCTGGCAACCCCAAAGCCATGGTGCTCTCCTGCTCCAGGATGTGACGGAGGAGAAATGGCTGTCTGTGTGGGCCTGGGCTGGGAGAGAGGCATCACCTCACCTGTGACTGCTCAAAACCTGCCCAGTTGCTGATCTAGCACTCTGGGCACCCTCCCTGCCCAGTCTGGGACCATGGCACAGAGAACCTGCTTCCCCTCTGGGCTGGATGGGCATTGGAGGTACCTTGGTCCCAGGTTTAGAGGGGTGTCCACTGATGAGGAGTCCATCTCTCTTCAAAATATGGTTCAGGACCACCTTGCCACCATGATTTAAGAGGTGGGGACCACCTGGCTCCTGAGCTGAGCACTGCATCATCCATTCCATGTGTGGGGTTGCCAAGCAGTTCCTGATGTGGAGCCCCCCCAACCATTTGAAAAGGATGCTGGGCCCTCCTCTGCCTCCCCTCCCAAAAGTGCAGGTGCTCCTCCCTGACCAGTGCTCTGAGTGCACCAAGGCGGCCACAGTCCCACCAGCACTGGTGAGGCTCCAAGAGCAGCTACATGCTGGCTTTGAAGGAGGGTGGAAGCCACTTTTTGGGGGTGCTTACCCTGCCAGATGGAGGGTTTGAGCCTCCTTCCCAGTCAAGCCCGACGTCGTGTGAGGAGCCCTCTGCCCTGGCTGTTCAGCAGGCTGAGCCCTGGCAAACTCGGTGCTATAGCATGGACAGCTTGGGTCAGACAGGAGCAGACCCTGGGGGTCTCCAGCCTTATTCACCAGGGAGAAGTGTGAAGTCACCTTCTTGCTTCTGCCCTTGCTGCCCGCCCCTGTGCCTGCCTCACACAGGGGTTGGCATGGGCTCCTCTCCAAGGGGCTGGGACATGTGCCCCGGGACCCCTGCCCGCAGGTGCTGGGGATGTGGTGATGCCCCACAAGTCAAGGAAGCTCATCTGCCTGGAGAGCCTGGCCCATGCTGGAGGTGTCAGCACAGGAGCCCCAGCCGTGCATGTGCTTGGGCAAGGGGATAACAAAATTTTTAAAATGTAAAATTCATATTTTTTAGTAGGGGGAAAAAAAATCCTTAAGAGCAGGTTTTGGGGGTAGGTTGTGGAGAGTGCTGCTGTCTGCAGGACGTGCTCTGGCCATGGCCAGGCGTCCAGCCCATGTCCAGGGGCATGTTGGGTGCCACCTCCTCAGTGCTGTGCTGTGGGATGCCCCTCTGTGGAGTGCCTTTCCTGAGGCAATGCCAGGGTGTGCAGGCACCTCAGCGGGGGAGATTCGTGTCCCACAACCACATCTTTCTGCAGCAGGGGAGCAGTGTGTGCCATTTTACGTCAGTTTAAACCCAAACCTCCTGGCTGGCGAGAGTTCCCTTAGAGTAAAAATCTCCAAAATCCTTTTGAAAGAGAAGGTGCTTTTGGTTTTCTTTTTTTTTTTTTTTTTTAATTCTTGCCATACTGTTTCCATTCCCAGATGGAGGTTTGAGGGATATTTTTTTTTGGCCAGCCCTAATTTATTTTTCTGCGACAGCAGTGCACCACCCAGAGTGCCCTCAGTGCCCACCGAGCCCTGGTGCCACACAGGGACCCTGAGCCATGGGGGAAGCCCTGAATGACAGAGAGACACTGCATGTCCCAGCCGTGCCTTCAAGTCAGGGCTGACTCTGCAGGGAGAAATGGTCTTATTTTTTTAATTAAATAACATCCTGAAGATGACTCTGCAGCAGATCCGAGTCCCAGGGGATTTCCCAGGAGCTCAGTGGCTGTTTTGCCCCTGACTATTGTGCCTGGTGGTCCCACTGCCAAGAGGGATCACCTCCACCTCACCTGGGGCTGGAGCCAAGCAGTGTGTCAGGATGCTGGGGTCCATCTTGGCACAGCTTGGGGCCATTCCTGTTGTTCCCAGCAAGGAGGAACAGACATTTATTTTTCTGCAGTCACCACCTTACCCCTAAGCCATTGGTTTGGAGGAAAAGCCCAGTTTTGCCTAATTACAAAACCACTCATGCGGTGGTGACATTTTTACATGAGCTCCCAACGATGTGCTTTGCTTTAAACCCTGAAATCTTCCCTATTCCCACCCAAGGCACCCACACATCCCCGTTGGGCAGCAGAGGAGACCCCCTTCCTGGGCTTTGGGGTTGCAGCCGTGCCTGGGGACTGGATCAGCCACCCACGAGCGGGAGGTTTGCATCCCTCCCTGTTCTCCAGGGAGCACCAGGGCATCACTGCGGTGAGGATCAGAGCCTGGATCCACCTGTTGTGGCCAGGCTGTGTTTTTGCAAAAGACTGGAGGCAGCTTGGCCCTCCCCAAAGTCCCTCTATTTTTTTTCTCCCAGCATTTCTACATGTAAATGTCTGTACTGCAGCAGTTGCACAGGGCTCTGATGTGCTGCAGCCAGTGGCAGTCCCTGCCCCTGCCAGGCCCCTGCCCACTGCCTTTCTAGGGCTTTAAAGGCCACCAAAGAGAGAGAATGGGGAGAAATCCCAGAACTGCACTGCTGGAGTCTCCCTCGGGTATAACCCGCACAGGAAGGGTTCATCAGCTGGGGTAAAAAGGGACGGGTGGATACAACATGAGCTGGGGTAAGGACAGCTGCTCTCCTGCCTCCTGAGGGGTTTGCTCCTCTCTGTCATGGTCTGGGGTGAGGTGTCCTTGGTATAAAACCCAGGAGTCAGCAGTACATGGGGATTTGTGCCATGGGAAGCCTGACCATGTTTGGCCAAAGGGCTCTTCAAGGGCTGAGGGAGGTCTCCACCAACCAAGGACTGAGCCCTGCCAGGGCCTGTGCTCGATCCTGTCACGGACACCAGAGAATCCAAGTGGGTGAGAGCTGCAGAGAGCCATGTCGGTGGTGGGTATGGATCTGGTTCCCAGCTCCTGCCTGGTGTCACTGTGGGCTGTGGGTGATGAGTGGGGGCAGTCCCGGTGCCATAGGAGGAGAGGTGGGGAAGGGGTTTTGGCCTGAAGGGTCTCCATGCCCAGGATGGGATGTTCCCCACGGGCAGGGCATGTGCCTGAGCACGTCTTTGCATCTCAGCAAGCAGCTGAGCCCCCAACAGTGACTCTTACTGCAAAAAGAGGGTAAAATAAGGGAGAAGTGCTCCAAAATTGGACAAGCCTGAGCCAAAGTATTGGCTGTGGCTCTGCCAAAGCAGCAGCTTGATCCTATCATGGGGCAGCTGAGAAAAGAGACTGGAATTCCTGCAGGCAGGAATTTCCAAACCTTTTCTCCCCTTCTTTCCATCACAGGGCTCCCTGGGCAGGCAGAGCTCGCCGAGCATCCCACCCTCCCCGAGCAGGCACTGCCGACTGTGGCCAGGCTCATCGAGGCGCTGGAAAAACAAGGTACGGAGACCCGGGTTGCCCATCCCTCTGCAGGGCACACAGTGGGGCACACGTGAAGCCACTGGCTCTGCCGTGCTCAAAGAGGCCCCAAGAGCATCACCAGAGCCAAACCTCTGCCCACTCACCCCAGTACCCACCCAGAGTGGGAGCTTGGCGTTCTCGGTCCCTGCCTGCTTCCATTATGTTGGAAAGGAGGATATGGAACTCAGCATTAACCCCTCTCTCCTGCCTGTCCCCCAGGTCTCGACAGTGAAGTGCTCTACAGATCCGGCCCCAGTGCCCTGGGGGATGCTGAGCTGAAGCAGGCCCTGCTGACAGGTAAGTCCCAGAGCCACATCTTTCCCTATATTCCCGGGAGGGAAGGGGGCTGTGGAGGTGACGCTGCCCTGGCACAGCAGGGAGGGGTTACAGCTCCAACATCATTACGGCCCTAATCCCATCTCTGTGAGGCCCTGCCTCTATGCAGACCCCTCTCCACTCCCCCAGTAATCCCACGTGATGCAGCCAGGAGGGTGCAGGTGCGGGGCTGGGGCACTTCACTAGGAGCTCTATTATTTTTTAGGGAGAAAAATACTGTTGGGGTTTTTTTTTCAGATCTCTAGGGTTTGTATCTGAGGATCAGGGCGGTCAGAAAACCTCTTGTGGGTGCGATAGGGAAAAAGAAAGAGGAAAGGAAAAGCTTATTATTTAGGAGAACGGGAAGCGGTTTGCGGGACTTTGGGGCATGAGCGGGGTGGGGAGGAGGGGAAAAAAAACATCTTCCCCACCCCTGCTTCTAAATCCACGGCTGGGATAGGATGGCACGGGGCGGCGAGGGGGGGAAGAGGAGGGGGGACACGCGATGCATCCAGTGTGCCGCTCAGATCTGGGTACTTGGGGGGTGGGGGGGCTGCGTCGAGCATCCCCATCGTCCGGCCGCGGTGCCCAGAGGGCGGCACTGTGACACCAGGCACGGGCGGCCCCGCACAGCCCCGGGCCGGCCCCACATCCCACCGCATCCCGGGCGCTGCCGGCCGGGGGGCGGCGGGAGCCGGGCCGTGTTGCTGGGGAGAAGGGCTGTGATGAAATCGCTATATTAAGCACCATGACCTCATCGCTTCCCGCGCACCGGGAGCCGAGTCCCGCCGGGCGGGGAAGGAGTGGTGCAGGAGAGGAGATGCTGGAGCTCCCGGGGCTGCTCCGTCCTCACTGCCCGAGGAGACCTGCGCTCCCCCGGGGGTGATGGGGGTACAGGGCACCCCACCACCCCACTCTGCTCTGCCAGCTGTGGGCTCAGGAAGCCCAGAGCAGCAAGTGCTGTTCTTCACAGCCTTGTCCCCTGGCCCAGATTTTGTGGCTGAGCTCTGGAGAAGGTGAAGGCATCCAAGAGCAACCCCCTCGGCTGCTCTGGGCACTGGTGCCTAGGCTGGACAGGGGCAGCATGAGAAGGATGCTTTGCTTTCTGAGCACGCAGGAGTTACAGGTCCTCCATTCTTCCCATACAGCCGGTGCAGCATTCCAGGCAGGCCCAGGCCTCCCACAGGGAGCCACTGCACCACAGCAGTCACTGCCAAAATCCTGCCCAGCCTTGGGAGACTCCCCCTGCCCAGGGGCAAACCCCACTGTCTTGGCAAGAGCCTGGGCTAGAGCTCTGAGCAGCTTCAGGGTCTGTCCAGGTCTGTCCATCTCCCAGTTCAGGGCCCAGCACCAGGCAGAGAGATGCCATCATGCTCTTCAAACCATTTGAAAGCCCTGAAAAATCACCAACAGCCCTGGGAGACTTGATATTCCCAAGCCCCCATCTCCTCTGGGACCAAAATCTTTTATTTGGCACTTTAGGGGGCTGCCCTGTGTGCTCAGCAACACTGAGCTGGGCAAAGCTAGAGCTCCTCAGAGCTGGCTGGAGGGAGTAGGGTGTGTAGGTATGTGTAGGTAGGAGGGGTAGTATTAGCTCTCAGCTGAAGAGGCTGATGCTCAGCCCTGCCAGAGGGATGCTCTGCAAAAAGGATGGGAATGATGCTCCTGCCAGGGTCAAACATCCCAGCAGAGGCCAGGCTTGGCAGCCTCCTCTCCCTGCAGCCTCCTGCAGAGGAGAGACCCAGTGGTATGTCCTCAGGATCCTGCTGGAGCCCAAACTGGGATGGGGAGGGCAGGAGAGCATCTCTGGCTGCCACACGAGCCCTTTCATTGCATGGTGGAGTAAAACATCCCTGATGAAATATTGGAGTTTCCTTGCCCCACACATGAGCAGTCAGAGCTGAGGGTCACATTTCTCTTCCTCCTGCACTCCTGATGGCTCGTCCCTCCAGTGTCCCATCTCTGCCAGCAGCTCACCTGCAAAAGTCAAGCTCCATCTTGGAGAATGGGGAGAAATTGGAGCCAGGGTTGGCAGTGGCTGGAACCAAACCACATCTCAGCTGGGGAGAAAATGGGGTTCCAGGGGCAGGGGTTTCAGCTTCCCTGCAAATACCCAAATCATGCTGGTGTTTGGCAGTGGTGGCAGTAAAACTGCTAGAGAGTGCAAAAGAAATGGAGTAGGGGCTGGAAAAGTTCAGGTGTTGGTTTTCTAACCCCCAAATCATAATGTGTCAGAGAAGACAGAGTGTTTTCTACCCTGAAAAGGCATCTGAACCTCCAGTGGGAAGGAGGAGGATGGTTGTCTGGGGAGAAGGAGATGTGCAGGTCAGAGCAGCCCTGCCTGTCCCAGGGAGCCAGTGGGCATTGTATCCCTGGGGCTGGCAGCAAAGGTACTCATCTGAGTTGTGTTGATCAAACCCTTTTCCTGTCACGGGCCCTTTTGGAGCCCTTGCCCTTTGGGGACCTAGAAGGACGGGGCAACCCCTGGAGCTGAAAATCACCCAGGCTTTGGGATGAAGGTTTCCCATCCTCATGGGGCTGCAGCAATGTTGGGCAGAGCAGACTTGGATGCAGCATGGCTCCACATGGCTCTGCAGCCTGTGCTGAGCCTGTCCCCATCCTGTCACTGGTGACATACTACAGGTCAGTGGCATCTGACCACTGGCTAGAGCCTGGGCATCAAAATTGGTACTTCCATGTTGGATGGTACAAGAAGAATTATTTATAGGTGAAAAAAAAAGGAATCAAAGACAGAGCTCATCAGTGAAGGGAGGTCAGTGAACTGAGTGCCTTCACTGCCACCTGGCTCAGGTGACACCAGGGCTGGCGAGTGAAGCACGGACCCAAAGGGTGGTTGGGCTCACAGCTGGCTTATCCTGACTCCAGAGGAGAGTGAATTGTTTTAGGACACTGGGTGCTCAATTTGGACCTTTATGCCCCTTAAGAGAGGCAAGAGGGGCCATGTGACATCACTGAACACGGGAGTTAGTCACATGGTGGCACTAAAAGGAGACTTACAGAAAAGCTGCAGTTCCACAGAGGACTTGGGAGAACTCACCAAAGGGTGGGAGGTGATCAGCCAGCCAGGAGCCCCACTGCAGTGGCAGGGAAAGAGAATGGGCAGAAAAAGAGGAATAAAGCAGAGCTTTAAACTGCAGCATCAGGGTGCAACGCTTACCATGGCACCTGGCACCCAACACTCCCTGCAGTGCCCAAGCTGGGGGAGGTTTGGCTTGGGGATGGCTGCAAAGTCCTGTGTGTTGTGGCTGGGCAGTGCTGGGATGGTCTGCATCCTCACCCCTTCTCCCTGGGGTGAGATCCTGCACAGAGATCCTGCAGCACCCCCTCCCCCCCGCCAGGTCCCTGGGTGCCTTGTATGTCTCAGATGGGGCTGAGCCCATCCGGGATGGTGGCAAAGCACCGGAGCCTCCCCCACACTTTGGATAACCCCTACCCTGCTCTGCGCTCTGGCCCGCAGCCATAAACACCGAGACCCTTCCCCAGATACAAGAGCGGCGCTGGGAGAAGCCTCCGCTGTTGTCAGGGCCAGGCAGAAGCTGCCTGCGACTCGGGGTGCCAGGGAGAATGTGTCGGCAGCGCGAGGCGGATTGGAGCCGGTGTCTCCAGGCGTGCCGTGGCTGCGCTGCCATCCCGCGCTTTGATCTGGGGCCCCGGCGCTGAGCAGTCTGCCTGGAGACACGCTCACGTGCCCGGGAATTAGGTCAGGTCTCGGTGGGGATTAGCGAGCAATGGTGGGTCCCGGGGCTTCACTGGGGCTGCCGGGAGCTGCTGCTAGGCAGAGAGGGTTGGGAAGTGAAGAGCAGCTTGGGGGGTCTCACACTGCTCCCCCCCCCCATCACAGTGTGGATGCCCAGGGAGGGAGAGCATCCTCATCCTCATCCCTGGGATGCCAGAGAGACTTCGAGGCCCACAAGGGCTCTGGTTTCCCCTGGCCAAGCTATTAACTCCACCAAGATGACTCTCCTCCCGAGCACGAGGCGCCCCGGTGCCTGCCGCACTGCTTTTTATTTATACCTGCAGTGGAAATAAACCCCGTGTCGTCAGAGCCTGGCGAGAGGCATGAGCTCATCTCTTATATTTGGTGGTGATGAAAGAAGGGTAAATAAACGGCAGCAGCAGAGACGTCCCTGCCGGACCCATCAGGGAGAATTGGGTGCGAGTTTTTGTCATGACCTCCAAGAGGTGCTGGGGAAGCTGACGAAGGGAACTGCCCTTGGGAAGCTGAGGTGGCAGAAGGAAGCCTCACTGGGCACCCTCAAAAGGGCGCCCAGTACCCCTGCCCTGGCTGAGTGCAAGCCAGGGATATGCTGAGATGAAACCCAGCTGGGAGGGTGATTGGGGCTGCCAGGTGCTCCTGTGCATGGGCAGAGGGTGCCCTGGCAGCTGCCAAGTCCCCAGCACAAGGTAGCAGCAAGCTGGCTGGGAGATATTACAATGAAGCTGAATCAAAGCTGGAAAATATTCCCTGATTCAGCGCACAGTTCCCCAGTAAACCCCCACTGTGGGTTGCCCAGGAGCCTCAAATGCCTGGTCAGGTCTGGGGGATGTACAGGTCCTTGGGCAGGCATTATCCATGTGGATTAGAAGGCATATCCCCCAGAACTGGACAGCGAGGACATCCCTCCAGCACCCACTGGCAATCAGAATCAAAAGGTATGGAAGGGGTAGAGAAACTCCCAAATCAGTATTTCAGTCAGCCCCAGGTACAGGTGGTTTGGGTGCCCCTCTGTCACAGGGAACATGCACCCAAGAGTGTCACACTGCAGTAGCACTTGCCCAGCTTGGCCTGTTGGACTGACCTTGCTGCACCTGGCCGGGAGTGGGGCCGTGGGTGCTGGGCAGGGTCTGCACCCTGTCACCCACACGCTGTCCGGGGATGTTGGTGCAGCCGTCACCTGTGGCCACATGCAGGGGACAGCTGGTTACCAGGACCTGCTCAAGCCTCTCCTCCAAAACAACCCCCCACCTCCTCCATTACACCTCTTGGCTAAACATCCTCTGCGTTTACTGAAACTCTGAGCTTACTCACACCTCCCTGGCTGGCTGCAGCTGCAGGAGAGGTCCTGGAGTTTCCTGCCCAGCCTGACTCAGCCCAAAACCCCGGCACCCTTCTGCCTCTGCTGGGATGTGGGCTCTGGCATCCCAGTGGGAGGAGGCTGGGAGCACCCATTGTCTTTCCCTCTGGGCCGGTGGTCATCCCATGCACCCTTTCTCCAGTCCCAGATTTATCCCTGCTTTTCACCCCTCCGTGGGGAAGGCATGCTCTCCACTGGTCCCCGGATTCTTGCTCTGACAGCAGGTCAGCAAGTAGGTTGTGTGCTGAAAGGGGTTGGTATGGGGTTAAGGTTGGGGTTTTGGGGTATTTTCCTTCTATTTATGGCAGGCAGATAGAATCCCTCCGTCATTCCTCCGTCATTCCCCTGGGGAAAGGACGGGAACATCTGGAGAGCAGCGGGAGAGCATTGACTCATCCTGCAGCTTCATTAACTTCTTATAGCTGGTTATCATCTCCCTCTGATAAGAAGAGAGCAGCATCCGTGGGGTCAGGCCTGTGGTAATTGTCTGGGAAGGCTCCAGGGTTAACCCTTCCCCAGCTGCCGGCTGAGCCTCCCTGAGCTGCCGGGGCACAGCCGGTGCCAGAGAGCAGCTTGGAGCAGCCCCGGGTTGTGTTCTCAGCCTAATGGGGAGCCCAGCTCAATGGCAGCTCCAGGGGGAGGAGAGGAGCTGAGGCAGGAGGATGCCACTGCACCTCCAGGAGGAAGGGGGCAACGGGCTTAATGGCTATTTCTAGTCACAGAGAATGGTGCCACCAGCAATCAGTCCCTGTCGGAGGGGTGTGAATCCCATCGTGCCTCTCTCTGGGTGTAAAGATGTTTTTGAGTCCTGCTTTGAAACCGGCTGAGCCTTCCCTTTGAACACCCCCCCAGGCCCATGCCTAACGAGGCAAACAAGATAATTAGGCCACGGTGGAGCCCGGAGCTGGTCGCCTGGGGCCAGCGCCCGGCGGCGGCCCCCTGCCTGCACAGGAACAGCTTGTGGCTGCTCTCCTCAATTCGTGCCATCATCCTCAAGGCGAGTGACAGGTCCCTGCAGAAATCTCTGTGGCGAGTGAGAAGTGCTTTGGGGTTTGCCCAGTGCATTCCACTGATGGGAGAAGCTCTTTGCAATGCAACAAGGCTCTGAGACCCACCAGCAGCATCCCTGGGTTTTAGCCATGCACTGCGAGGATTCAGCCCAAAACAGGTGTTGGAGCATCTTGTGGGATCCCTGACCCCACTCTCCTCCACCTGCCCATCTTGAGACAACCTGTCAGCTCATTTCTCCAGGGCACCCCCTGGTAACAGTCACCCCCTGGTAACAGTCAATTGTGAATTGTCTGTCACAAACCCTGGCAGAAATAACACTTTTGGCCAGCCAAGAAGGTCCAGAAGTGTGGCTGGGAGATGGCAGCATGAGCACAGACCAGAGTGGGGTCAGGGTGCATCTGGCACTGCCCTGCCCACCTCGAAGATGCCAAGGGCAGAGTGGTCCATGGGATGATGCTGTGACTTCGTGGGGTGCCAGAAAGGCAGCACCCACCTTTGCCCTGGGTCATGTCTGGCCAGACTGGATGGCTACCCACCCCAGCGTGGTGGCATCTCTCCCAGCTGTCCCCACACTGCCCCAGGGCACAGTTCCCAGCCGGCTGGGTGCTTGCCCCTGAGGATGAGGTAGTGTCTCCCACGGCTGGGTTAAAGGCTTCGCTTCGGGCATTGGTCAATCTGTTTTCTCTCCGGCCTGGGAGCCAAATGGAAGGCACTGGCCATAAGGGACCCACTATGGCTTCTTGACCCCGAGCAGGCGGGCAGGCTCCCAGGCTGCCTGGCCCACAGTGGGGACATTCCAACGAGAGGAGATCAAGGTCAAGGTGACCAAAAACAGCTTTTCCCAGCTGCTTCCCATTCCAGCCCTGCTGACCATGTGTCTCTAAAGCCTCGTCCTAGGAAGTAGCATTTCTCCTCTCCTTTGGGTTTATTGCCCAGAGGAAGTGCAGCTGAAATGGCTGGAGACTCGTAACATTTTCTGCTGAAAAATGCTGGCCTGGGAGATGGAGCATCTCCCAAAATGGCACTGGTTTCAGTAAAGCTGCATCTAGGGGTAAAGGCCTAGAGGAGGAAGGGGAGGGGGGTTCAGAGCAGAGCAAGCCCCCTGTCTTCGTAGTCACACCATGCAATTGGGGGCCTAATACAGCATCTTTAAGAAAGTGCCAAATTTGCTTTTTTTTGTTCAAAAAAAAATTAACCTTTTCAAACCATACCAAATATGTTGGGCTTTTTTATTATTCCCGACCACCTCAGACATCCTCCAATTTCTCCTACAAGGAGAATTTCAAAACATTGCATTTGGCTCCAGTTCGAATCAAAGCCAGATTTTGAAACCTCCAGATCTTTGCAAAAGGGACCGACGTCCTCTGGACGGCCACCACCCAGCCCAGCCGGGCTGAGAGACCTCCAAGACAAACGCATGAGGCAATACCAAAGGATGCTGAAAGGGCTCTTCCCCCTGGACCCTGGTGAGGCAATGTCCCCGTGCTGGCCCAGCCACGGGGCTCAGACAGACACATCCCACCCTTTGACTCCTGCCGGACCGTGGGACAGTTCTGCTCGTAGCGCTGCCCCTGTCCTGAGCCCGGGCTGTGTGATCTCAACCCCTCCCTGTGCTTCCCCCCCTTCCTGGAGCATCATTCACCACCTCCCCAGGGCAGCTGCCTTTCAGGGCTGGGAGAAGTGATGCCAATTGGGGCACATTCACAGTGTTTCAGGATCACTGGGGGGTGGCATGGGCCTTTAGCAACATGAATTGCCTGGGGGACCATAACCCCATTCTGTGAATGCATTTTCCAAGCAGTTCCTCCTGGGCTGGGGTCAGCACATGGTACCTGGCCCTGATGACTGGAGGATGCTTGGGAGGGCTGCTCAGTCCTTCCCATGGGTGCTATCCTGCAGTGGGACCCCAGTGGAATGGTGAGATTCCCTGCCCCATGCACTGGATGTGCAGTTCACACAAAGCAGAGATGCTACCTCGTGCTCTCCATGGGCACGTGGAACTCGGGGTCAGTGGAAACTGGGACAGGAATATTTGCTGGGCGGGGGTGGTGGTGGCAGTGAAATCATGGGCTGCCACACTGGGGAGATGGGCGAAGAAATCAGCCCCTATGTCTGGAGGAAGGTCCACAGGGATGGAAGAGCTCTGAGCTCTGCACCAGAGGGGCAGAACCACGGGCTCATGGTTCCTGCTGGCTCTTTCCCTGCAGACGCCTCGGCTGTGGACATGGACCTGTATGAGGCCCAGACACTGGCAGATGCCCTGAAGTGGTACCTCCAGGAGCTCCCGTCGCCCCTCATCCCTCCAGCTCTCTACAGTGACTTGGTCCACATGGCTCAAGGTAAGCACACCCTAGCTCTCCCCACACCTGGGACCTTTGTGAGGCTGAAGAAGCTTTGGGTAGACCCTAAAAAGCCTCCCCAGCATCTCCAGGGTGGCTCTGACCTGATCCCCTGCCCAATGCTGCACTAAGGGCAGGTTCTGAGAAGGACCACTGGGAACATCACATGTGCCAGAGCAGCACCACAGCATTTGGGAGGTGATCTGGGAAAGCAAGGGGAGGCCCAGGGGTCTCCTTTGCCCCCACCACAGCATGGTCTTCTCCTGCTGCAGTGCCCGGAGAAGGAGGTGCTGCCTGCCAGGACGGGTGACTGCCAAGGCTGGGTGATGCTGGCCCCAGAAGAAAGCGTTGTTATAATATTTTGGCTCTGCTGCCTGGGAATTTTTTCCTGTAATCTCATTAACTCTTGGCTTTATATGGGCACAGAAAATTCTCTGCTTTTTCAGCTTAGTGCCATTAGGAAGTGCCTTTAGATCCCTGCAAGCTTTTCCACCTCTGTGCAAATGTATGAGACCATTAAGGTTTTGGTTTTATTTGATTTTTTTCCAAATAAACAGAGCAGGGCTCGTACCCAGGCCAGCAGAGCCCATGGTCCATCTCAACAGTGAGCCTGGACCAAAATGCATTTCATATGAGCCCTCACCGAGCTGCTCAGCCCCTCCCAGCCTGAGGCCCTGGGGGCATCACCAGGCACACATGAAGCCCTTGCCCACCTCGTTAGACAGGACCTGAATCCCTTGTTGCCTGTGAAACGAGGATTTCCCCTTTCACAGCAGCTCTCGTCTCACTGCCAGTTGCTGCAGTATCCTCCATCCCCGAGCATCACCTCCCCATCCTAAGCCAGATTAGTGCCTGGGCAGATCATGTTCTTGGCTGCCTTAAGAGGCACTAAAAGATCACCCATGGCCAGACCAGCATGGCCTTTCCCTACCCTGTCCTGATGGGAGAAGGCCACAGGCTCTTTGTGGCCTCCAGCAAGGCAGAGGGGACACATGGACAAGGCAAGGGATAACACAGCCCATCCTCCCTGCCCTGCGCTGGGACACGGAGCCAGAAGAAATACCCCTGGGGCTGGTGGCACAGAGAAGCTGCCTTCCCCTCACCCTTCAGAGCAGAAATCAAAGGCTGCCTCCCTTCCAAGGATAAAAACGCAATTAGGAAGCAATTAGCTGGGTTGCCTCGTTAAGCAACTTCAAAGGGAAGCGCCTTTCCCTGCAGCCTGTGCTGCAGCGGGCTCTGCTCCTGGCACAACAGGGGCAGGAGGAGGAGGAGGAGGGGGCAGGAACGGAGGAGAAACCAATGGAAAGGGGATATCTCTGGGGCTTAAAAGAAAAAAAATGAAAATATAAGTCTTTGAGGAGACAGTGCTGGGTTTTGGCAGCCTGCCCTGCAAGGCTCCTTCTGCCCTGCTAGAGGCTGAGGGCTGGAAAAGCAGCAAGATGACCACCTGCAAAAGGAGGGGGAAAACATCGCCAAATTCCCCCTTTGGCTGTGGGCCTTCTCCTGCGGGATCCTCTGGGTGCAAAAAGGTGCAAAAAAAGCAGGGATTGGGATAGGGGAGGCCTGGAGCAAAGCCAAACATGCCTCAGGAGCAGCTCGTTGGATACGAGGACTCACAAACACCCCATTACCATCCCAGCTGGGTTGCAGACCTGCTTTGGAGGGGATCCCAGACCCCTTCCCCTGCAGCTCTGGTGCACCCTGGCCCCAAGGATGGATGCTGGGAGCTGGCTGGGCACTGGCCAAGCCTCAGTCCTGGAGCAAAGAGCCTCGAGGAGCTGAGTCAGCCCCCGACCGAGCCAAGCTTTGAAGGTGGCTGAGACCAACCCAGCCCTGGGGACCTCCCTGTGCCCCGCAGATAAAAGGGCTGGGACAAGGCAGGGATGGATGATGGCTGGACAGCGACTGTTTCCTGTGCCTGGAGCGGACTGCAATCCCAGGGCACTGATCTCACAGATCACAAGACCAGGGAGCCCCAGCCAAGGCTGCCAGAGGGCACTGGGGACATGGAATAGGACACTGGTGGGAATGCCATGGGCTGTGGGCTGCTCGGGACACCCGTGATGGGGGTTCTGGCAGTACCTCCATGATGTACAACACCACCAGGTGCCTGGTTTCATTCATGTGGGCAATTCAAGCATCGCTGGAAGTAGCTGTACCCCAGTCAGCCCTCCCTGTCCTGTATTTCATGGGGTGTGAGACCACAATGCGGGGGCTGAAGGGGCCTCACTACAGCCACACCTGCAGCCCAGGTGCACATTTGGGTTTTTGCCTCCTAAAGAGCCTTTTCCCTCCCAGCTTGCTTTATCTGCAGGGGAGGGCTGAGCCTTTAAATTCAGCAGATCTTCCAGCTGGTGCCCATTTCCCCACCTCTGCTTTGCTCTGCCTCTGCCATGGCTTTGCTGTGCACCAGGGCAGGGTTCTCACTGTTCTCCTCTGTTGGAGCATCAGTCAGGGGTGTTTAGGTGTAGCCCTTGCCATGTGAGAAGCTTAGCCCCCCCATGCTCCCTCCCTGGCTGTGCTGAGAGGAGGAATGTGCTAAAGGCACCTGACAACCTGATCTGGGATGGTGGGGTGGTGTGAGTGGGTAAATGGGGCTGGCAGGTCCCAGCAAGAGGAGGCCAAGACCGTGAAGACACTTCTGCATGCCCTGGGATATCCAGGTGTCCCCCAGCCTGGCTGGGAAGAGATGGGCTGCATAGGTTTTGTGGAAGAGGTTAAGATCAGGGATTCTTGGGTCTCTGGGGGGGAGTAGAGAACTGCCACAACTCATGCCATGTGTGCTGGGGGGTGCCAGGCTCCCATGAGAGGCAAGGGGATACCCTGACCTCCTGAACTGACCATTTTCTTCCTCTGCTCCTCTGCTGCAGAGACCCCAAGCCTGGAGGAATGTGGCCAGCGAGCCAGAGCCCTGCTGGCCCCCCCAGCCCTGCCACAGCCCCAGGCACTGCTCCTGCGCCAGCTCGCCCGCCACTTCTGCCACCTCTGCCAGGGCACCCACCGGAGCCGCTTCTCACCCCGGCTCCTCGGGGAGCTTTTTGGGGAAGTGCTTCTCCGCCCTGTGGCAGCCAGGTGAGGTGCCCCTGCCAAGCATGGGACAGGGTGGGTGAGAGGAGGGTGCCCGTAGCCAGGCATGGACAAGCTGGTCTCAGCCAAGCTGGTTTTGCTGGATGGCAGCCCACCAGTGGCCCAGTCCCAGGGTTTTCCGAAGGGGGGAGCTGGATCTGGGAGCTCAGATGCTCAGACATCACACCCATTCCCACGGTGACCGGGCATGATGCACATATGGAACTGGGATACGCAGCGTTGCCTCGGTCCCACAGGAGATCCACCAGGGCAGCTGGCTGCTGTCCCAGGGGGGTTGAGGGTCTCCAAGGAGGCTGAGGTGCTGGCATCCTCACAGACCCCCTCCTTCTCCCCACAGCACCGAGGCAAGCCCTGAGCTCCGTGCAAGGATCCTCGAGTCCTTCATCATGGCCAGCGAGATGGCAGAGCTGCCGGCAGCTCCCGGTAAGAGATGTCCAGCTGGTGGTGGAGGGGGGGCAGCAGGGGTGAAATTCAGGGAATTGACAGCAGCAGGTCACGGGGCAGTTTTGGTGGCTGGTGCGGTAGCAGGAAGGTGCCCATGTCCCTGTGGCACTGCCCGGGCTACGCTGACTTCATGGGCAGGCAATCTGTTCCCATTGCCCTCCCTTCTTTCTCCTCACAGGTAATGATTTTGGGGCATTTCTTTGCAGCCTCTCAGAAGGTTTGCAGCTGTTTTCTTGCTTAACGTCTGTGTTACTGCTCTTTGGTGCCAGTGTGATGCAAGTGGGTTCTGCTGCCCCATTTTGGGGGCTTGGTATGCGTGGGGGCTGTCAGTGGAGGGCTGCTGTGCAGCTTGTTTTGGTGAGCAGGGATCTGGATACAGTCTGTGAGGGGAAAAAAAGTACCAGCATGATCATAAAATGGCAGGATGGTTCTTGCTAAAAGATCAAATTAGGGTTTATGATTTTTGACTTGCGTTTAGTTCCCATGTGTGCAGAATTGCACTGCATCCACCAACACACTGCTGCTTTCCCTGTGGAGCATCCCCAGGGTGGTGAAAAGGATGGGCACTTGTCCCCCACCTCTCCATGCATGGGAAAGGAGCTGGGAGTGTGGGTTTTTCTGCAGATGTTAATGAGCCCACCCAGCCTCACCGCTCAGGGCAGCAGTCCTGCCTCTTTCATTACCAACACCAGTGTTTGCCTCCAGCACCTCTTTGATCTTTTGTTCTGCTGGCCACTTTCTCTTGCCAGATCCCTCTTGCTGAGTGGCACCTCATGTCCCACTGGTGTCCAAAACTGAAGCACATCACCCCTGTGCCTTCTGCAGCACTTCAAGGATGGGAGGCAAGTGGTCCTTCCAGGCAGGGATGTACACAGGAGGGAGAAAGGTGCTCAGGGGAGCACAAACCACAAACCTTGAGGACCACTGAGACCTACCCTTGGGGGATCCCATCTCCAGGCTGCCACTGAGACCCGTCTGTTCTCCCACACCAAGCTGCCTAGAGCGCCCAGTGCCGAGAGGCACAACTGCTTCCAGGCCTGCTTGGAGATGTGTTGGCACTGGCCCCAGTGAATCTTGTCTCTCTGTGATGTCTCTGGGTCCTTGTCACCACCCTGTCTCCCTGGGGGATGGCTGGGCCAGGCAGTATTATGACTCTTAATATTCCTCATAAATCAGCCCTTTCAGACTTGTCATCTTATTTATTGCTCTCGCCCATGAGTTTGCTGAGATACATGTGTCTCTCTTCCACCTGCTGATCCAGATGTTGGGCAGCTGCAGCTCAGCGGTCCCCAGGGTCACCACTGCCCTCCCTGGACCTTGTGCTGTCATCAGCCGTCCCCACCCTGAACTGAGCAGAGGGGTTGGGCAGGATCCTGGGGTCCTTCTGGGTCAAAATCTCCCCTCTGGGCATCCCACAAGCGTGGGGCAGGACACGGGACAGCTGGGCTCGCTGTGGGACTTCAGACAAGTCCTGCCACCTCCCCTCCCTTTGTACCTAAAAGCGAGGATATTATTACTTGCTTGTCATCACATTAGGATGTTGGGAAGCTTAATTAAACGTCTGCAAAGCGATTTTGAGAGCTGCGGATGAAAGGGGCTATATATAAAGTGCAAAGAATTATTATTAGCGGTGGGTCCGTGCCCCGGCCCCGTTCCCATCACCCTGGCCCCGCTCCCCTGCCTCCCGGCACCGTGATTATTTTGGTGCGTGTGTGGAGTTGTGGTTTTATAATTATACATGTAAAATAGCTATAAATACCCTGCAATAACACGGCGGGTGTGTGCGCATAGCACAGGAATAGGAGTCGGTAGCTGACATAAGGAAACCGCGGTGTGACCTCATTCTGACTCAGATGTAAATATACCTCGTGCGAGGGGGCAGCTGGAGGGTTTGGGGGCTGCTGGGGGGCTGCAGGGGCAGTGGCCTCCTTGGCAGTGAGGGTCATGTTTTGAATGGAATCTGAAGGTGTCTGCTAACTCCGGGGAGGCTCCTTCAGGGTCAGGATCCCTCCTCCTTCACATGTCCTGGGACTGACGGTGGAGTCTTGGATGTTAAAATTGTCAGGAATAAAAATGTCAGTTATGGAATTTGGTTCCTGGAGGGGCTTTTCTGGGTGGATTCGCTGTTGCTGAGTTTGCAGAATGCCTTCCCAAAGGCACTGCTCCTGGAGGGTCTCTTTAGCCACCTGTGGATGGGCTGCGAACAGAAAAACAGGTCTGTGATGGCTCCTGAAAGTTCTTTCTGGTGACTATGGGGTCATGCCGGAGACACTGGTTTGCATAGGGCCATGCACTGGTTTGCATGGGGCAAGGCCACAGATCCATGGCAAAGCTGAGCTGAAGCCTGGGGCCAAGTGACCGCATCCAGGACACCTTGCTGTGCTCTCCAGCAAGCCCCCAGCGCTGGGCAGACATCCTAGGGGGACATTCCCCAGCCCCATGGGGGCCCAGGGGGCACACAGAGCCCACAGCACAACCCCAGGGTCCGGGGAGGGCTGTTTCCCGAGCAGGGTGAGGGGGCAGGGGAAGGCAAAGGGAAGAAGTGATGCAAATACCAGCTCAGCTGAAGGAAGATGACTTCATCTCCTTTTCCTCTCCTGGTGCTATTTATAGTCACTTTAATTTACTCCCCTTTGCTTTATTATCTCTCCAACAAGCCGTTAGCCCTCAGACAGCAGGATGCCTTTACTCACCATGCAGCCCAAAGTTCTGCAAAAAAAAAAAAAAAAAACACAACCCACCACCGAAAAAAACCCAAAAGTGGGGGCAGGAGGCAGGGTAAGGCGGCAGAGTGCCTGGGCAGGAGCATTGCTGTCCTGTGACGTAGCTTTCTGGAGAAAATGAGAGGATTTTTGGCTCCTTTTGGAGAAAAGAGTGAGAATTAAGCAAGGAAGATGTCACCTTCCTCCTTCAGAGCAGTGGCTGGCAGTGCCAGGGTCCCCTCCTCACCCCAGGATGATGTCCCCCTGTTTTGCTGGGCCTTGCTGAGGCAGACACCCCCTGCTTCCCCCCAGGACCCTCAGCCCTGTCCTGCTTTATGTGGGACAGTGGTATCATGCCAGCAGGTGGGGATCAGGCCCAGCCCAAGTGCCTTGAAAACACCTTCCCAGCAAGAAGGTTTGGCATCCCTGGGCTATGGGGAAACTGAGGCACAGCCTCCCCATGGAGTCACCTTTCCAGTGGCTCCGAAATCCAGTCCCTGGGAGCATTGGTCACCAGCTGCCCAGCCCGGACCCCAGCTCCATTGCACCCCACACCCCAGTGCTCGGCAGGGGTGGAGGTCTGCAGTGGTGCTGGTGGTGGGTGACATCCCATGAACATCTCGTGATGTGACACACTGGACACCTCCCAGCCCGAGCCCCATGCAGGCACCTCTGGGACAGCACTGCCGCTGAGCAGGACTGCCGTGTTAAACCAAATTAGAATGATCTGGCTTTGAAGTTTTTAATTAACTTTTCCCCTGTTTGCTTTCTTCTGGATCCAAGGGAAAAGCCCAGCCTCCCGCTCTCCCCAGCTTGCGTGTCAGTGTGTTACAGTGGAGGTTGCAGACTCGGATCTGCAGGGAGTCAGGGGGGAGCAGAGGGCTTGGCAGGTGGGGCCAACCCAGGGGGTGCAGCCCCCTGCCTTCCTGGGATGTGGGGGCAGTGTGTCCAGGCCCTGCCCTGCCTCCATGGGAGCATCCCTGCACAGCCATGAGCATCCTCCCCCTTGTCTTGGCACATCGGCCACAGGGTGCCTCCAATTTGCATTGCCCCTTGGTGTTTCATCCCCTCAGAGCTGCTGATGTGGGTTAAAAATAGCCAGGAGAAAACCCAACCAAAAACCCCTGGGTGGAGAGTAGCCATGAGGCCATGGTTGAGTGGTCCCCTGTGCCGAAACACCTCATTCTGCCTCCCCGAATCTGCAAATAATACAGAGAAAGCAAATTAACAGTGGGGAAGGGGAGGGAAAAGAGCCAGAGCCGAGCCAGCAACATGAGGTAGGGAGAGTGGCTAAATATAACAGATCCCTGAAGGCACGGGGAAGAATATGATGGGGATCTGCACTCCTGCCATCCCAAAAGGCGGCCTTGTGCCTTCCCAGCTGCTCCTCATAATGCAGCCCTGCCCGGTTGATCCACAGAGGGAAACACCTCCGAGAAGGGCAGCAGTGGGGAGGCTTCTTCCCTTGAGCCATGGAGCAGGGAGCAGTGCTCCCACATTCAGCAGAGGATGGGGGTCCCCCAAGCACCCAGGGTGCCCAGCTGGGAGGCAGCTGCTGCCTGACCCACTTGCAGGCAGCCGGCGGGCAGTGGGATGCTGCTGGGAGACCCCAGGGGTGCTGCCTCCGCAGCTAATTTTAGCCTGTGTTCAATTAATCATGGAGCGGGAGGGGATCTCAGCAAGCCCAGCCTTTGCCAGTGCCTCCACCAGCTCCTCTTTCCACCCTGTGCGCGCTGCTGGAGGGTTTGGAGGAGCAAGGGCTGGGCATACACCCACTCCGTGATTTTGGGCTGAGGAACTAAGAGAGACCCCGTGCCAGCCTTCTTCCACTTGGCTTTAAGAGGCTGGGGCAGCCCCAGGAAGGATGTCCCATGGCAGCATAGGGCCAAGAGGGAAGAAGGCCTCCCTTGATATCTCCTCATGCCTCAGTTTCCTGACATCACCGGCAGTGGTGGCCTTTGCTGTGGTGTTTCTCAGGTTGCTTATACAGCTCTGAGCAGGAGTTTTCCCAGCATGCCAGGGCTCTGGAATGCCTCCCTGGAGTGGGGAGCAGTGACACCCAGCAAGGGATGTTTCAGACCTCTGCTGCACGCTCTGATGGCAGCCCCTTTCCTGGGATTCACCAGCTCTGGCCCTTTCCTAGCCCAAGCTTTGCAGGTCACCATTTCCAGTGCTGCTTTGCCAGGCAAAGTTGGGGTGGGAGTAGCTGCATTGCTTGAAGACTGTCAGGTTCCCTGGCACAAGGAGGGACACTGGTGATGCTTTTGGAATAGAGGGTGACACTCTTGTGGTCCCACTCTCCCCACAGCCCAGGTTCACCGGTCCTGGTGTCAAAACCATGGCACAGTCCAGCCCTCCCCCGTGACAAGGGGAATGGTTCCTGACGGAAACAGGGCTCGGCTGGGATTGAAACCCTTTTCCTGCCCGCACTGCATGGCCGGAGCTGATAAGGCCTGGATAACCCCAAGCATTGTGTGTGTCGTCGGCCCATGACCCGCCAGCATGAGAGGAAACGCTGCTGCTCGGCCAGCCAGGATTCGGGGGGAGGTCCTGTCTATGCTGGTGGCAGGCTGCTGGAGTGCCCTGCAGTCTGGCCAGCCTGCCTTTTTTTTTGCCAGCATATGAAGTTTTGGACTGGCTCCGTTGGATCCTCATTGGTGCAAGCCCAGGTTGCTGTGCCAGCACACGCCAGCCGGCTCTCGGCTGTTTGGTCATGAAAGCTGCCAGCCTGGAAGACCTGGGGGTTCAGGGTGGTTGTCTGGTGTAGTCAGGGTTTGGCCCTTGGGAGTTGCAGGGCTCTTCAGATGGAGCTCTAAACCTGGGTCACCGCTGCCTGCTCCAGAGGGCAGCTCCCAGAGGCCAGACTGGCTGAGCAAAACCTCCCCAACCCAGACAGAACCCCCAGCTTTACTGTCCCACACCATCCAGGGCAGGCTCACTCCTCGTGCCGGCTGCTCACCCAGCCAAACTGCAGCACTGTGTGTGTGCCAGTGCATGTGTCCTCCCAGCTCCTGCCCTCAGACACTGTCTGGGCTGGAGTCACTCTTTCTGCTGCAGTGGCTCTGGCTAAACACCACGAGCGGATTCACAAAAGAAGATGGGGTGGGTGACAAAGTGTCGGTCACGCTGCCAGCTACAGCTGATTTTCCAGCTTGGCACCAAAGCCAGGAGCATCCTCTCCTGTGTGGTGGCATTTCCATCCCCTGCCTCCTGCCTGGAAGCGGATGGGCAGCAGTGTGTCACCCTGCTGCCCTTTTGGCCAGGAGATGCCAAGAAAGGGCAATGCTTCCCATGGGGAGTTTCATGCTGGAGCAGGGAAGCTGATCCCACCGGCACCCCTGGCCCCTGCCTCCCTCGAGAGCTTGCCAGCTCTGCTCTGCAGGGGTGGGAGGAGGCAGGCTGCCCGGCAGACACACTAGCGGCTCTTGGGAGAGGCAGGATTTGTGCTTTCAGGAGGGAAAATGAGTCATAGGAGGTGTGACAGGGCTGTGCCAGCAGCTGAGAGCGGGACTGGGGTAAGTGGTGGCTGTCGGCTGCTATCCAGGAGGTCAGGCAGAAATGCTCTTACAGGCCTTGCCTGGCTTTAAAATCTATTAACGTCATTTTGCTGTTCGAGCCGAGAGCGGCACAGGCAGCAGAAACGTTCGGGCATGGCTCAGATCAGAGCAGGATTTCAATTACAGTAATCAAAGGTGACACAGATAAGAAACCCCTGGTCTATGGAGCCACGACAGCTGTCCTCTGGCTCCAACCGGCACCCATCCAGAGCAGCTCCATCAAAACCACTGAAGTGGTACTAGGGTAAAATTGGATTGGAATCCATTTTCATCTGCCGTGGTGGAAAGTGCTTTCCCTGCACTCCTTGGGGAGGAAAGCCACCTTTTCAGGGAGAGCAAGGGAGGAAGGTGCCAGGCATGGAGGAGGGGACAATGCCCCCATCGACAGCACTGATGGCTGCTTTTGGATGATAGAGGCAGCAGAAGGAACAGCTGGGATACTGGAGCATCAAGGCTCTGCCTCCTGCTTTCCCCTCTCCATTTCAGCCTGGCCCCACAGGGATGCTCGTGGCTGAGGCAGGGATATGCTCAGCTCGGTCCCAGGTTCCCCAGAGGGATCCGCTGTCCTCTGAGCCCTGCTGTGGCCAGAGCACCCCAGACTGTGCTGCAGGACAGACCCCCAACAGTGCCAAGGAGAGTCTGGGGATAGGGTTAGGAGATTGGAGGAGAAGAGCCCAAGGGGCAGGATCTGGCACTCTCTTCTTTCATCCTTGCAAGTGGTAGAGTGATGCCCAGGGAAAGCTGCCTCCCACTCCTGCCTCTGCCACCACTTGAATGTGTCCCTGGTCAATCCCCTCCACTGCTTTTGTATCACATAGTCTGGGACTGCAAATCTTTTGGATGGCAGTAGGGCATCCCCTGCCTCTGACCACCTCACCCCTTCAGGTTCCCACCCCATTGAGCCTCTGGTGACCACTGCCACGGCCTCATGGGACTCTGGCTGCAGCTGAGGGATGGGGGCACCTCTGGGTCCTATGCACACAAGGGGTCCTTTCTGCCCCTGCCCCTACCCCAGCACAGCAGGATCCGGCCAAAACACAGCGCCTCTTTCTGTGCCCACTGGCCCTGCTCCAGCCTGGCCGTGTGTCAGCTGCCCAGCCGCAGCGTGTCCCCCCCGGAGCTCCGCCGGGAGCGAGAGCCCTCTCCCAAACACTGGGGGTTTGTGTGGGGTGGCGGGGCTGAATGGTGGGTCTGTGCGGCCAGGAATGCCGGGCAGGGAGGGAAGGCGAGCCGCTTGTTTCGTGTGTTTACCTGGAAGTGGGGATCATGGCCAGGCCCCGCTGCCGCAGCGGCGGGCGCTTTCATGCCAGAGCTAACGGGATGGGGAGTGCCACGCTGAGCCCATCCCCGAGCAGCCTGCAGCATGAACGATGGGGACACAGCAGGGACCTGGCGGTGCGTCCCTCCCTCCGTGTGCCCGCACAGTGCTGAACCCTCCTACTCACTGCAGCTGGAGAGCAGGAGCCTGGGGAGGGATGTGGAGCCCAGGCCATCACAGGGGTGGGTGACACTGCTGGTCATCCTCTGCCTTGCAGCATCAGTATGCCCCAGCGCTCTACAGGGTCCTCCTGCATGTGTCCCCATGCCAGCTGGGTCCCCATCCTGGCTGTATGTCCCCACACTGTCCATGGGTCTCCATCCTTTGCATTGTGTCCCCTGGCAGGGTCTACAACCTGGCTACATGTTGTCCCCATCACCTGGGTCCCCATCCTGGCTGTGTGTCCCCATACTGTTCGGGGTCTCCATCCTGGTTGTACCCCTGCCCCGTCCATATCTCTCTGTAGGGACTGTGGAGCCCCACACTGGCTGTGAATGCCTGTACCAGCTCTATCCCTGTGCAGGTTGTGCATCCCTGCACTGGCTGCATCCCTGTACCAGCAGTGTCCTTGGGGGGACATGGGAGCCACTTAGCAGCTCTGGGAGAGAGGGGCCACCCATGCAAGCACCGGGTTTTGTCCTTGTGTGAGCCAGGACTGACAGCCACACACAAGCTGCTGGGGAAGGAAATGGGATGATAGCATCTTCGTCAGCGCCTGGATGCACAGGGATTAATGAAGCTGGCTCGCCGTCTCCGGGATTCAGGTTGCCTTATCTGTGTCTATCTGTTCTTACCCAGCCACTGCTAGAGCTGCTCCCGATGCCGCACAGCTAATCCCACAGGCTGGCAGATAGGGCAGGGACTGCTACCTCCACCCACACCCTGCCCGCTCCGGCAGGGCCAGGGGCACGGAGCTCTGCCACGACCTGCTCCTGCCCCCAGGCCAGCTGATGCTGGAGACAACCAGGGGCCCAGGGCAGAGGTGCAATGGGTTTGGCAGTCTCAGTCTGGCAGTAGTACGTACAGGGTTGGGAGGCAGGCACTGGCATTGCCTCTTATCCTGACCTCAAGGCTGCTTGACCTTCCAGTTCTCCCAGCAAAGCTGTGTCTGTCCAGTTAATCTCTATTCATCCTTCAGCTCAAAAAGTTACTGCCTCACAGCCAGGGCTACACCAAGTCTCTGGGAGAGACTTACGGCTGTTCTTTGGACAATGTCTCCGTCTTTTGGATACTTCTGGCATTTGGGGAGGGTTGCAGGTGGGGAAGGAGCTGAGGCACCCACAGAGGCTGGCATCTCACTGAGCAGCCTGGCACTGTGTTGTCCCCAGGACACACAGAGCTAGGGCTGGATCATTCCATCTCACAGCACAGAGATGTGGCTGCATCATCCTTGGCTCTTCCCGAGTACCTGGAGGACCACAAGTCCTGACTGCCCATCCTTGGTGCCATCAGCAGAGTGCCTTCCCTCTGGCCTGTCGTACCTCTTATTTCTCCATTCTGTGTCGGCTCTTCATGCCCTGGGGCGGGAGGAGCATCCGGGGCTGTGCTTCGGCACCATCCCAAATTTCCGACCTGGCGTGCACAGTGCCATGGCAGCGCCTTTATTTTTTCAGCTGCTTCCCTGTTTTCTTTGCAATTGGGCTCTTTCACTGGGTGATGGTGATCTCAGGGGCTATTTGGGGAGGGTTCAACATGCTGCTGAGCAAGCAGCTTGCAGCGTGGTGCCCAGGCCCAGGACCCCGTGGTGGCCTGCCCTGTCATGCACCCCACACTGGCCATGGCATAGAGGGAAAAACATATCACCTGGACTTGGGAGAGACCATGGTAAGGAACCATGGTAAAGGAAGCCATGCCAGGGGAAGAGTGGGGTCAGGAGAGCAGGAGCACCCAGGACCCCTTTGTGAACAGGGTTTGGAGGACTGAAGCCCTCAGTGACAGGGGGATAATGCAAAAAGCACCAGCCCGAGCTGGTCCTGCCTGAAGAGCCTTGCTGGGCTGTTTCAGGAGCAGTGACAACTACTGAGTGGCTGCAGGTGTCTGAGGGGAGCTCTGCTCCACATCCTCTGACAGCTGTTTCTGCAAGACCCTTAAATTGAAACATTTGGAGTGTTTCAGAAAGAGAAACCTGAGTGTTTTGGGGACCAGAACAATTCAAAAGATCCGAGACAAATTCATGAGCCATCGGTCTTGACCTGAATCTGGAAGCCAAAAGCCCTCATCCAAGTTGTTTCCACCCAGCTTTTAGCAGGATTAGAACAGCGGTGTCCTGTGCTGGCAGGGATCACCTGGGCCAAGCACATCCAGCCCCTGAAATCACTTTGTGCAGGCCCCGGAGTCCATCTTGGCATCCTGGCTCTTGCTGCTGCCATCATTTCCAATTTAGACTTTCCTGTGGCACAGACCAATATAGAAGCACTTTGCAGGATGGCGCTTCCCCTCCCTGGGGAGCCAGGGCTGGTGCTTCGCTCTTGCCGCTCGCCAGCCCTGAGGAAGACCGAGGAGCTGGAATTACTTTTTTCCAAGAAAGGTGGACTTGGTTTGCAGAAAGATAAGGGCTGGGGAACAGTTATTCTGCTCTGCCGAGCTTTCTGCCATCTGGAACAGCTTTTGGTTTCCTTCTGGATACTTCTTCCATGACCTGAGATGGGAGGACTGGGAGAGGTGCAAGGGCATCATTTGGACCCCCAAGGAGAGGAAGGGTGAGGAGATGGAGCCAGGGGACACATGGATCTGTCCCTGTCCACCCTCTTTGCAGGGGTGGGTCAAAGTCAGCCCAGGCAGGTGGAGAGCTGGTTTAGGGAAGGGCTTGGAACAAACCTCGGTGTGGAAGGTCGTTCAAGTCCCCCAGTCAGCCTGTCCATGGGATGTGCCTGCTCTCTCTGAGCAGTCACCTGCCCGACCCCTTGCCAGGGTGGTGGCCATGAGCTCCTGCAGCCACTGCTTCTCATTCCACATCCTCCAGCCCAGGGGTGGGGAAAGCCTCATCATCTCCATCCTCCCTCTTTCCTTCCTGGGAATAAAGGTAAAAGCAAAGTCTTTTGGCTGGATTACCCAGGGACTAAAGAGGGGAGAGCTCTCCTCAAGGCAGGAAGCACTGCTAGCCCCAGCTCCCCAGCTGAGAGGTCTCTGGTGTCTACTAATGGGTTGTGCTCCTGCAGCTACTTTGTCCTCAGGGAGGCCATAAAAGTGTCTCCCATTTCTCCAGCTGCCTGTTCCCAGAGAAACTGGGGGACAACTGGGTCTCGGGCATGGTGCTCCTCCCACTTGGAAAACACCGCAGAGGGCTCTGCCGGACTTCAGCTTCCATGGCCCTAAATGGTTCTGAGCCACTTGTGTCTGTGCCACATATTAGGGTCCCCTGGTCCCTACCAGCTGCTCTGCACCAAACATTTCCTATCTGGTGGCTTTGATTTGGTGTCCCTGAGGCTGACACCCAGCTCAGGACCATGCTGCCCAGGCAGCCTGTGCCGCCCTCAGCATCCAGTGCTTGAAACCACAGCCTCTTGGTGAGCATCCTCCCTGGAGAGGCTGCTCTCTGCAATTAATCTGGGCATGGTTTATGCTAACGACTCTCCCCACTTTAAATTATAAATGGCCCTTGGCATGTGTGCACACAAACACACGTGTGAGCACAGAGATCCTTTAAGGCCATCATTAGCTGTAATTAGCGGGATCTGTCACTCATCTTTGGCAGTTAACGATGAGCCCTGAGTCAGAGGAATCCAGCGGCAGATAAAATAAACACGATTTCAAACAGTTTGGAAATAACAAGCCCTCATTAATCAGACAAGCCCCAAAGGGAAGCGCTTCGAAAAGTGGTGGCTTCTTTGCTGTTGCCGAGAGCGGGGGTGGGTGGGCTCCACACCAGCCCCTGTGCTCCCCAAACCAACCCCCCAGCGGGAGTGGGAGTCAGGCTGCTTTCTTGCTTGGCTGACTTCATGGCAGGACTGAGGTGTCAGAGCCAGTCAGCTCGAGCAAAAAACCTGAAAACTGGAAAAACCCACCCAAAAGGGCTCCTTCATGGCCCCTCTCTGGGCAAAAGCCTCTCTGGGCTGGCCCTGAGGTGCAGGTGGGGGTGATGCTGGTGCAGGGGCTCAGCTCTGGGTAGAGATGAAACAGCTCTGGGGCAGCACATCCCACAGCCATCACTCACCCCAAGATGTGAAAGGATGTGTGGGGAGGAGCATCCCTGTGATCTGGAAACACAGGGGAGAGAGGATTTGGGGAAGGGGCTGGTACGAGGGATGTTTCCTAGGGAGCAGAGGGAGCTGGGGAGACTTCTAGCTGTCACAGCTGCAGCTAAATCACAGCAAATAGGAGGGGAATGGGACACACGAGGCTGGTTTATATTACAAAGGAGCAGTCCATCATGGGGTATTTAAAATAATCCGCTTAGATGCACAGTAGCAGATTTGGAGTGCTAAGGGAATTGAAGGCGCTGTGGCTTTGCAAGGCTGGATCAGATCTAGTTAAGACGCCACTTAGGACAGTACATCCCATCCTGCCTCGCTGCCTCAGGGGACAGCACAGAGCACCTGCAAGCCCTGCAAGGCCACTCCCAGCCCAGCAGGGAGGCGCCCAAGGTAACACTGGCCACATCGGGATGGGTGACAATACCCTGTGGCATCTCCCTGGGACAGGTGGCAGGGTTGGGGAGCATGGAGCCGTGGGCTGGATTAGGCACAGGACAGGAGGTTCCCATGAGAGTCCAAGGCTGTGGAGGGGTGAAGGAGGTGTAACTGGTGCTTGGGTCCAGAGGACGCTGGTGTATCTTGGTGGCACCTTTGTGCTGAAGCCAGCTGCCTGGCAAAACAGCTCGGACCAGGAGAAGCTCGGGACAGAGCTGCACCCGCACTGCCAAGGGATGGGAACCTCCTCTAATGGCATCCATGTGGCATTTCCTGCTCAGCTGGGGCTGGGGACACAGCCCGAAGTCCTTGCTAGGCTGGGACCAGGGGATTGCATAGGGCTCTGCACCTGCTTTGGGTGAGGAGCTGGGGCTCAGGCTGCTCTGCAGGGCTGCCAGCTGGCCTGCTCTGCCCCTGCGTGGGCTTGCAAGCACCCCAGCAATGCCAGTGGCTGCAGAGGGGAGTGGCTCCTAATGCCACGAGCTAGGCAGTCCTCTGCTGAGGTCTGGGATCAGTCTGGGGTCTATGTGGGTAGGAACATGGGCTGTCTGAGCATCCCTGAGAATCCTAGCACTGCTCCTCTGAGCCAGGCTGAAAGCTCAGCCCCAGGGAACCCAATTTATCCTGAGAGAGGAATTTCATCCCGGAGACTTCGTCACGGGCAGGCATTCCCCCAGAAGAGCATCCCTCCAAGGGCACATGGTTTCCACCTTGGGCTGGCTCAAGGGGTTCAGCCTGCAGGGGCCCTGCAGTGCCAGACCAGCAGCAGCCTCTTGGAGCCAGGCAGCGTTGCCAGACGTGACCCCGGCATGGAGCTGGTCATCAGGCTGCCCATCCCTTTGCTCCCAGGGAGGGCAGGGCCCAGCAACATGGCCACAGAATCTGAAGCTGCATGTCAGATTAGGCCACAGGACTGCCTGCCCCTCTTCTTGTCCTTAACCTGTGCTCTCTGTCCCCCTCCGACCCCACCACAGAGCTGCACTCAACGCGAGAGCTCACTCTGGCAGGTTTAAACACTGTCCCCAGCTCCCCTGAGCATTAATCTGAGGGAGGATTAAGGTTACCAAGCTCCTGGAGCCACCCAGCTCTCACGCCTCCCGGAACGGACCCCTCTGTCCTGGCCCAGAGAGGGCATGGTGCTCTGCTGTCTCCCTGGGCACTTGCTGCTGTCCCTCCCCGAGCTCCCCGAGCTCTCCTCCATCAGCAGGCATCTCACTGGGGTTGTGCAGCACCTGTTCACCTCTCCTCGAATCACAGCCCACGGATCATCCCTGGGGCTTTGGGGGCTTGCAAGCCTCTGTGAGCATCTTCCCCTTGCTCCCTGCAAGCCCTGGGGTGAGGGTCAGGGTGGGTATTAGCTTCTCCCTGCTCTTCTCTCCAGTGCCTTTGGTACTGTGCTCTGGTCACTCACTCCTAGGTAGCTCTGGGTTCGTGACAACTAGTTTAAATGCATGGAAAATACCTTAATCCCAGTAAGACCCTGATCCCTGCCTGCTCATTCTCCCTGTGAAAGCCCCCCACTTCAGCCATAATCCCCTAGGAGAGGTCATCTGTGCACCCTCCAGCTGTGGGAAGAAGAGACTCTCTCCAGGGCACCCACAAACTCCTGGGGTTGGCACACAGGTCCTATTTAGCACTGCCCAAGAAGTCTTGTCACCTGCAGAGGACAGTGCAGATAGAGATGCTTCTGCCAAGGGTGGGATGGCCAGGGCAGGGAGGGTCACAGGTGGAGCTGCCACCCTCTTGTGCCCCCCTAGTGCCACCAGCTCCAGAACAGAGGTTTTCAGAGAGAATCAGATAAGTGTTACCTACTTTTGCACAGTTAGGATAATTTTTCATTTCTGTTCTGAGTTACTATATGCTCCACAGTGACCAGAACCCCTGGCTTGCCAGTCCCTATCCCACAACTGCCCCATTCCACCCAGAGGGCTCCCCAGGGCATGGGATTGGAGGAACCCTGGCTTGTGGGGAGAAAGGGGGTCCTGGCTCTCACCCCCAGTTCCATTTCCCCAGTGTTGGGAGCTTCTGCTGCCTTCACCTGCCCTGAGTTGTGGCCCCAGGAGCTGTAATCCCCCTCCTGCTGCACCTGCAGGATCAGAGGCTGCCAGTGTTGAACCCATCCCAGAGAAAGGAGGGCACTGGGGGGGTGATAATAAACCCTAATGATACCTGGGGAGAGGGGGAGGGCAACAGGCTCTCCCCAGTCTCTTGCATCTCTAAGTAGGCAATAGGGAAAATGTGTGTTTGCAGAATTGTCTCTTATATTTATAAGAAGCAAGGACAATGCTGGGATAGAGGCTGAGCTTTTAACCAGCCAGATTACACTTAGCAGGAGCATTTACCTCTGCCTCTAATCCGCCTGCCACAAAGACTTGCTAACTCCTTCCCGGATTTAACTGGAAGGCTTCAAATCTTCCTGCAGAGGAGAGAGTTAAGCCTGAGCTGGTGCTGGAGGGCTGCACAGGTCAGGGTCAGCGCTCCTCCCCTTGGGCACATCGGGTTTGGGCTGGCCATTTGAGCCCCATACTCAATATTTTTCTGGCAACAGGTCCTGCAGTCAGGACAGGCAGGAGATGGGCATGTGCCAGGAGCCCCTCAGTCCGTGGGAGCTCCACAGTGGTGGCTTCAAAACCAGAGCTTGTGCAGAGCAAAAATTTGGACGTTTCTGAGCAAAAATCACTGCTGCTTAAATGCAGAGCAGAGGTAAATGCTCTGGAAGAGCCACCTGGCTGGCACAGCCCCTCTTGTTTTCAGGTGGATTTCTTATAAGAAAAGAAAACATCCGTAGCCAGTGCTGAGTGGCTGGGGAAGGCAGGGGAAGGCTGCTGTAGGATACGGCCATATTCTCGTGACTCCCCACCCCAGAGCAGCCACATCCTCCATCACCTGCACAGTCCTCAGAGCCCAGGGCACTGATGCCCAGTAGCAGGCACCAGCACGATGGCTCATGCCAGCAGAATCCCTCCCCTTATGGGCATTCCCTCTTAGGATGCTTTGCCTCTGTGTCAGGGAGGGGAGAGACAAAAACCCCGTCCCTTGGCCCTGCAGCACACCCCTATGGCACCTCACAGCCCAGTGACACCAACACTGCCACGGTGCCTCAATAAGGGATTTTGGTGTGGGGCTTTGGGGCGGGGGGACGGCGACATGGCACAGGCTGATGTCACCGAGCTGGCTGGTGTTGGGCAGCACGTGGCTCTGGTTGCTCTGCAGCAGCCCCACTGCCCACCAGTGCAACCCTCCAGTGAGGATGTTCTGGCCAGGAGAAGGGCTGGCTCAGCCCCACAGAGCCTGGCCTGACAGGCTGCCCACCCTCGGTCTTGCCCCATGCTGCCGGCGCTAAGCCTCGCGTGCCAGGTTCACAGGCTGAGCCGGGAAGGATGCGTGAGCTGAGACAGCAGAGCCAGGGATGAAACCTCCCCTTGACTTCTGGGAAGCCAGCAGTATCGGAAATTTCCCTCCCAGCACAGCTGCATGGGAGGGGACGGCGAGTCCCCTCGGCCAGACTTTGCACAGTCTCTCTCCATCCGGCAGCACCTCTCGGGGCGCGAGGACACACGAGCCTCGAGCGCAGCCCAGGCCAGGGTGACACGATGGCAGCCATCCCACTGCCACCGCCCCGCCACCGGCTCCTGCTCGCACAAAGGCCGGAAGCTGGGAGCAGCCGGGGGGTTTCCCGGTTCAGCCGTGGCCCCGGGTGCCCCAGGGATGAGCTGGCTGCCAGCCAGCAGCACCCAGCCTGGCCTCTGAGTCCCTTTGCTGTGCTGCTCGAGGGGCTTCTGCCACAGTGGGGGAATTCCCTCCCTTTCCTTCACTCAGTTACCCCAGCGCTGCTGCAGCAGAATCATTATGGGGGGTTCCATCCACAGAATCACCTTCTCCTTAGGCTGGGTGCAGAAAGCACCTGGCAAGAGAAAATCCACCTCATGTGCTTCTGAACTTGGTACTGGGACCCGCAGCGGGCAGAGGGTGCTGGGCTGAGGGTGCTGTGCTGGGACAGGCAGGCAGGGCTGCAGAGCCCCCCCTTCCCCCCCTCCAGCCTGCCGGGCAAGGGGCCAGCTTGGCTTCCGCAGCCCTTTCTGCAGGCAGGGCTGGTGTATTCACCACAAGCTATGGATGGCCAGGCTGCCGCTTACAGTAAATCTGAGTAAGTTGTTTTGGGCAGAGCATTTGCAGTCCCGCAGGCAGCAAACCAGCCATGTCCTACTGGCACCGTCATCTGCCGCAGGCGTCTCCTGTTTCCAGCGCGCCCCTTGGCTTTCCCAGCACTGGCCTGCCGCGTGTCAAACCCCGTCATCAGCACAAAGCCACTTTCCCAGGGTTCCCCCACCTTCCTGGAGACAGCTGATGCCTCAGGGAGAGGAGCAGCATCTGCTGTCACCCCCCTGTTTCAGCTCCAGGTGCACAGGGGAGCTGTCAAGGAAGGATCCTGGGGTACCCAGTGACAAACTGCTGCTCGACCACCCTGTTGCTGCTGCTTTTTCCCATCACTGCCCTCTGGCCATCAGCTCCAATCTCCAGCAGACGGACTGGGGGATTTTTCAGCTTTCTTGGAGAATGTGAAACCTTTGTCCCTGTGGTAGCCAGTGGATGAACCTGAAGCACCAGTGAAGTACTTTCTTTAGGGCTTAAGTGGGATTTAAGTGGTGAGGGCTCCAGCCCTCTTCACGGATGGGTAACTCCAAGCACTGGGAAAAGGCAAGATCTGACTTAACTAGCAGAGTTTCTCCGAGCCCTCAGGATCACATTTTGCATTTCCTTACCCACAAGTATTTTCTCCCCACCCACCTTTTAAGTGAAAACCACTCAGGGGCTCATGTCATTGGTGACTGTGAGGCTTGGGGCTGCAAGGACTGTCCCACACCTCACTTCACATCTGCACCCCAAGTCCAGAGGAAGGTGAGGTACACACTAGCAAAAGATTCATTCTGTTGAATGCCAAGAAGCAGAAAGCAAGCAAGGCACTAAGTCACCCTAGGACAGACCACCTCCCAGGTTCTGAGTCCTGCCACCCCTGACCCACCAGCCTGGGGACATTTGCCTCAGAGCAGCTCTGCCAGCTCCACGGCATCTGCTGCATTTGGCCCAAACTTTGCCAGCATGGGAAAAGGATGCACAGCAGACACAGGCAACGGATTTTCCAGGGTGAGAGCTTGCTCCTAGTCTGGTTTTTCAGAAGCAGACTGCAAGCATGTGAATCAGAGGTATTTGTCAAGTCGGTTCCTGCAGTGGAAGTGATCAAATAATTGTTCATACACTCGTCTGGCCCAATGGCTTATGCTCACAGAGCAGAAACTTGCTGTCAAGCTGCAGGACTGTGCTTCCCCCGTGATGCTGTGCTTGTATTGTAAGAGGAAGACACTGAGGCCGCAGGTGCCTTTCCAAGGCAGAGCTGTGTCACGGTCCAGGCACACTGCCAGCCAGTCACTGGGCTGGATTCCTGCCTCCCTTTCTCTCGTAGAGTCTCGGGAGGGTTGTACTTGACAACGGGGTTTTCCCTTTTCTGCTTGCCCAACAGGGTACTTCCAGCATCTTCTCCACTCCTTCTCCTCTCCTTCCCCCTCCCACCAGTTTGCAGTTCCGACAGCCCATCTTTGGGTTCTCCCCACCTCCCCATGCTCAAGCAGGCATCTGGAACACCACTGCTGCTCTGAGCGAGGATGGAGGGCACACATTCCTATGGGAAACTCAGGCTCTCCCAGCAGCAGCCTCTTCCAGCCCCTAAAGTGACAGTGACCTGAACATTTCTATTCAGACCAACTATTTTTTCAGGCATTTGTAACCTCCTCTAATGTATTTTTCTTTGTCCTTTGGGGTTGAAATTATTATGGCTTTGTGCAAAAACCAACTCTGAAGTGCTTGGGGAGTGGAAACCTCCCATTATACTTTTGAAAAATAATATTAATCTTCCCTCTCCTTTTATAAAGAGCTCTCTCCCTGATGGCTCAGGACTGGAGGTAGGCATTTGATGTGGAAATAGCCCTTGCTGAAAGAGCCCTTTTGATGTTCATTTTTCACAGGGCCAACTCCAAACCAAACATGGGGAGCACAGGGTGCTGGCAGGGCTGGGCTCCAAAGGCTGCCCAGGAAGGACATGGAATAAACGGGAGGTGCTGCCAGACATTTATCCTGCCTGCCTTGTTTCTCTGAGCAATAGGCAGGTGTTTCCAGGCTTCCAAAAATAATAAAACCAGGGAGAATTCCATTCATTAAAACTGTCCTTGGCCTGATTCAGCTCCAGGACTTAGGGCAGGTGCCCAGTCTGCACTGAGCCAGAGTGATCCTTTGCCCAGGACAAGACTGGAGTGCCACAGGCCCAGACAGCATCCACAAGCAAGAGCATCCCCGTCCTTCCTGAAGGGACACAGGGGACAGGGAAGTGGATTCTTGCTTTGTGACTGAGCCACTGTCTTGGGGTGCCTCTGGTGGCAGGGAGCCTGGTCACACATTTGCTTCTTTCAGTCTGACATAGCTCCTAACTCCTTATTTAGTGGTTTTAGTATCCACCAACTTTGCCTCCTGTACTGCAGCAGCAAGTTTTTCTTCCCTTCCCCTGCCTCTCTTTCTCACACTGTCTTCACCCATTTAATTCCCCAAAGCACTTTTAAGAGGCCGTTCATCCAGGAGGTATTGCCCCAAACAGAGCTGTATTGTGTACGTTTCCCCAAAGCAAGATAAGAGCTTCCCAGTGGCGGGGCAATAAAGGTGCTAGCAGCTCTCACAGAGCCCCAGTGTTTGGGATGTGTCAACCCACCGGCTGGGATTTGCATAGCTACAATATCCCTCTTCATTTTCTGGCAGGTTCTTGGCCTGGAAACCAGTTGTATTAAACCTTAGACCAGTGTATTGGCCCGGCAATCAGCACTGCACAATTTACTCGTCTCTCCCCTTTTTCTTTTTGGAGACAATACACATTGTATGCTTTGTCAGCAGAAGGCAGGGCGAGAGCTCACCCTTTGGGGCATCCCATTCCTGAGAGCTGCAGGCACCCAGTGCTCCAGCAGCTGACAGCTGTGTCTGCGCTCCACAAAGAGCTCGTGTCCAGTGCATGGCCATGGCACCAGGAGACAAAAGATTTTCCACTGTGTTCTCTACCAACCCATGTGTTGTGAGAGAGACTCTGCTGCATTTTACCCGAAAGCTTTGTCCTCATTAAAATCTGAAGATGTTGCAAGTTTTATCTGATCCTTGAGGAACAGATGAACTGCCGGACATCTGGAAATCCTGGACGCAAGCACAGCTCAGCCCGAAGGCACATGCTTAGCAAGACCAGTGCTCCCAGGACGCAGGGGACCAGCCACACACGTGCTGTGCAGTCCCTCCGTGCACGGGCTGTAAAGCTGATGCTTTCCAAATGCTCTGGATTTGTTGCATGTTTCGAGGACATCTGTGTAGCACAGGCACTGGTGGGCTCAGTATTCCAGCAAACAGCCATAAGATTTACCTGGTGTGCTGGGAAACTGAACTTCATGCTGCAGTGGCTCTTCTGCCAACTTGTGCCTAACTCCAGCTGTGCCACTGTAACCAGGACTTAGTGAATCTGTGAAATTTTGGGGTTCAATGGATAAAGTCCATGGCACAAAGTAATGTGGTGGTTTGCAGCTATAAGGGATATATCCTGTATGTTTCTAGAGGATATCTAGGACTCCACAAGGAGTGGCATGGCAGCAGAGTGAGTTCTCAGTGTCCCAAAGTCCCACCTGTCCTCCATAGAAATAATATTCTCTTGGGAATCCAGCATTATTCAACCAAATTCCCGGTTTGAGTTCAGAAATCTTCAGCAGGGAAACAACCTTAATGAAAAAGACAGACAAGAAAAGGTCTTAAAGAAGCTGACCTGCAAGTTGCCTTTGCTCAAACCCTCCCTGCCCATTTCCTTGGCTGGACAAGGAAGGCATCATGTTCATGTGCTGGATTTTAAACAATCACCCTACACCATGCCGTTTGTTTTATTTCCTTGCTTAGCGCTCAGAGGCTGTTCTTCTTTTGCTTATTTACTGTAAAGCAGAGAAAGCCAGGGAAAATGATCTCCAAAGCAAACAGAGCCATGTTTCCATTTGGGAAAACTTAGAGGGAAAGCGCGTGTAGCTAAGCAACAATGCATGATGGTAAATGGGTCATTTTCCAAGGCATGAATTGCATGTGGATAACTGCAAGGAAAACAACCCCAGCCAACACATGGCCGACGTTTGAATTCTTGGCATAAGTGATTAATAAGAAATGAGAGGACTTTTCAATACCCCTGAGAGCTCCCGGGGTTGTTATGGGGGTTTTTCTCCTGCTTTCCATCTCCACCCAAAACCTGGGGTGGGATTCTCCGTTACTGGGGCTGGGCAGAGCCCCGAGTACGAATGTGTTGCAGCGAGGTTCCCTGGACACAAAGAGTGATGGGTCAGCTCCACCACGTCCCAGGGAAAGGGATGGGGCCAAGGGAGTTGCATGGCAGGACTGGGGACTCAACCAGGAGAAACTGCCTTCTGTTTTGGGCCAGAGGGAAGCCAGCATTCCCCCGTGCGTTAGCACCGAGGTTTGATCTCAGCCTCCTCCAGCAGTACCCAGGGGTGGCTTTGCTCACTCTTCCTCCTTGTGAAACCAGATAATCTCAGCTGTAAGGAAAGGGGGGATGGGAGCTTTCTAACCCTGGGGTAACACATTCTGCATATATAAGGGTATGAGTACTAGGATAACACTAGCTACGGGATGGTAAAATCATCCAGGAAGCCAGGAATGGGAAAATTTGCTGGAAGATAAATAGGTGAGATCACTTTGGGTTGGGGGCATAATGTCCACATCATGTAGCTGCTGCATTATGGTGGGCTGTGCCTGTCTCAGCTGTGGGTGAAGGGTTAGGGGACCCTTCAGCTTCGCGTCGTAGTGTAGGAAAACTACTGAGTTGGGTTTTTTTCAGAATAATAACAAATCTACAGAGTTTGAGCTTTGCATTTGCAGAAGTGACCACTCCTCTGGGCTTTTCCAGAATTCCTCCTACTGGGAATGGTGCCACCTTCAAACCCATGCTGGCAATCCAGCCTGAAGGTCACCAAGTGGGATGGCAGCAGAGCAGGGATGAGACCTCACTTTTCCTAGAGGTGGCATTGATTTCCTCTTCCTGCCACTTGCATCACTGGCTGGGATCAAAACATACACTGCCATTTTTACTAAAAAGAAAGAGTTAATGCAGGAAAGTATTGGGATTATTTCTTCCCTCCATGAATAAAGTTCTACAGTTCCTCTTAAAATCAGACCTGAGGAATTTACAGAGTGGTTATTGTACATTCCTTGGGAAAAGAAAAAAATCTAAGCAAGTAGTTCCAGTGCATTAAAGCAATGAATAGAGGAAGTGAAAAATATTTTAAATTCCTCTACAGTGTTACATTTAAAAAGTGTTCTGGTTTAGGACATTAGAATTGGGGAGATGGCTTTTTTCTCTCTCTCTTTTTTCCCCTTCTAATTTCTCTGAACTTGTTACAAGTTTCCTTCCATTTTGCTCACCATTTCCAAGCAACTAAATAGAGAGAGGCCTGGAACGATGACAGAGATGCAAAGTGCACAAAGGGACCAGAGTGTGGTCCGATAATTCTGTAATTGGAGCTGCTCGAGGCAAAATTTTTTTCAAGCCAGTGTAAATGGGGATCGCTGAAACCCTTAACAATCGGTCTGTCAGGCTGCTTCTTTAATGGATTGCTCTGTTTAACTCTCTCTGTTTGTCACTGGCAAGATGACAAGAGAAATTAGTGTACTGGAAAATATAAGGTAACTGGCAGTTCCCCAGCCCAGCTCCACAGCCCCGCAGACCCCGGGGTGCCGCAGCGCCAGAGCCTGGCTCACCGGCTGCTCTCCTGCCTCTGTGGAGGAGGAGGAGGAGGGGAGCTTGCAACTTCCTACCCTTCCTAGAGATAGGAAGACCTGCAAAAATACCCTGTGGCTCTGGGGCCGACCTAGTGAAGAGCGTGTGGGGAGAAGGGGGAGGGTTGGGGGGTCCCTGGAGCCCCGCGCAGCTGGCAGCAGGCCAGGATTGGGGTGGGGGAGAGCGCCTAAGTGTCCTCCCAAGCTGCAAACCTGTAATCAGCAGCAAACTGGCTTTGTTGTCTGCTTTTACACCACAGATACTCTTTTTTTAAAGCACCGCGAGTTAATATCGGTTTTCTGGGAGCACTGGGTGAAGGGTGGGAGCAGTTACCGTCGGAGAAGGTGCTTCCAGTGCGTGCGTGAGTGTGCGTGAGCACATGCGAGTGTGTGCAAGGGTGCCCTGCTCTGGAGATGCTCGACACCTCCATTGTTCGCAGCCAGACCCTGAAACTTGGCAGCAGCGATGCCCCGAGGCTAGAGATGTACCTTTCACTTTTCCCATGAAATTCCATTCTGGTTTGGCTGAGTTATTTAAAAAAAAAAAAAAAAAAAAAAAAGTTTGAAAATCACCATTTCCCTTCTGCTGCCTGCATTCCTCAGGAAAACTTTGGCAGCCTGTCAAAACAATAACTGAACGTGAACTTTCTAAAGAGCTGGCCCGGTGCTGTCTGCCAAAGCAGCAATTCAGCACAGCTCAGCGCTGTGTGTCCTTTCCCTCACCCCCCACCCCCCGTGCCCACCCCCTTGCACGCCCAACTCTGGGCACCCTCTGGTGCAGATGTGTCCACCAGCGTGCAGGCCACTGTCCAGCTGCAAAAGCCACACACACCTCCTCTCCCCTCACAGGAGAGCAGCTTTTTGCTTCCATCCTGGACCGTTACTCCTGCAATTTTTTTGGGCAGAAGCCTTTGGAGCAGCGAGGAAAGGCCAGCCCAAACCTTGCTGAGGAATACCTTAGGTCCAGCTGCAACAACCTACGTTGTAGACATTTATTTAAAAAATCTTTTTCTTCATTCTTTTTTTAAATGTTATTTCCTAAGTTAAAAGAATGTTGTTTACAATACAAAGCCAACTGCTTTTAAGTTAGGAAATGCCTAATGTATGATTCCTTGCAAGCTCAGCTCTGTGTGCACGCACTGTGCTCCGACCTTTACCTACGTGAGCCCCTATCCCAAGCTCTATCTTTACCCTGTGGACAGGGGAGGGAAAAGGGCACAAGCAGCTCCCACCACTGTAAATAAGACACTTCCTAACACTGAAGTGTTTTGTTTGAATGTTTTTGCAGACCGCATATTATTCTTTAATACAGGTTTTTAATGCAATGTATAATTTTCTAACCAAAGCACCCGACTTCGGCGCACTTGCCAGAGTTCTTCCTCACCACAGAAATGTGGCCGCATCTGGGGTGGAGTGAGGCAACTGTTTTGCAGCCTATTAGGACATAAAATGACTATAAAGCAGAGAGGAGGAATCACAACCCTTATTAAAAAAACCCCATCACATTTCACATGAAGGTGCTGGAGGATGAGTGGAGGGAAACTGCTGCTACTTCATCCCTGCAGGGATTAATACTCTTAATCTGGTGGCAAGTGCTTTGTGGTCTCTGTGGTACTTTTGGGGCTCAGACTGTACAATTGATGGGGAAGATGGTGCTTGCACTGTCCCCATTCCACCAGCACCACTCAGGTTCAGGAAAGCAGGATGACCCTCTGACTTTCCCAACACCTCTGCTCCCACCAGCAAGGCCCAGGTTTAGCTCACAGCACCGAGCCACGCCAAGGCCCCAGTGGCAGTGTCTAAGCCAAAGCAGACCAACCCTCCTGCCTTTTCCTTCTCATCACCAGGAACTGAGAAACAGGCAGTAAGAATCCATTAACTAAACCAAACTGCTGCAACTGGTTGTTCCTTGCAAGGTGCAGCTGCCTCCATGGGAAGCTGGCCACCAGTCATGGCCCATCCTCCACAAACCCCAGTGTCTGTGCAGCACAAGGCCAAGAATTTCATGTAGTGTTTACTGACGGCCAGGGAGTTGTCCTTTCTGCTCTACCTTCTCCAGGCTCCCCTCCAGCAGGCCCTGAGCTTGTGCTAACAGTGCAGCTAATATGTGGATCTTGGGAGTGGCCAGGAGTCTCCAGCCTGCCCCAAAAATCTCTCATCGTTTTCGTGCGTTTGGCTGGCAGCACCGTGGATTCAGCCCCCTCCCTCCCTCCGTCCTCCACCCCTCCAACTATAAAAGCCTGTTGTGGCCTACATTCAGCTGTCGGATATCACATTATCATGGCTCTGCAAAGAGGAAACCAAGCAGTTTGGCACAAATGGCTTTTCTGTGTTCAGCCTGTTCCAGCGCGGGTCTGTTTGGCTCCTCCTGAAGCACATGGAAGCGCTCAAAACTTCAATATTTAATCTTGCCTTGAAATGCAAATTGTCAGATCCTCGGGAAGGAAAGTGAGTGAGTGCATGGCCGCCGATGATGCAGGATGATGGGAAGGCAGCAGGCACCGGGCTCACTTCTTGCCTTTCAGCCTTAGTGTGGGGCACCAGGTCCCCTCCTCCAGCATTTCCATAATCACCATTATTTTATTTCAGTGTTTGAATGTAGGTCTTCCTGACCTGGGGGGACCCAGTGCTCAACCAGACCCTGAGCATCCCTGAGCGCTCGGCGTGCTCCGGGTTTTGTGTCTGTTCCCTGTGGGCACTGCCGTGATGCTCCGTGGTCAGACCCTGTGCCTGTGGAGGAGAGGCACAGACAGAGGGGGTTTAGCAGTGTGTGAGGCAGCACATGTGCCTCCCTCTCCCCCCTCAGCACACACATGCACACCACGCTTACCCCTTGTGCAAGGCAGGTGTTGTGGTAGGAAAGGGAGCACCTCATACGTGCGTCTTGGGAGCCAAGCAATCCTAGATACATTATAAGTACAGTTTTGAGAAATAAAAACACATTAATATTCTGTTCTCTCAAGGCATTATCCTACTGTTTACCATTACACACAATCCTTTGCCTTAAATTGCATCTTTGATTAAAGCAGCAATGAGAGAAACCAGTGCTAATAACAAAATGTATTCCGCTTTAAATCACTAAAGTGAAAACATCAATAAGCTGTAACCATCAGTGCCGCCATGAAAATGAAGGGAACCACCATGGGAAACAGCAAGGATGAAATCCACTTTGCCAGCATAAAAGCCAAGTAATTAGGTCTTATGTGGGTGGAACTTATAATGAGGTGCAGGAAGGGGGAAAATGAATTTCAACCCGAGTCTGCCTCCTCCCCCACCTCTGCCAGAGCTGCTAATCTAAGTTTGGGGGCTGCCATAGGGACTGCAGCCCCATTTTTTAGTTCTGCAGGGTCTGCAAAGCAGCATCCACCTCTCCAGCTGCACCCACGCCCAACCCTTGTGCGGTGCCCCTCACCCTGTCACTGGGCAGCCAATGGCTTGTACCCACAGCACCAGCTTAAATTTTCTCTGGGGGAGTGGGCTGTCCTTCTATTTCCCTTTGAACACGCTGGAGCCAATATATTGTATCAGCCCAAGGAATTTAATTTAAAAATTAGAAAAAGGAATCGTATCTGGCTATCACGGATTAATCAGAATTTGCGGATGGGGTTATAAAATTAATTTATATACAGTGAGTGATTTGAATCAAAGCCCTGTGCTCCTCTGCAGCTGTCCGTCCCTCAAGGAGCTCTGTTACTGGAGCAGCCTGCTCTCAGTTGCTGGCTGTGGAAGTTGTGATACATCAGCAAACTTCAGATCTTCCCTCACACTCTTACATCGGGTACAGCCTCTCAGTTACTCAGTGTTGCAGTCACCCTCGGGTTCGCCCAAGTCAGGAGATGTTCTCAGGAGCTGCTGCCTATTGATAGAGCAGGAGAAATTATTCGTCACTTGCTCTTCCACACTTTGAAGCGCAAATAAAGCAGACAGCTTCAGCGCTGGGTTTTCCAGCATTCCCTGACATCTCCGCAGACTGACGTGCTGTCCCTCCTTGTGCCCGCGACACTGGCTGGAGGTCTCAGGAAAGGACTTTTCCTGAATTTCTCAACTTCGCTTAGCCTTTCTTTGAGTGTGCTTTGCCGCGCTAAAGCCGAGGCTGAGCGCCGAGCTTGGCAGCACTTCTGCCTCCCGCCGGTGCCTGTGGGCTGCGGGCTGTGGCTGCCCATCGGGATGTGGCTGCCAGGCAGGCTGAGGTTCCGCTTCGGGTGTGTTCGCAGCTCAGACTTATCCCAAAGCTTATGAGAGACAGACATCCAGTTTGGTGCCTTTTCCTGTGGGTTGGTGGGTATTTTTTGTTGGGGTTTTTTTTGGTGGTTTTTTTTTTTTGGTTGGTTGGTGTCTTTTTTTTTTTTTTCTCCCCCGCTGGTTATGTCACTAGAAAGCGCGCTGGGTTTTTCCCGGGGGTCACACCCGCGTCAGTTGCGGTGTCCTCGGAAATGATCGGGTTATTACGTGGATCGCAGAGCAGGCAGCTGACAGGGCCCAGCACAGGCAGGGCAGGGAGGAGAGCCCTGTTTGTGACAGCAAAGCAGCGGCAGAGCGGACACAGCCGGGCATGGGGACAGCGGCTCCCCCCGCACAGGGCGCCCTGTGCCCGCACACCCCGTCCCCACAGGGGGGGTGGCAGGCAGGCCCGGCGCTGCGGCACACCGGTAGGGGGGAGGAGGGGGCAGCACCCCCAGCGGTGCGGGCAGCAGGCGCTCCCCCACGGGTCGCGCTGCGGCTGCCGGTGTCGGGCCCAGGCCGGGCACTCCCGGGGTGCGGGTCCCCCCGCGCCCCGTCCCCGCTCTCGCCCCAGCGCTCGCCTTCCTTTGTCCCGCTTGGTAACCGGCGCCCCCGGCCAATCGCCGTCGAGCCGGCCGGCCCCGCCGCCCGCCGATTGGCCGGGCCGCCCGCAGCCCTCCGCCAATCGCGGCGCTCGCTGCTCCCTCAGACAAAGGCAGCGGCTCTGGCAACTGCGCCGCGCTCCCCCCGCCCCCCGCGCGTGCTCCGCGGCACCGGCCCCCTGGCGCCCGGCCAGCCGCGGCACCTACCACCGCCGGCGCGGGCCTCAGAACGGAGGGGGGGGATGGCTAGGAAAAGGCGTCGAGAAAAGTGGCGGGAGGGAGACGGGTAACAGTTAGGAAAGGGGGAAAATAGATGTTTGTCCTGTGTCAGGCTTTCTGTCCGGGCGTGCCCCGCCAGCATGAAGAGCGATGTCACCCCTTTACGTCTCTTTTCGCCCACCCCCCTCCTCCGCCTCGTGGACGCGCCCGCTCGCACACACCCCCGTTCGCCTCCAAGGGGTTAAAAAGCCGGTGCGAAGCCCCGCCCCGCTGGCGCCGGGGGGGCGTGGCCTCGTCCCCGGCAAGAGGCGGGCGGCGGCGGCCGGGCCCCTCAGAGCCGCTTAAAATGTCACCGAGCGCGGCCGCCCCGAGCCCGGCACCGCCGCCCGCCGCCAGCGCCGCCCGCCGCCCCGCGCCGCCAGCACGGCACGGCGGGCCCCGCCGCGGGCCGCCCGCCCGCCGCTGAGCCCCACACGCCCAGCCCAGCCCGGCCGGCGGGCACAGCGCCGCTCGGGCTCCGCGCCCGCCCGTATTGTTGCCCGCCGCCGCCTCCTTTCTCGTCCTCCGCCGGCGGAGAGGATTCATCCAGAGACTGAAATCGCCCCCTTTTTATCCGCTGCTTCCCACCATCGCCACCCCCCGCGCTTTTCTGTGGGGCGGCTTGTTTTGCCCCGTGTTTTAAAAAATTACCCCGAAAACGGCGATTTTTTAATTTTATTTTATTTTTTTAGAGAGAATTCAGGAAAGTGGCTTTTCTGTGGAAAGGTGTCTCTTTAAACAAAAAGAAGCACTCTCTCTCTATATATATTATATATATAACTACCTATCTTAGTTCCTGCAGGGCAGCTGCTGAGGTGACTTGCGTGGAGGCTTTTTTTTTATTAAGTTTAATTTTGCGATTTTCAATTTTTTTTTTTTTTTTTTAATTTTCTCTTTGCTAAAAGTGTTATTTTAGAGAGAGGTGGATCCTTCTCGGCGCTTTTTTTTTTTTTTTCCTATATTTTTTTTTTTCCTCTTCCCCCCCCCCACTCCGTTAAAAGCCGAGCTAACCAACCTCTCATTCCCAACCCTGCCGGGACTTGGCTGTCGCGATGTACAACACGGTGTGGGATATGGACCGCGATGACACGGACTGGAGGGAAGTGATGATGCCCTATTCCACTGAGCTGATATTTTACATTGAGATGGACCCTCCAGGTAGGGAGCCGAAGCCTGGGTGCTGCCGTCCATCCCCGCCCTCCCTCCTCCTGCACACTTTTCCCTTTTGAGATAAAAGGAGAGGGGGAGGGGGGGGGAATTAATATCTGTAGTTTAACTTTGTGTAAACTTTCCAGGGACTTGAGCTCGCTGTCTCCTGGGCTAAAGTATTTTGATACTGGGGGGCTTTTTTTGGGGGGGGGAGGTGGGAGGGTAACAGCGATTTATGATGCCTTTGGGGAGATGGAAGGAGGCAGGAGGAGGAGAGCTGCTCGCAGCCCCTCTCCCGAGTCTCCTTTTTTTAAAGCCTTTATTGAAAAGCGTATATTTCGGATGTATTCGCTCCTAGAGGAGCGCTTTTATTATCCTCTTCACCTGTGTGCCTTTATGTGCCTGTAACACTTTGATGGTGGTGATTTACCCACCTCCATTCAGTTCCAGTTTAATCGCTTTTACAGTCTCCGAGACCCTTTTCTCCCCAGCTCTCTTCCAGCACTGACAGATGAGGTGTGTGCTGTCGCTGGGTTTTGGTGCTGGGGGGATAATACTTGGGAACAGACTGCAATCCATCCCTGGAGGCACTGTTACTTTGATAACACTTAATAACCTTGTTCAAAAGGGTTTGATGCAACTTTTCCCCACACACACTCCCCCACCCCCGTGGACTGCCAGTGCTGACAATGGGGGAATGCATTGTCCCTCGTTTGCCTGAAGTTTGTAGATGGGACAGAAAGTTTCTTTTGTGTCTAAAGAGTGAGGGAAGGCTTAGGAGGAGGAGGAGGTGGAGGAGGAGAGGGCGAGTCTTTCTTTGGTAAGGAATTAAAGTAAGGCTAAATGGGTACTGGTGAAACTGTATCTGTACCTGTAAGAGTCAAACAGGCTGAAAGCAGTAAGGTAATTGGAGGGCCTTTATCTTCTCAGGACTCTGATCTGTACAGCCAGAAGGTACAGTAAAATATGCACCAAAAATCTTAGCCTGCAGAGGAATTGATAGCAAATAAGTACTTCTAAGTGGTGTCTTCTGTGGGGTATGTACTTTCAAAATATTCTTTTCAACCTGTGCCTCAATCGTGACATGTATCTGCAAGTGTGGTTTAGTCTCTTTGTTTCAGCACAGTGAGCTGTATTTTGCTCTCTGGAGGTATGTGGTACTTTAATTAAAAAGAGGAGGAGGTGATCATCCTGAGATTTTTTGGATCTCAAGGACTTGCTTCCTCTGGTAACTCTGACGCTTTGAAAACTGGGCAGATCTCTCAGAAACACAATACTGGCCACTAGTCATTAAATTCTTACATAGCTGACACTACCTATTTTTAGATGTTGCTCCTGAAAGCCTAAAGTTCAGTCAAATCTGTTTTCTTTTGTGAATTTCAAAGGATATCTTTCCTGCAAATGCTTTTGATTCTGAGGTTAGTATTTGTATGTGCTTGTATCAAGTGAACAAATACCTAAGTCCCATTGTAGGTGGCTTAAAGCAATTGGTGTGGGGTTTTTATTAAAAAAGCATAAAGCCCCTTGAATGGTTTAGTGCAAAGAGGCTGCTGAAAAGGGCTGGCCTAACTGAACTGGTCAGAAAACAACTTTCCAGTGTTTCTGCAGGAATTTGGCCATGCAAAATTCTTAGGAAGCCTTACAAAGTTTACATTAAGAAGCAGCTCTCCTATCATTAATAATGTCAGTATGTCCATCATTGAAGCCCTCTTGTCAGGGATCAAGGCTCTGCACAGTCCAAACACCAGTTAGCAAAAGGACTTAATGTTACAGGCTGATCCCTGGAGTGCTCAGTAACTTTATCTTTCATATTTTCAAACTGGAAGAGCCAGAGCTGGAAATGATGCAGGGGATAATCCCCATGTGTATGTCCTGATTTCGTAGAACTACAACTTTTAAATTGCAGGGGGAGGGAGGGAGGGAGAGTGTGGCAGAGGGGCTCTGCTTTTTCCCCATCCAGAGGTGGGGTGGGAAGGCGTTTTCCGCTCTGGGATGATAGGTCATCCCTAAGGGGAGCGTGGAGGAATTTATTTGGAAGGCTTAAACATTCGGCATGCCTTGGGATAAAGTCGCTGCGCTTGCACCCGGTAACAACCACAGCTCCATTTGGCCCACTTCCAACAAAAATTTTGTGGAGGTTTTTCGGTGCAGCGTTCCCCGGAGCTCCGGAGCAGCTGAGCGGCGGCGAGATGTTCCCTCAGCAGCGCACGAACCGGCGATGTGCAGCACAGCTCTTTTGTTCCCAGAACTTGCCTTTGGAGAGAGATCCCTTTTCGGTTGGGCTTTATGCCGCAGCACCGGGCACTGGCGGATTCCGGGAGCCAAGTGTCTGGGATCACGCATGACTGCCCGTGATTACATTTTACTGCGTCTAAACTTCAGGCAGAAGACAAAAGCAAGGTGAACATAATGCGCGGTGTCACCCGTAACCTCCGAGGCAAGGGTGGGGATACTGTTTCTTGTTAAGGGCCAGTAGACCTTTAATTTATCTTGGCAGGCTCTCTTAATACCCACCTTAGCGCTGCCCAATAATAATGCAGAAATAAAATCTGGTGATGGCAGGCAGCCTGCAGCGCAGCCGGAGCTTCTGTCAGGCCTCAGTGCACCTGCACCAGCTTATCAGTGTGCTCGTGTTTGCTGTTCAGGGCTGTAGGTGTAAATGGATGTTGGGAGCAGGTCCTGAAGCCTCTCTGCTGGAAGGGCTCGCTTGAAAGTTCAAAAATAACAATAATGCCTCTCACACACGAGTTTTCCCCGACTCTAGCAGAGGCAGGGCCAGGGCAACAAAGGATTGCAAGCTTTCTGATAGCCTTTAATCCATCCTAAATGCAGGAGTGGGACAGTTTTCCCAAATGGAGTGGTGGAACTAGGGATTCACCTCTGCCAGCTTCACAAAGCAAAATTTAAAGCAGTACAACTAACACTGGAGCCACAGTGATGAAAACCAGCAGGGTGACTCCTGTTACCTAATGGTTTTTCCTTCTGCTTACATTTCATTTTGCATTTATACATTTGTCACTGGCATAAGGTAGGACTTCTCTGTGGCAAATAATACTACATGCAACAAATAACGTTCATCATCTAAAGACACAGCTGGAACCATCAGTTGCATAGAGCTAACACAGCTCCTCAACTTTCCAGTGATGGATGAAGTTAGAGTATTATGGCCATAGCAGCATCATGTGCTGGGTTCTGGCATTAGGAAACTGTCTGTTGGGGGTTCATTCACGTGTTTGTCCTTCCCGTGGGTCTTGCTGTCTGAAAAGACAAGAAAATAGGTTGTTGGATTTAATTTAGTTTTTATTTCAGGTCTGCAAAAGTTCGTTACTGCCGGAAGTTGAGTTTTTGAACAGAGGATGTCAAATTGACTGCAAAAGTTACTGGAGGACCTCAAGCACCACTACCTATGTGTTGTCTAACTTCTAATCAGTAGGACTAAGTAATGTCTTTCTCTCTGTAGATCTGGGATGTATTATCAGTTGCGTTGATGATAAAATGTGTAATCACTGAATACATTTTGTCACAGTTGGATGAAAATCAGTAAGAGTGCTCCACTGGGATTTCTGATACAGATGTCAGTAAAGATATTTGGCTCAACTACAAATTAGAGGTTAGTTTCATTTGTGTGGATTATGAAGAAAACCACAAGTTTAAAGTAGGCTTCCTAATGCAGAATGGGCTCTGTCTGTCTATGACTAAATACTACAATAACTGTTTGACCTAAAGCTATAGGAAAGTTGCCTTTTTGGAGCCCATTAGACCCAAATATGACCAACTATGTTTATAACTTGATCCAGCTGTCTTTTTCAAGAATATTACTTTTCCATGCCTGATGTGCTGAGACTGGCTGTAACAATGCTGTTGCTACAAAATCTTTTGATAATTAAGGGGGGGGGGGCAACAATAGTCTATAGGCTGCTTGATTTAGTCTACTTTGTAAAAGCAGCACTGCCAGTGTATGAGTGAGATGAGTATTCAGGAGAAAAACTGTATTTATTCATTATAGTTTCTATTTTCTTCTCATATATAATTTGACAACCCTTATTTTAGGGGAGCGATACTATAATTGTAATTTGGAAAACACAGGGTTCCGAGCTCCAGGGCAGTGTTTACTGGGATACCAGGCGTGCTGTATCATTATCAATGTTGCAGTGGAAACTGAGTGTGGCTTCTCAATTAGGGTGTGTGGTACACAGTAGCCAGATGTAGGTGAACACTGCGTGTCTATGCCTGACTAGTTTTCCAGTGGGAGAACAGATGCAAATTTTAATAGCACTGTCAGTATTGTCCTTCAGCTTATCTGAGCTGACTCCAGAAGCTTATCAAAGAAAAGTTCTGCTCTTGCACATCTTAAAGAGAAAAAAAAAAAAAGCTAGTTCTACTAGTGCATGTAATCAAGACAGCAGCACTGTAGCTGCAACTGTCTTTTTTTGCTAATTTAGGTCTTGCTGAAAATCCCATTTCAAAGAAAGTAGATGTTTAGGGTTGAGAGATGCCTTATTACAGACAGGAAGTTTGTGCAGGCTGGTTTGGGGTAGAGGAGGGAGTAAATTAGGCTCAGTCACTTGTGTTCTGCACATCCTAGAAAATCCTAGTTTGATTGGAGTCTCAGCTGCTATGAGGACAGTGATGTGAAATGCTTATATTCTCTTCTTTTTATACCTAGTTTTCTCTACTGGCCTTTTCACTTAATGACTGCTGTAACCATTTTTTATTTCTGATTGCATTTCAGGCTTGCTTTTGCATTCCTTGCATTTCGTTTTCGTTTTGATGGCTCTAACTGTTAAAGAATATCACTCATCAGGTTTCAATTAAATACATGAACACAAAAAATAGCATCATTAATATAAAGTGAAATGGTGTTTTGCTTGAGATGAGAGAGCCTGCTTTAAAAGGCCAACTTTTGTGTTTATCAGTAGGCTTTCACATGATGTAGAAATAGTTGGGGAGGGAAAGCTTGCTGAAGGGAGTTGTTCAGTTCTGTGTTCTGTAAAGCTGTAGGCTTATGCAAACTGAAACATGAGGGAACATTCTGAGAAGAAACCAAACTCTTCAACACATGTTTGAAGGCAAAACTTGCAGCAAATGGTATTTCTGCAGTTTTTGTTCCCAACACTTGTGTGTCTTGCACGATGCCTGTACCTGACAGGAGCTAATCGTGGTGTTCCTTCTATCTCACCCCTTTAAAGGGAGAAAACTGTTCCTGGAGTTTCCTCTGGAGACTATTGCTTTCCCAAGCAGCAGAGTTGACTTCTGTCTTTGCCACTGCCTGCATGGTATCTTATTCCAGACTGAAGCTATTGGGGCTTATCTTTGCTCTACAGCTTGGGAAAACAGAGGCATAGCTGGTCATACACATCTGCGCCCAGGACTGAAAGCAGTTGGGTGCCTTACATCACCTCATTTAGTTGTTTAGTGAGTCACCTTTTGGGCAGAGAAAGAGAGAAGCATAAAGAATACTTTTATCAGCATGCTCTGTGTGTTTTAAAGCTTAGGCTTTATTATTGTCAAAAAGACTGTTAACTGTGTTGAAACAGGTTGCTGTAAAACTTTGGCCCCATTAAAGCAATAGGTGTGTTCTAGCTGGATTTTTTGGAAACTCATTTTTGTAAAGTAGGTTGCTGAGTAATGCTTAAAGAACAGTCTCTGCTCATGCACTAAGTACCCCTATGGAAATGAGTCAGATTGTCTTTTTTTTCTTCTGCTTTTTTATCTCATTTCTTCTGACAGGTTAAAGTCTGCACAATAGCTAAGTAAGCAAGAATTCACTTCTCCACATAATCTGAACTACAGCATATGAGCTGGTGCCGGGTCCCCAGACAGTGTGAGTGGATGTAACTTCTTTAGAAGATATTTTCATTGTCCTCCACTCAATAGTCAAAGATTTTGCAATGTTTCAGTGAATATATTTCAGTACCTTAAGTTCTTCTAGTTCTGAAGAGAAGTGTCTGTATACAGGGAGTTTTATAGGGATTCATACAGTTCAAAAAAGGCAAAGTGCAACTGCTGCCTCTTGTAGCCCTTTCCAAAAAGGACTCCAGCTGCCCTGCTGGACACTGACCAGCTGCCTGGTGAATCCTGATGCAGAAGCACGATGCGCTCTGAAGCTTTCCTGTGGCTGAACAGGATCCAGGTTCTTCTCTGGCTTTGAGTCCAGCAGCACACTTAAGATGGATACCTTCCATCCGGAGCATTTTGAAAAAGGAGCTGAAATGCTTCAGCTGCTTCGGCCTGTGACTGCTTCCAGCATTCACCCAGACTCTACCAGTTTTTGTGAACTGGAAAAAATGTTATTTTAGTGATAGTCCATAGGAGTGTTACTTCTAAAATCAGATATCCCTGAAGCTGACACGTGGTTATCTAGAAAAGGCTTGAAACCCATCATGTTTCTTGGCGCAAAAATTTGAGGGTTTGGAAGAATTAAAAAAATACCAATCTGTTCCTTATCCCCTTAATATTGTTTGTTCTTTCACTACAGAATAACTTGACTTTTGGTTGTGTCACTTTGGGATTCTTGTACTTCAGGTCAGTTTTCTCTTTCCAAACATAAACCTCCTGTTTCTTTTTATTAGCTACTTCTTACTCGCTATTCCTTTCCTCCTCTAACCCTTGAAAGAAGAAAATCCACTGGAGCTATTTTTTTCATTTTTTTACCTTCTCTAGCCTTATCCTAATTTTCAATCTTTGTTGTCCCTCAAATCTGCTGCTGCACCCACTCATCTTTTCTTTTGGAGGAATTCTTGAATCCCTCCCCTCAAAAAAACCCAAACAAAACCCTTGAAACCAGAGCTGCTGTAATGGAGTTCTAGAAAAACTGCTGTAATGAGGGAACATGGCCCTCTGTTGGGGTGTGGGTTTTTTTGAATGCGGGCAGAAGGGCTTGCACTCCAACACTTGCCCCAGGGAAAGGTTTTAGAGGTGAGATGGATGAGGAGTTCATTGACAGTGTTGTGTATGTGAGTTCTGTTGTCTGTTACAACCTGAATTTGTACATTGCAGTGGAATTTCCGAGACTGTCAGTACTCACTGATAAGTCCTTGGACAGTGGAAGAAGTCAAGTTCCTGCTGTGAAATGGATTTCATTAAAATACTTTGAAGATCACCGTGTACTGAGTAAGGAGACTGAATCCTCTCGTGTTACACCTTGAGATGTGAGCATGAACAGCATGGCTTGACTACTCCATGTCTGCTCCAAATCTCCCCTTCTCCTGCAGGCACTGGAACACGTGGGTTGGGACTTCTGCCTCGGTGGAGCTTCCTTTGACATCTCTGTTCTTAAAGATGAGGCGTGACAAAATGTGCAACAGATTTCCTCTGAAAATACTTTTCCACCTTCACATTTCTTCTGGAGCGTTGATTTAAAAATGCACCTTTTGATCTTGATTTAGATGGCTTACTGTTAGTAATTTAGGTGGTGTTGAAATATTTGTACTTTGGCACCTAGAGAAGGGTTTCACATAGCACAAGGACAGGTACTGTGTGAGGAACAATTTTACATGCTGCTCTGAAAGATTGGAGCTAATGGTAAGCAGAAATAAAATGCTGCTTAGAGCAGCAAGAATCATATGTATTTGCAGCTGTATTATTATTATTTTTAAGTAGCCTCTTATGCAGCAAACTTCTCAGTAGCACCAATTATTTCTATGAATTGGTTCTCCTATGAGGTTTGTACCGACATCTGGATGAATGGTTAGTCTTTGAAATATCTGGGGGGAAAAAAACCCTGGGCTGTTTTTATTTAAATTATCTATTATTTAAAATTAGTTTTGATTTAAAATGGCTTTTTCTTTGGGCTTTGGTATGTCTCTTAGCCATAGTGTGTCACTGCTCAGTCCTGACTTCATTCTGTCTCTCTCACAGTGAAAAGCCAGTTCTTGCTCCTTGATCACAGTAATTCTCTGCTTATTCTGAATTTTTTGTTTTTTCCTTGCTCTTATCCAAAAATCTCTTCCCATGTATTGACGAAATAGCACATTTTAGTAAGAGTTTGAAGACTCTGCCTGTGGAGTGGTATAAAACATGCTGTGATATTTCTTCAGTGAAGGCAGATGAGGAGCTGCTTTAGTAAGCAAAAAAGAGAATCTACTGGCTCCTTGCACTTTATATTTACTTTTATTGTACACTCTTCTAGGCCTGACATTGGATACTGTAAGGTACAGTGTTCTTATAGAGTATGGCATTTGCATGGCAATAAAATCTCTGTCATGGACTTTCATCCAGAGCTGGTAAAAGCCTGGACCTACTGTCTACATGATAAAGCTGCTCTTTCCTGCAGGGAACTGGGCATGTGATGCTGGATAGTGACAACCTTTGAGTGATGAAACATGTCAAAAGTTCTAAAAGCTATCCAGTTTATTAACAGTGTGCTAATTATGCCTGGTAGGTAAAAGAGAGCTTATCCTTTTTATCCTCCTCGTGTTAATTTTGGGACAGTCACCTCAACCCTGTTCATCATGGAACCTCTGACACTGCTGTAGATTTGCAGCTGTTACACTGTGGTCTGGGTTGGAAGGAAAACCATTTTTCATTAGGCAGTGAAAATAATTGGGAAGCTGAGGTTTCTTGGCTTTGCGACTTCATGCAAAGGCTGGAATGAAGAGGAGGAGCTGTGTTATAGTACAGAAGTCAAAGATCCCTGTGTCATTTATCTGACAATGAGCATCTTCCATTTATTTCTTCCATCTCTGCCCATGAAGTAACAGGCCTTGCCAAGTAGTAAGGGATGCTTTTGAAATGCCCAAAAGAATGCTGAATTTGAACCATCCTCTTCACACACTGTTGTTGTCCACCGTTGTGCAGGTGTCCCATAGCAGATAATTTTTTAACCTGTGCAGTAGCTGTGGATGCTTGTGGAGAACAGAGTGCAGCAGAAGCCTGGCGGGCTTTAGGAGGTGAAACAGTGACTGGGAGGTGTGGGAGAGGGCTGGATAGCTGGGGAGTTTTCAAACAAAACAGATCTTTATCAAAAAAGCCAATTAATCAAAACTGAAATATTTCTTAAAGGTGTTGTTTTTTATGAAAGTTCACAGAAACACAAGCAAAGCTATAATGGGAGTGTTTTCATTGGAAGCCTGTCTGGCTTTCTGCCAACTTGTCTGCTGTTTTCTGTAATGAGATATTGAAAGACCTCGATTCTTTGAATATGTCTTACTCTTTGGCATGTCGCCTGTTTTGGGGGAAGAGAGCGAAAAATGCGAGCGCGCCGGGGGTTCTGTGGCCAGCAGTAATGCGATGGAGCAGCTTCCTCCTCCGTCCCCGGCGGAGCTCTCCGTGCACACGAGCTGCCCTTTGAGGAAGGGCAGCCTCGAAGGGCACCGGCGCTCGGTGCTCTGCGAGAGGGGTCTTGGCAAGAGAACTGAGGAGCCGAGATGTGGAGCTGCCAAGATAATTTACCTGCCGGCGGTGGGGAATGAGCTGCTGTCAGCAGGTGCGCACGACCCTCCTCGTTGTTAGCTGGAAAACCTCTCCAAGAGCACGGTGCTTCTCTGCTCTGGTGGGCACACGTGGAGCACTTTCATGGAAATGGCGTGCAAAAAGCACCTTTGTTCGGTACATGCTTTTATTCTCAACTGTCTTTGAGGGCTTCTCGTGCAGCAGGGACAAGTATAGGACTCCTGAGGAAGGGAAGGATTTTGAAGCTTTGCCTGAAAAGTGTTAGAGAAGTTGAGAAGAGTGTTTGAGAAATCGAGTAAGACTACAGAGAGCAATTAAAGATTGGAGAGATTTTTTTCTTTTCAAAAAAGCTATCTTACATTTTCATTCCAAGCCTTCATCTATATCTCCAAAGGGAGAACCCTTCTCTCCTCAAGGACTATGTCACTAAAATGTTAGCTGGCCTAACCACAGATAACTTGCATGTTTCCATAGTAATGACACTCTGTAGAGCTTTATATTACAGTTTGCAGGGTATCTACTGTACATCAACCTTTTTGAAGCTGAGTAAGTGTCTTGGAAATCCTCTGATCTGTTTTCTGCTTGTCACAATGTGGAGGGAGAGTAGATTGAGTGCATCAGAAAGAAGGCTAGTAAACAAGCTTGTGGAAGTGCTAAGGGACTTAAAATTGACTTTATCAGAGTACTTGGTAGTTGTGATTATTTTTAACAGTAAGGTAGAGTTAATGCTGCATTTAAACCTGCTATGCTTTTAAGTATCTGGCCTGCAGCTCTTGAAAGATACTGGAAGAAATAAGTTGTGGAGTCATTCTTAGGCTAAGTGGCATCTGCCTTGAAACTGAAAATCAGAGTTTAATTAACTGGCAGGTTGATTTTGTACACAAATACTGCAGCCAGAGAAGAAACAGGCTTCTTGACTGGATGCTGTGTGGGATGTAGCACATGGAGACCCGAGGCATTCTTCTTTTTTCATTCCTGAATTAGTGCCATTGAAATCCCTCACACGTAGGGCTCAGTGGCTCTTATATCATGTAAACTTGTAAAATTTTTTATTCAAAACCCAACTGGGGAGAGTGTGTATCTCATGGAAGTCACGGTCTACTTCGCCGAAGTTAAATTCGGGTTTAATGTAGCCTACGACTTTTTACGAGAGACTCTAAAAGAAATACAGCGGCGCTAAACTTCAGACACTTGCCAGCTTTCTCAGTTGTCTTGGTGTTGGAGGTGGTTTGAGTTGCAGGGAATCAAGTCAGTTATGTCTTGAGCTGCCTTTTCAAAAGAAGAGTTCTACGCAGTCAAGAAAGCACCACAGAACTACCTGGGCAGAGCCTGATCAGTGGTTTTCCCTCTGCCTGGACCTGCGTGGCCGCTCGGCGGAGCAGCTCAGCTGAAGGTACCTGCTGGAGCAGCCCTCAGTTCCTGACGTCAGCAACATCCGATCCCGTGCCCCGACCACATTGGCTGCCATCGCCTCCACTCCATCACCAGCTCCTTTTTATTTCCCCCTCCTAAGTGACACCGAGCTGGGATTGGGATTTAGTTTCCCCAGGCAGCCTAGCTTGAGCTAGGAAGAGAGAACTAGAGTTGCTAAAGAAATTAAAACCAGATATGCCCATAAATGCGTGAGGGAGAGACAGTCTGTTCTCACTGCTGCGTGCCAGGCGGTCACTGAGGGCTGAACCTGATCCTTGGAATGTGCTCATACGGGAGTGGAAGGGTCCAGCTGAGCTGTCACCTTTTGGGATTTGGAAAGATCCATGCTCTAAAGCTGTCTTAGGGACATGGCAGGGGAAGGATGCTTGTGTATCTGCTGCTAACAGCAAGTTCTTTATTAGAACGGATAGATCCGTTGTGCTGTTAATCACTTGTGATCAATGTTCATTCTCTCCCAGGAAAAAGGGAGGCAAGAAACCATCAGGATCGTTCACTTTAATCAGAGCTTGTTTTGAGATAAAGTAAGATTGTGCCTGTGGCTAGATCAGAATTGGGCTCAGTGACATGGAAAGAAACACGGCTGCTCTTGAAAGCATTTCTGTTGACTTCAAGCCAGCCTTATTTCACTTCACTCTAGGATTTTAGCTCTCTAATGTTCATCTAGTAAAGTATATAAAACTGGATTATTTTGAATTTAAATCAAAATCCGTGGACTCTTTGAGGCTCTCTGTAGCTTCTCCTAGAAACATCACAAGATTTCTCCTAGCAGGGTTGTTAGTACTGTCTAGGTACTAGTAAAACTATTTTAGGATGCCTCTTTCAACAACCCATTGGGCCAGTGTTATGAGAGCAGCAGTGCAGTGATGCTGTTCTGCTGCAGTAGACTTGCCATGCTGTTACAGAATATTCCCCTTGTGGCATCCAGGGTCTGGGCTGTGAAGTTTAAACTACCTTTATGTCAGTTCTCCATTTGTGCAGGACTGCAGTACATGGGCTGAAATGGTAGCCATGAAATGCTGAAATGGATGGGCATGTTGGTCTACGGGGTAAAGCATTAGTAGGGTCCTGGTTCTGTATCCAGTACAGGGGGAAATCTCAAAGACCTCTAAGTATTGAAAGTAAAGAATTAGATACATAGCTCTCTGGAAACAGGATCCACCCTTGCAAATAGTTTTGTATTTTTGAAATGTGCAAGCTATTAAAAAGCATTTTTCAAAAGTCTATTGTGTAAAGGACTGGCTTCCATGAGTCAGGTTTTACAGGAAACGGTCCAAGCCTTATTCTTCTCCCTGAAAGAATTTCCTTCCAGTTTTCTCATGCAGGGTGAAGTTCTGCAGACATCCCCCTGATAGTGAGAACTGGTACCTGCCTACTAGAGGGAAGGAGAAGCTCCCACCTGTAGTAGGGACACTTGGTGTAATGTCTAGTGCTCTGTGTCCAAACTCCTGTTCCCTGCCTTTCTGCTCTTTGTTACTTTGCTTTTCTATGCCCTGTGCTTTGGAGTGAGGCCTAACAAAGCTGCTAAATAATTCCACAGTATATAAAGGAGCAAGACTTAATCTTACAAGGAGGGCTAGAGAAGTATTCAAGTACTCTAGAGAATACTTGAAAGCCTCTTCTGGAAAGCTCCTATTACCAGTGTAAAACAGGCTTTTACACTGTAAAATACCTTGAAGTTTTTGATATGTCCAAGCCTTAATTTGAAAGACCCAGTGAAATAATTGCTGGTGCTGGTACCGTTTCCTAGGAACTCTCTGGATTGTTGTATGGTTATGGTTTTTAGGTGAATCTTCACATGCTTGTTAAAGACTCAGAATCTACACAAGATTCTCAAGTAGATCAGAACATCTACAGGTTTTCTGAAATTGGATTAACTGCCTTGTGCAGACACTGATGAGACTCAGAACTGCTGAGACTCTGCTATCCCAGATGTGAGGTGGGGAGGAGGGAGGACCTGAAGACATTTTCTAATTCAGGAACTTTCAATGGGGGAGATGGAACAGCACAGTGAATACCATTGACTCTACAGGCTTAGCCTGGATGTATGTTCCTGTGACCCTGGATGGGGCTGAGACCTTCAAGCAAAGTAGGGTTAGAACCGTGTCTTGCTCTTAACGGTGCTTTGTACAAACACTTGTAGTAGCTGAGCTAGGAATAACCGAAGCTTCCTAACCAGGAAGCTACTTCACTGAATCCGAAGGTTTTCACCTTCCTTTTACAACAAGAGGTGTTATTGCCTCACTAGATGTGTGCACACCTGAGAGTTCCCAGCTCACCCCATAAAAAGAACCTGTATGCTACGGTTTAATGCTCAGTCCCACAGAATGAATGCTGCTATCTGAATCAGGTGTTTGGTCAGCAACCCCAGGGTGCAAACGTCTGGGTCAAGGTTCAGGTTTAGTTTAGATTGGCTCAATTAAAGCATCTACTGGTTTGTCTGAGAACAGTGAAGTTACTGTGTTGGATATCCAACATGAAATGGTGTTTGGAACTGCAGTTGGAAGCCTGTTTTCTCTTCTTTAATGTGGGAGGTGTGGCTCGGAGGTGAGCAGATGGATGGTGCCAAGTAGCACACCTCTCAGCACTGAGCCATTCCATGCTGAAGCTAGAGATCAAAATCTTCTTTCTGCTCCCTTTATTTGTATTTCTGCCTGTACACTGGGATTGTGTGCATCTGAAAGATGGCTGTTGTCAGTGTGTCAGGCCTGCTCGCTGATGCTTGTGTAATCTGATGGCGAGGGCACAGGGCTGGGAGCACAGATGTTCAGGGTCTGGCTTGAAAATGTGCTAGAAGCAAATCAATGTATGTAGTTGCTTTCTTACTCTGAATTCAAATGTGACCTGCCCCTCTCTAAAACAGTCTCATGAAATGCCTAAAAAATGCCTGATGAAACTCAGGCATTTTTTGTGGCAATGTTTGTGATGAAGCATTCAGCACCTGCAAAGCAGGGACCTAAATGACAAACCTAATATGAAACATGAACTTTGGGTCTTTGATGGATATGCCAGTGTTTTTCCCTCTGAAGAAGAGTTTACCTGTTTGCTCTTGTGAGTTGACATAAGGACTGGTGATGCCTGAGCAACTGGAGTTTTTCCACAGTGGTGCCCAGTGCTCTCCAGGCTGTGACTTTCAAACACAATACACCTTTGTCATTTGTTTGGAGCTTTAAGCGGCACCTGCCCTTGTAGTTGTGCCTGTGCCAGTCTTCCTTTTAACAAAAACTCGTGTTTCCTCATGCTCCTTCCTTTTCTCCTCCATCCAGCAAGTGTTTAGTTTGATGCTAGGAAATCTGGGATCACAGTGGAACTGCTTACTTCAGAATTCCTCTAAAATTACGAATTCCATTTGATTTGAGAGAGCTTGAAAGCCAAGTTCAAGATGCACATTCTCTCTCGGTTTTTTACTGTCAGATTTCATTAATAGTCTAGTGATTATCTTCTCCTATTTACCTTTTGTTCATCTGTTTTTAATTTTCAGCTCTTCCTCCAAAGCCCCCCAAACCAATGACTCCAGTCAATACGAACGGAATAAAGGACAATTCCAGCTTCTCTCTGCAGGAAGCAGAATGGTACTGGGGGGACATCTCAAGGTAAGCAATACTGCTAGACTATAGTAATTGAAATGTATTAATATATATTGTTAAAAACAGATCAAGCCAGCTACAATTCAAGATAAAAAGAACATGCCTATTTCAGGCAGCATTTTACAGGAGGGGAACACTTCAGGACTTTACTTGGCAAAGCACCTAAGTGAAACTATTCAGCTGGATTGAGAACATTTAAGTTGTTGCTCTTCTGGTGCAGATATTGCCAGTCTTGGTGACACTTATTTTTGGCTTTCTAAATTTGTCCAGATAAACAGTCTTTAAAAAGGAGAAAAATCTGAATCTGCTATCTAATAAGGTGTTGTAAGCATACAGTGCTGGAATGCAGGTCAGCGAAGTTTCAGTATAAAAATAAAACTTTAGAATAAAAGGAATTGAATTCTTAGTTTTGGTTTCTTTAACATTAGTTTAAAATTGCATCTGTATTAATTTCTGTTACATGGTGATATAAAAAATAGCTCTTAAAAATGCTACCCCTCACCAGCTATACTGAGCAGATGATAGAAACACATCAAATAAATTAAGCTTTATTTTAAGAAAACCTCTTTCTATGCACTTGAGAAAATAGATGGCTTGGGTTACGTTCAGAAAATGAAGGACTAGTTTTTATATACTTGCATAAAAGAACTGAAGTGTTCAGTCGTCTCTTTCCCTCTTAAGGCACTTCTGAAGAGTCTAGAATTTGGAACTGTAAGAGGAAAGGTGAGCGTGCTGGGAGTGTGATCAGGAATTGCTCAAACTTGTGCACATAATACTTTGAAGCACTTTGGCAGACAAGAGGCAAGAAGAGCGTGTTTTCCACATTAACTTATTGACGTTCTGAGAAAGGAAATAAAGTTTTCATATCTTTATTGCACCACCCTTATCTCTTTATAAAGTAAACCCGCAGAGATCTTGCTTTTGAAGGGCCTCAGCAGAGATATTTTTCTGTTAATTTTAAATCGAAGCAGAGTGGCAAAAAGTGATCCCAAAGCCCACTAGACACAGTTTATTTAAAACTGCTCGATATTGGTATCAGTTTATTGACTGTGGATTTGCTCCTCAATCAACAGTGCACAGGATGGCAGGAGCTAATGCACTGCAAATCACACTGGAGTGGCTTTATTAGATTAAAACATGATACACGTGCATGTAAAGATGGAATTGTTTATGACCTTAGTTTGGCAGCCAGCAGGTATGGGCTGCATTGGGCTATCATGGCAGGGGCAATGTTCTTCAGTCAAGAACTTGTGCTGGAAATTTTGTCACGAGCTCCAGGGTGCAACCTGCAGGCACAAGCCCAAACCCATGGATCGTATCTATCAATTCAAAAAGAGAGTTGTTTGGGTTAACTGGGTCCAATCTGTAAAATGGTCAGAGTAAGTGGATATGCACATGAAACTTCACAGGAGTCAGTTTTACTAATAGAATCGTTTTCATGTAGCTAAATCAGAGCTAGGGCTATTCTGTAAGAATATTTTTGTTCCTTAGTATTTGAGCAAAAAAGCTGCTGTTGATTTTGCTTTGTAAGATTCAACTAAGCTTCATACAGCACTTAGACAACGTTGAGGCTACCTGAGAAACTTTAGTTTCCAAATGGTTGTATTAAAAAGTGCTTAGTACTTCTAAAAGCTTTGAGGGAGCTGTTATGAAGCGAGATACATAATCTGGGTGAAATGCTCAAACCTGGCAAGATGCTTATCTCTTCAGCTGAAATAATTTTCTTAATGCTTACAGGTACTCACTTTCACTACAAGATTTCTTGGTTTAGCTTAAAGCTCTGGACTGGGTGTCCTTTTGTCTCAGTTGTAAATAAGGAAGAGTTGCCCTGAAGCTGGAAAGGTTGTAGAGCTTTAAAACGGCTGTAAATAAGATCAGAGTTAAGCCAATAAAGAGCCTCTTGAGACTAAAACTGTGCTAAACTTTAGGCACCTTTGAGCTGTGATGTTAGAGGCCATCTCTTAAGGGGTCAGGACTGGCTTCTCAAAGGGCACCTGTTTTAGTGTGGACTTTAAAACCTGAGCAGATTACAGGGAAAGGTTATGAACTGAGTCACAGCTGCTACTGTTGTTTAAACAGAGACTTCTCTCTAAGTGGCAGTTGACTGTAGCTGCTTTTCTTTAGTACAGCTACACAGGTTGGGACTTGCTTTAGATGCCCTAAAAGACTGGAGAGCCCGGACGTCAAAAAAGATTGAACTCTATGCATACTGGTGTTACTGACTCTGATGTTTTACCTATGGCAAAGATGATCATGTCCTTAGTGCTTCTAATTTTGCCTCCCTTTCCATTCTTCAGGGAAGAAGTAAATGACAAATTACGAGACATGCCAGACGGAACATTCCTGGTGCGCGACGCATCAACCAAGATGCAGGGAGACTACACCCTGACCTTACGGTGAGCACTGAGCACTAGCAGCCCACACAGTGAGACCCTGAGTAGCTGTTGCTATACCAGTGACAGCCATGGCTGTGTAAAGCTCATGTGGCTTGAGAGATGTTCCCAGGACTGCACATCACAGAGTAAGCAAATAAATAAGCCAGGTCCGACAGTCAGCTTTGTTCTGTGCGTTGAATCCTGTCCCTCACTACACAGTACTGTAAGGATCTGCGTGTGGATGAAATGGGACTTGGGGAGGAGAGCTGCTCAGAAGTGCTTCATAGTTTCAGATCATCATCACCATGGCTAGGCTTCGTGAACAAAGGTTTGGGAAAGGCTCTATCCACATAGTTTCAGAACTGCTAAGGTAAAAGGTATTTGTAAGCTAGGGCTTTGATTAATGGGAGAGTGTTGAATATCTCATCAGTCTACAGCTGTAGAAACCCAAGTAAAGTGTCTTTGTAAAAGGAGTATCTTGTGCTCTCTGATCTATCATTTAGGAAATATTAAATTGGAGCCATGTTCTTTTCTTCATTAAAATTGTCTGCGAGTGGAAGGTTTCCCAGAGCTGCCCCAGCCCTGTCTGCTGCAGTTGGGCAGCAGACCTCATGTGACTGGCTCTGGTGCCTTGCCCAGCCTGCCCAGCCACTTGCCTCTGCCAGGCTCCCAAGACTGGTTGTTAGAGGCAAGCAGGTGAGGCACATAAGCGACTGCCTCTGTAGCACACCTTTGGGAGTTACTGTGATATAGCAGGCATTTGATCTTGCCATGAAATTCCATTGCCTTAATAGCAGATTTGACCCCAAGGGTGTAGTTAAAATTCTGCTTTAACTTCTGCCTTAAAGTTCACACCATGTGCACTAAGGTTTGGCGTGGTTTTATTTTGCCGAAATCAGATGTCTTTAGGAACCAGAGTTGTGAGTGCAGGAAGGACAGGAGAGTGCCTAAACAGTCTGTTGCTGGAAAAAAAGGAAGAAATAAGTGCTAAATTTGTGGAAACCACTAGAACATATAAATCTGGGTAACATAAAGTCCTAAACTTACAGCCATCTCATAATCCTCAAAGGATTTTGTTTAGGTTCAGGTATCCTATATTAACATCCATAACTCAAAAGACTTGTTAATAATTGTATAAATCTATACTCAGTTGTATACTGTTAGTGAGCCCAAATTGCACGGAATTGTGGGTTTAGGTTTTCTTATGGCTCCTTTATTCAGCCTTCAGCATCCTCTTTTTCCCTTGCACAACTTCTGGCAAAGCTTGGACTTAAATACCATAAGCTGGCTTCAGAATGAACACATAGGAAGAGATTTACTTTGGGCTTTGCTCCTGTTCAAATAATCTGATGATAATTTCTGTGTGTATTGACTCTTAAACTACTTAATACTGCTACTGTGTAAAGAATCACTATGAAGGCCACTTGCCCAGGAGTTTCGCTGGTGTCTTTGTTAGCAGCCCTAGTGTTGAAGAGGGATGGGAGTGACACAGTAAAACCTCTGTGCCTTACAGGAAGGGTGGCAACAATAAGCTGATAAAGATCTATCATCGGGATGGAAAGTATGGCTTCTCCGACCCGCTGACATTTAATTCAGTTGTGGAACTCATTAACCACTACCGCAACGAGTCTCTCGCTCAGTACAACCCCAAGCTCGATGTGAAGTTGATGTATCCAGTGTCCCGGTACCAGCAGGTAAGATCTCCGTCAGACCCCAGTACCTATTAGGGCAGACAAGAACAAAAATGATTTTGTTTTCTTTCTATGAATAGCCTGATTTTTTTTTTTTCTTTCTTTTGTGTTTTTTTTTTTGAATACGGAAAAACTAAAAAGATGGAGTTTTCACATTTGGCCTCACTTGGGTCTTTCAAATTTTCTAGCCATTTAAGCTGCTTCATTTTGTCAAGTTTCTGGTCTCCATCTGAGCAGCCATCAGGCAGCAGAGAAGAGAAGAGAAGAGAAACCCTGGCATGCAGCAGCTGAACCTCTGAGAAACCTTTTTATTTCCCCCTGGACCATTGTGGACCCACCAGACACTGTTCTAGGCAGTGTTACCCTTGAAGTACATATGACCCATGCAGATGCTCACTCTGTGCATAGACATCTAAATTTTTCAAGAACATTTTTTTAACTTTTATTCAGTAGCTTGAGACATTTTCCTGCATTAAGGAAAAAGAACTACAGAGCTTTTGGGAAAAAAAAAAAAAAGAAAAAACCAACCCTCTGATCTCTAACTTCAGATTCCAAGTAATGTGCTTCCTTCTTTCTTGAATAGGGGATAGCAATTCTGAAAGTAAGGTGTGGTGTCTTTTTGGAAGCTTAGTATTTGGCATAGGTCTTGGTGTCCTATAGTTCCAGTTCCTACTGTCTGTAAACTGTGGAATGTGTTGCACGAAGGAAGGGGGATTTAGAGACAGTGTTCTCTAGAAACTGGATTATAAACATGATGCTAATATCTGTAAAATGCAAATGTGCATAAGTGGACAAATGAATACTCTTAAGGAAAAGCTGCTTTGCTTGAAGACTTAATAGCTCTTTGTATGTACAGGATCAGTTGGTGAAAGAAGATAATATAGATGCAGTAGGTAAAAAACTTCAAGAATACCATGCTCAGTATCAGGAAAAGAGCAAAGAGTACGACAAATTGTATGAAGAATATACCAGAACATCACAGGTTGGTTCTTCTTTGGCTGTTTGTTGAGTCTGTTTCTTGTTGTTTAAAAAGTAAAGAAAATTGTTTTAACCTGTTACGGCTAATAAAGGCAGTCCATAGCCAGAAAATACAAGGAAAAAACTTAGTAAATTGTGGAATAGAGCAAGGTAGTTTCAGAGGTGATGGAAAGAGTGAATATTGCTTTTGCTGATAGTCCTCGAGGCGTGGTGTGGGGCAAGGAAAAAAGAGGAGCTGAGCTTCCAAGTATAAGGTAAAGCTGTGGAGAAGGCCAACACCTAGAAGCTTTACACTGCAGACTTCTTCCCTGGCTGCTGAGTGTTTCCAGCTGCTGTATTCTGCAGTGAGAATTGTTGAGGGGTTTGTCCAGGTTTTTTGTGAAGTCACGTGCGAGTCAGTTACCAGATATTATGCATTAAGGAAGTGTGAATACGATATTTGGACTGCTTCTTGTAAAATAAGATAGTTCATATATGGGGAGGAGGTTTGCTGGCAGTCTTCCTGAAAACTAAGATGGAAAATATGACTAAAATATTTGAGGGGTTTGCAGCCTAATAGAGAGCACTGTGTAGAGGAGGAGGGTAGACTTACAGGGAGTAAGTCTGCCCTGTTATTCCCTGACTCTACTTGGACAATTGACTAAATTTAAAACTGATTAATTTCATTTTGACTTAGTGGGGGGAGAAAAGATGGTCTTCTCAGTCAGTTTAGGGAATATACTTGGGTCTTGCTTTGTTGTCTGTATTATGGACAAATGATGAAGGACTCTTTCCTTACATAGGAAATCCAGATGAAGAGGACTGCAATCGAAGCATTTAATGAAACTATTAAGATATTTGAGGAGCAGTGCCACTCACAAGAGCGATACAGCAAAGAGTACATTGAGCGATTCCGCAGGGAGGGGAATGACAAAGAGATTGAACGGTAAGCTCAGGCTGTGTTTGCTTCCCTGGCAAAACTAGTGTCCACATGGACACTGCCATTGAAGCATCATATAAACCACTTTGTAAGCTCAGTGCCTTCTCCAGTAAAGCTCTCTTCTGTCAAGGAATTGCATTGTAAATAGCAGAGGTGAGAGATCTCTGGATTGGTCTTGCTCTTAACTTCAGTAAATCAAGGTACTGTGATGAGGACCAGGAAAGAATTAGGGAATAATAATTTAATTTGCTTCTTCCACTTCTGTTTGGATTTGCTCAGAACGTAATTCAGAAAAATCTTTACTTTTCAACTGTGAAATGTACATAGATCTGGTGAATCTCATAGTCCATAGTCAGTTTTAGTCATTTTCAAAGAAGATTGTATTTAACATCTGTCATCTAACAAATTCAGTAAGGACGTCATTTGAAACTGCTTTTCTGTGAGGGTGCTAGCAGAAAAAGCTGTATCTGGGCCTTTGAAGAAATGCCAGATATAATGCCTAACTTTTCATAGTGTTTTTTGAACCACGTAGGGTAACCTTGAGATCTTTAGACTAAGAACAGTTACCTGCAACAATCTTACTGTACAACTGTGGTGCTTCATTCTGAACAAAGATCAGTTAACAGGGAAAATATGTAATTCTCCTGAATTATACCAAACCTGCAAGCTAGTCTTGAAAGAAGAGACAGGCAGCATTACTTCCTGGTAGCTCTTGATAGTAATTGAAGTCTGCATTTGAAATCTTGCTAGTCCTGATACCTACAGTGGGATTGCATAATTGATATTACAAAGTGAATCTGACAGTGAAGGAGGAATCTGTTCTTGCTTACCCTCCTTTGGATAATTTGTTCCTGCATCTCTGCCAGGAAGAAGTATATTAAGGTAAACTGAAGGTTGTAGGCCCTCTGGCAAGAGGTCTTTTCTGTCACTCTTACAGTAGTTTTCATGTGAAGATGAGGCAAAGGGAGGAGCTGCTGTTATGGTAGTTCTTGTGATACTCTTCTATAAGTGCTACCAGTCCTAGACTGAAGTTGACCTCTTCTCTCCAATATTGTACTTGTTTTCAGGATAATGATGAACTATGAAAAATTAAAATCCCGCCTGGGTGAGATCCATGACAGTAAAATGCGCCTGGAACAAGACTTGAAGAAACAAGCTCTGGACAACAGGGAGACTGATAAGAAAATGAACAGCATCAAACCTGACCTAATTCAGCTCCGCAAAATCAGAGATCAGTATCTTGTGTAAGTAAGCCTGACCCGTACCTCAGAATAGTGTCTCTGATGAACCTGATTAATGACTGTTTCCATCAGGATAATGAGAGTTTAATTTTCTTTTCATAACCAAAGTTCTGTGAGTGCTAAGGTGCTACTTTCTGGCATGGGATATTTGAATATTGGTTGACTTCTTCATGGCTTCATTATTGAAAGAGCCAGCCACAAATAGGTGCACATTCTGCAACTCTTGTGCATAAAAATTTTAAAATAAATGAGTTATAAACAAAATCTGTGCCTGCTAGTACAGCAGAGATTAATAGTACTTTTGTTAGGTGTGTCAGATGTTGCTCATACCCACACTTGATTTCACCAACACTCCTGTTATCCAGCTCCTAATGTCCTTGAGTTAGGCACAGACTGTTTCTTTGTGGTACCTTGTGTCTGAGCTTCAGCTTGCTTAGTAAGAAAACCCATACACGTACTCTGAAGTAATGTATTAATGCTCTGTTCTTCTGGCAGATGGCTCAATCACAAAGGGGTGAGACAGAAGCGAATAAACGACTGGCTGGGGATCAAAAATGAAAATATTGATGAGTAAGTGTCACTATACATATGATTTTGTTGAGAAGTGTTCCATCTATGAATGTTTTCTCTTGTGGGGTTTGGGAACAAAAACCACCAGTTTTTCAGTAAAGGACTGGAGAAAAAAGGAGAAAGTCTCTAGGGGAACTTGATGTCATATGAAGGAGCAACTCTCCTGAAACATTTAGGATTAAACAAAGTTGAAACAATGAAGTTCTAAGTGGAAGCCTTTAATATATGTCCATTAGGAGCCTGACCTCCCAGTTTGGGCAATTCTGGTATTTCTTTGCATTACTTCTGCAAAAATAAATAACTCTACTTACCAACTCCTTTGCTGATCACTGGTTAACCTCTCTTTCAGCACATACTTTATGAATGAAGAAGATGAAAACCTGCCACATCATGATGAGAAAACTTGGTTTGTTGGAGATCTCAACCGTATCCAAGCAGAAGACTTGCTCTGTGGGAAACCTGATGGAGCATTTTTAATTCGTGAGAGTAGCAAGAAAGGATGTTACGCTTGTTCTGTGGTGTAAGTCTGTTTTCCTTTTTGTTCTAACTACTCAATACATAAATCTCTACCAAAGCTCTTTATTTTGGAGAACAAAAGCCAGGCCTAGCTTAGGCCTACCCATTGGAATGTGTTTGCAGGAAGACCAGCGTGGTATAAGCTTTGTAACAAAAATGTGCTTTGAACGTGGAATAACTGTAGTCCTGCAGTCTCTGTTTTTGCCACAGTAGTTAATACAAAATTCTGAAGTATCCCAACTTGAAGCTTTACAGTCTATAAGTAAGTTAACTCTGAATTCTACCGTGTTCCTGCTAAAGAACACATGGGAAGAAATAAAGCATGACTGTAAAGGTGTGACATCTTCAGTTCTCATTTTCAGACACACCCAACTCTGAATCTTTCTCTTGTATGTTTAAGATAATGGTGATGCTTCAGAGGAGGCATTATTTGTGAGCCGTAGTTTTTACGACATTCACACAGCCTTGCATTGATTTCTTGTATCTCACTTCATTTTATGCTGGTGTAATGGAGGTCAGAAATACTGATTCCATTATCTAAAAATCCTCCAAACCCGTTCTGGAGTGGAAAATGGCTCCCGCTGATTTCTTTCCCATGAGGTTAATTGCTTCTGAACGCAGGTCCAAGAAATGAATACATGAAGGTAAAGCACCTCAAGGTAGCTGAATACTGTAGTATCTGCTCTGTTCAATGTACTGTTTATCACAGGCACTGAAGTGATGGGTTCCTCAGATGCTTTCTCTTGGTCAGTATCCCGCTGCAAGCTCACAGAGGGATGGCATAATGTAACCTGTCCCTACATGTGACTCGGATTGTAACAGGCTCCAGTACAGGGGTTACATAATACTCGATCTTTCTGGCAGATAAGTTTTTGTAGCAGCTTTGGAAATGCTGCGTTCCAGTAGCTGCTTTGCCAAGTTAGAGACTCAGTCGCTATGGCTTCAGATAATGAATCAGCTTGAATCCATCCCGTGCTTAACATTAAAAAATGCACACTGAAGGTTAGTGCTGTATTTCATGGAGTACTTTGTAGGTCCTGAGAATTTGTGGATTTTGGCTTCTTTGCTTAGTGGAAAGGTTTCTAGGTAAGTTAAGCACAAAGTCATTGCTGACTTCGGGTGCATGTCTTCTTGGTTAAGCTCTTGACTTTTTTTTTCCAAGGAACATTTGGAGAACAATGCAGTAGGGAATTGTACTGCTGGGATGGAAGAGGCCTCTTATGTGGATTATTATGCAAGAGTGTTTAATCGCATGCCCTGAAGCACTGTTTCTTCACAGACTATATTAATCTCCTCTACTTGCATCTACTGGGTCCTCCATTATGTAATTTAGTGACTGGCGGGGCTGCTGCATTAGTTAATTGTTAATAGACTGTCACTTTGGGTTTGTCCTTTGATGTTAAACTCTCCTCTTTCCTTTCCTTGCAGAGCTGATGGAGAGGTGAAACACTGTGTGATCTACAGCACTCCGAGAGGTTACGGGTTTGCAGAACCGTACAACCTGTACAGCACACTTAAGGATTTGGTTCTTCATTACCAGCAGACATCCCTTGTCCAACACAATGATTCCCTAAATGTCAGGCTTGCCTATCCTGTCTACGCACAGATGCCCCCCTCTCTCTGCAGGTAAATTTTGGGGAGGAGGAAAGCGTTGGCTATCTTGGATTCTTTTCTACGATTTTTATTAGAACTCGGAGGGCATTCTTTCTCCTTAGACTGCTTGTTTTGCACAAGAAGTGATTCTGTGAATGTGAATCAAAAAGAGGCCTAGCAGCAACAAGACGACAACTTGGGTGTAGGTGTCCTGGTGCTACCTTAAAAGCTCAGCTGTGCTTTTACACCAATACTTTTGTTTCCTTATGAGGGGAATAAACTCAACGCAACGCATACAAAAATACTGGAAGCAAAGCATCATCTTACGGAGAAAATTTTTTGCCAGGCACCTTCAGTGGAACTTCTAATTGGATTTTGTTTTCTCTTGTTCTAGTAGAGACAATTTGAATCCTCTACTCGAGGCATCAGTAATGTCTTTCAGTCTTAAACTCCCCAACGAACTAGGGGGAAACTCTACCACAGCAATTCTTCTCTGTTAATTTTAGCAGCTTCACTGCGATTCAGCCGGACTTCCAAAAGAGGGCTTGTCTTGAGGTAGCATGGAATTTGGTGAGAGAAGACCAAAGGAATTACGGGAAAGCTTCAGGTTTTTTGTTTAAATGGAAAAATGCTTGTAAAAGGAAAGTTGCTTTATTTTTTTTGCCAACAGTAACAAAGTTTTGGTTTCAATGGCACTACAGGTCTTCGCTTAAAGGAAACATAACCAAATTGAACATGCCAAAACTTTGTTCGTTGCTAGATTGAACACTTACAGGGGAGGTTGCATTAGCATCCACACATACTTTCTGCACCAAAACTTGAAACAAATAAAAGGAAAAGCTAAACATTGTGTGGCTTCAACACACTAAATTTGTCTGATCTGATGTAATTGCTCACTCTCCTCTTTCTTCACTCCCCCCTTCCTCCCATTCCTCGGCTTGGGATTCTGTTTTCAGTTTTTAATGATACTGTGCTTCAGAATGTAAACCAGAAGGAAGCTTGCACTCACCTGCTGCAGGTCTCTTGCTGAACAATGACAGACTCTTGTAAAGCTTGATCTTGGTACAGAAGAGGTCAGTGTAATCAAATGCTTCTGGATGGCTTATTGTACCAAATTTTTTGGTGAGGTGTAGTCACTCCCAGTTGTAGAGAGGTGAGCATGGTAATCATAGATCTGCTCCAATTTGTTCTTTGCAAGATGGGTTCTGAACTCTCACACCACTGCAGCCAAGCAAGACTTTACACTGGTATAATCTAAATTCCCTTGTAGTTATTTTGGACATGATGCAAAACACAGGAAGGGAAGAAAGCCATACTCCTTGATTATTGGATGTCTGGTACCATCCTTTGGCAAGGGCTGCTGTCAGATACTGGAGTGGGTAGTCCTGGGCTTCATCAACTACAGCAATCATCAAATAAATCCCCTCCCTGGAAAGTGTACAAAGCAGCTTATTTCCATTTCTTAAGCTTCTAAAATGAAAAAGAGCTAAGTTTGGCAAACTGAACCACTTGGCATCAAAGCACAACTGGCAAAGTAATTGTTCAGTGTGCAACCTTGAAAGTTACTTTTGTTCCCATTACTGGAAGCGTTTCCCTTGCAATGCACCCATTGTGCAGGACAGGAAGCAGACAGTCATGCAGGTCTGAGAATGCTGGAGACCCGTTTCTGACCCTGGGGCTGATTTCCTGTTCAAATGGCTTTTTTCTGTAATGCCTGGGCAGTAGTGCCAGGCTTGTTGATGTATAATGTTTACACTAGAAGTATTATTTTACTGAATGTCTTGAATTTGCAAGTAGGGAAGTGACAAGGCTGGAGCACTGACAGCCATTGCAGGAAGGGTAGTCTGGTTGCCTGGCATGCAACCAATGTTTTATTTTGCACTAATGACCCTGATGCATCCCAGGCACTTTCTAATCGGCCAGAGTGCAATCTTCAGGCAAAGAATTCTGTAGATGCCACTTTTCTCATTAAATGAAACACTTCAAAACTTAACCAAGACTGTGTGAGAGAAAAATAAAATCCGGATAAGTTGCTATGTCAAAAGTGAAACACATCTGCTAGTGTGTCCCTTCTCTCCTACTTCCCCAGGAAAAGGAAAAATGAGACATAGCCTTTGCTGTTAGTGGAAACCTTGAATGGATTCCTCGGTGGTATGTGGACATGGAATTCTTTTCTTTATAAAGAAACTTGCCCTACATTTTGGATAATTTGCAGTTCTAATCTGGTAGCTGTAAAGCTGTCATTCTCACACCTCTTGAGCATCTAGCATTCCCTTGATGCTGGGCTGAGACCAAATGCCCAATGAGGGAAATCAGTTCAAAGGCACAAATGATAGCCAGGTGCCTCATGCCTGTGGAGAAATCTGTGTGGGAGGAGTGTCTGATTGTTTTCACTGCCCTTGTGATCTCTCTGGACTCGCCTCTTACTGACAACGTTAACATTCAAGGCTGATGGGCCCCATATTTCTGATCCCCGATTTTGTGACAGAGATAACCTGGCTGAAGTGTTTCACCTCTGCCCTGTTTTCAGGTAGGGTTCAGTTTTGTTTTAAACAAGCGCAGATCTACTTCCAGGCTCATAAATCCTGGCACACCCTCGCAGTACTGACAGCAGCGGGGTAGCAGAGCGGGGCTGTCTGAAGTTTCCCTGTACAGGAATCTGACTGATCCTGTGAGGTCTTGGTCCGGGCTCCAGCCCTGGCTCTGCCAAGGTAAATACAATGTAATTCCATTAACGTCTGTGAAGGTAGCTTGGCTTTATCGTGGTGTGAGTGAGTTGAGATTCTTGGCCCTTTGCTCTCCGAGATCTTTTCGCTGATCACAGGTGATGTGCGAATGATGGACTCAGAGCCAATAAGCCATCTTGAAGCGTTCTTTGAAGTTCTGTTTTGCCCAGACCTTCAGATCAGGGCCATGGACAGAGTTAGACCACGGTCCTTGCGTTTGGCTCCATTATCCTGAGCAGTCTCCCTGAGGCTGTTTTGCCATTGTATCTCTGTGTTTGGTTTAGGCACCTGAAGTCCTGCAGCTGCTGCAGTCGTTCCCCTTTTTGCATCCATTTTGGACTCACAGAGCAAATGAAAATGGGTACAAAACCAACTGACACATGTAGCTGGTGTGATCCATGAGGCAAGGGCTTGGTCCTGCACCTCTCATTGTGCTTGACCTGATTTTGTTTGCTCAGTGTCATTAGACCTGTGAGAAAACCCACAGCTTCCAGGAGCTGTTCTACACTTGCATGGCTGAGAAATCAGCAATGGGCCTGAGAGGTGCAGGATTACACCCCAGGACGAAAAGCAGCTGTTAAGCCTAAAACAAATACAGGAAATACGAACATAAAGGCAAAACAAAGGAACTCAAGTTCTTTTAAAACAGTAAGATCTGAGAAGGTTTTAATTTTAAGAGTCAGAACGTCAGGAGGAAAGGGGGGAAATAGTCTCACTGTTGTAGCAGCCGTCTGGTGCCAGACTGCAGTTAGAGGAGCATTGATCTCATTGACCCATATTGTATTAAATATATATGTAGAGTTAAATAAATAACTTTTGCACAGTGTTAAATGGGGGGAGGAGGGGGGAGGGGGACGTTGAAACTCGAATATGCACAGTTACTTCTAATCTGTTTTGAAGTATATTTGCAGGGATTAGGGGTGATTCGGTATTTTATATTGGTATGGATGGAAATCAGGTCTGCTTCCACAGTTGCCATTGGCCCCATTGTGTCAGCCACGAGTGCCATATTTTTTGAAGTTAGTAAATTATAAACCTTTTCCCACTAGTTTCTTTATGGATTACATGTTATGTGAGCATGGGAAGAACGAACCTAGAAACAGAGGGATGTCCCAACAGATGCTTCACTAGTATGTGGAGCAGTAATATGTGATTGTTCACTTTCTGATTCTGGAGTGCTCTAGTTTTGTGGGTTGTGTTTTGGTTTTTATTTAATTCTTTTCAGCAGTGCATTTGAGTCACTGCTTTGCACCCTTGGTAGTTGCAATCTAGAGTTATATCCAGTACAGCCCTCTGTCTTATGCCAAAAATAAAATGCTCTTTCCACACTCATCTCTCTTGATGTGGCAGATGGTCAAGAAGTTTTCCATTTAATGTGATGGGCCTGATTCTCTTCTCGCTGACACCAGTGTTAGCAAGACTTCCACAACCAAAAGCCATTTCCAGGGAAAGATCTTATCTTTAATCACACCTGAATTCTAGTCACAGCAGGGCGAAAGTCAGTTTTTCCTTCACAAAGCCAGGCAACTGTAATGGGACTGTGGAAATGAATGTTGACACTTAGTGCTGTTTTAGTGAGGACAGGAGAAGGAGGAGGGTCTTGGTTGCCCCAAATCCTGGGCTCTCTGCGGGCTTAGGTGGCACCATGTCTGTAACTGAATGCTGTGGCTGTTTAAAACAGCAGAATTGCTATAGGAGTGTCACACTTTAAGTTTGGAAAAGCCCCTTATTTGGTACTTGAACAATCTCGCTTCTGTTTTTGAATGTCTGTTTATTTTTTATTTTTGTTACACTAACAGGGAATAAAAATCTGAAATGTTAGTGAGTCTTGTATGCTTGCTGCATTGTGCAGACATGAAACAGGTACTGCTTGTGGATCAGTAGGGGTAAGAGACAGGTTCAAAATGCAGTTTTACAAAGCGCTGTGATGGGTTGGGGGTTGTTTTGTTCAGGTCACGTTTAAAATCAAATTTTCTTATGTTTATTTTCCTTATGTTGATTTGCAACCTCTACTTTTGAAAGAGCAAAATCAAAATAAGATTCCCGAAGATGCTGTGAGGGGAGGGGGGTCAGGCTTGCTCAAGTTCAGCATTCAAAGCAAATAGCTTTAATGAAGAGGAAGGCTCAGCACCCTAAAGCATCCCTCTGGTTGTAGTTTGTTGAAGCAGGAGACAGACCATGAAGCAGGACCTCTGCCTGGAACCACAAAAATAAGAGGAGATGCCAGAGCAGACCCTTCCCTTTGGAATAATCAGCTATACTCTCCTTAAATGTGCATGCCAGGAGAGAGTTAGGGAATTAACATAAGTCCTTAAGGAGTTGCTCCCCTTTCTGTATTGGAAGGGAACTTGCATTGCTGATCCCTTTGCTTCCCTTGGCACAGTGTGTGCAGCAAGGAGAAGGGAACCAAGTCACCAGCCCAAATAAGCGCCGGCCTGTTCGCGGAGCGGCTCGACCGGTTAAGTACTGCGTGAGGAGCAGCTTTGGATGGGGTTACATGAAGTTTGTCCAACATTTTTGTGAATCTTGCATTCTGTGGGCAGAAATACTTTCCACCGAATGAGAAGGGAAAAAAAAAAAAAAGGAAAAAAAAATCTCTCTTGAAATCTTTTCAGTTCCTTCCTGTTTGTTCAAAGGGGCAGATCGGGAGCTTTAGCTTGTTAACTGTTTAGATGGTGGCAGTGCTTGAAGTGCTGGTCTTTGGGGCTGGCTCCATACAATTAATGCAGAATTTGCATATTTTAAATTGCTTATTGGCATAGACTCACCATATTTTATGAGTAGGCTCACCATTTGTCCTAAAGTTTGCCTTTAAAAAATGTAATACAAGCATCAGAGGCAATTAAAAAAAAAAAAAAAAGAGATGGGCCCTTATTGATACAAAAAAATGCTTCGTTGATCAACCTGTATTAGAGAAAGCAGCTTTAATTTGATGCCCCCCTCCACCACCTTCCCCTGGGATCACTTCTATGAGATCAGCATTGGCAAATGGGGGGGGGGAAGGGAAATTCCCTCTGTATTCAGCAACGCCGCACCCACGCACTTTCCAAGTGCTTGTAGCAAGAGGCTCGGGATCATTTGGAGAAAGTTATTACATCCAAAGACAGAAGGGGTCTCTAAGGGTGAATATCACCCCCCAGCACCAGTCTTGTCGCTTCATGGGGGTTGTAGGATGCTGGGGCCAGCCACGAGCTGCCCCCGGGTCTCTGTTGGCTGCCGGGGTGGGGCTCACGTTCAGTTGGCTGGGTTGGGGTTTTGGTCTGTTTTGTTTTTGTGAGTGACTTCTACATCCAGCAAAGATATGTTTGATGAAACCTGTTAATTTTGTATATCTGGCTGTTTATTGCACCATGGGATTGTAATGGTCTGCATCATCTGTGTGTGTGTGTGTGTGCGCGTGCGTGTGTGTATATGTACTGTATGTATATAGATATATGTAAAATATATTCACGTACACATGTATATGCATTAGCTGTAAGTGGCACTGCCCCTTAAAAATAAAACAAAATTCACTGTTAGCACATTCTGCCGCGTGTTCAGGCAGAATTGGGTTGGTTTTTGTCAAATGAAAAGGAGTTTATTGTGTTCATCTTGCATATGTGCTTCTGAAATGCTGAACTCTGGATTCCCTTGGGGGTTACTACTCTATTTGTAAACCGAATTGATTTGGGGTGTTACTTACCCTGGGACAAAGCATTCGACTTTGTCCCAAGAAAAGGTTTAGCAAAAGAAACCCCTCTTGCTCTCCTGCGAGATGCAGTGATCGTTTGCACGTTCCAGTCGCCCCTCAGTGCCCCCTGTCCAGAGCTGATGTGCAATGGGTGGTGTTGGTGCGTGTCCCTTTGTGAGTGGACTCTTTGTACAAGGTGTGGTTCAATGTAAAGCATGAGTGGGTGTTTGATCTTGTGTCGAGGGCTGAAATAACAGCACACTCCTTTGTACAACCTTTGCATCAATGTTTCTGCTTTTCTTTGACTTCTATTTTCTTTAAGGGAAACTGCATCTGTTAAGAACCTGCTTCTCCAGAAGCTATGGAATTATTTTGTTTTCCAGATGAATTCCAGCATGTAACTTTGGTACTCTTGTTTGTTATTTGTGTAAAATCTGTTCTTCTGTCGTTTATGGTGTAGTCGGGGAGGGGGGTGGGGGGAAGAAAAGAAAAAAAAAAGGAATTCATGTAGTTTAACTTTTAAAGAAAAGAAACAAACTGCTTCATAAGGAAACCAAGTGTATGTTAGTGTTTTCTGACAAGTCATCCTGTAGTTTCTAGCTCAGTAATGCAACACTGTACTTGTCACCAGGTGTGTTACAATTTTGCTGTACTTTCTTTTACTAGATGGTTGGGCTTTTAAATCCCAGACACTAAGCATCCTGGGCCTACTTGCTCTAGATCAAAAAAAAAAAAAAAATGCAATAAAAAAAATTGCAATAAAGCACATTGACATGTAATGTTTTAGAAGGATGTACTGACAGCTGTTTCTAATAAATTCAGAACTGCAGCGTGGTCGGGCTGTCGTGGTGTTAGCTGTGTCTGTCTCCCAGCCGAGGCCATGGGCATCATCTTCAACAGAGGCTTTAAAGAAAGACTTGCAGAGGTCTGATTTCCTCTCGGCTGGAGGGAAAGCCCCTCTCGGGGCTGGGACGAGGGAGGAATACACGTAGCACACGCGCGCTCCTTAATGGAGCCTTTCCTGCGTTCCTTTTGCAGCCCCTTCGCAGAGAGCGGGAGCCATCAGCAGTGTTCTTGCATGCCTGGCTGCTTCCCCTGCCATCAGGGAAAACCACGTTTGGTGATGCTGATCCCGGTGCTGGGGGCTGAGGGGTGGGGGCTGCAGCACTGAGCAGCCTTCCCAAAGACCCGGCTCGGCTGTATCCATTCGCCTGGATTTTGCAGGAGTTGGGGAAATCACTGTTCGCTTTCCGAATTCCTTCATGAGCACCAGGCACTGAATCCACTGAAAAATCAGTGAGTTTGGGGGTAATGCTGCTCCATCTTCTTTCATTCCAAGCACAGGTGATGGCAGGAGGGCAAACTGTGGGGGATGTTTTGCCCCTTAAACGTGGGGGTTGGTTGGGATGCCAGAGCAGCATCCTTGGAAAATTAGGGCAGGGGCAGTTGCTGTGTCTGTGCGGGGCTCAGTGTTTTTGCAGCCCCGTGAGTCGGCGTTTTCGCAGACTGCTGAGCAACATTTTTCCAGCCTCCTGAGTCAACCATTTAAAAAAATGCTGCATCAGCATTTCTCACACTGCCAAGTAAGCCTTTTCAGCTGCTGAGTCAGCATTCCCTCCATCACTCACGCCACAGGACCCTCCACCATCAGGCAGGGAGCACCCAAAAAAGCAGAAGAGTCCCTGATGGTGCAGGAGAGCATGGACCCTGAGGACTTGCTCAGGCATCTGTCATTTACACCCGGCAAGGAGCTCAGCCCATGTTACAGCACCTTGGGGTGCTCCTGCTCCCCTTGTCCTTCCTGGGAAGGGACACAATGCTGGAGGGATGCAGCCATTCAGAGGCATCACCCAGAGCATCAGGAGCCACATGGCTCCCAGTGGATGAGCCATGGGCACTCTGGGCTGATGACTACTGCATTGGCAGCACTGGGCACCCAAGTGGGAGGGGAGTGAAGGGAAAACATCAGCGAGAAACTGGGAGGACTGCAAGGGGCTCCTGGGGCCTGGCTTCTTTCTATTATTATTTAATTTATTTCCTTTTAATAAAGACTAATGAGGTAGAGTTGCAGGGAAGATGTAAGTCACTAATTGGCGAATCGTTTTTTAGGGCTTTGCCAGACAGTTTGTTGTGTTATGAAAACATTACAGCCGGGAGCCGAGGTAGGAAATTTCCAAGCGGCCGTGCTGACTGGATGGAAAGAAAAACACCTCCCAGCTCAGATGTCTTCTCAGAGAAAGGGCAGATCCTGGGGATTTTTCCATCCTCAGCAACGCCGCAGAGCTTCCTGCAAGTCCCTTGGGTTCCCCCCTCCAGTCACATACAGGATCCTTCCTGGGGGCAGGCAATGGCACGGCACCCCCAGGCACAGCACCAAAGGGGGGGGCTGTGGAATGGATGGACAGACATCCCCAGGCTGCTTTCATGGGGTCTCTGTTCCCCCATGCTGTAGTGGGAGGTTTGCGCTCATGGGAAAAAAATCTGGGGGGCAAACCCCAAACATCTCAAAGACCCCATCCTCCCCCAGCCAAAATGACTTGATGTAAGGGATCAGAGTTTAGTTTGAAAGCCAGAGGCTTGTTGCAGCAACCAAGGTCCTCCACTTCTCCTCTTCAGTTTCAGCTCTCAAAATAGAGTTATTTTAGTCTAATAGTTTAGTTTAATAGACACCGTGTTGCTGGGCAGCAGGAGCAACACAACCAGCAGCTGTAGCTCTGAGTACCACGGTCATGAATAACGGGCAGGGCAGTGAGATGGGCTGCACAGTGCCTGGAGCTGCCCAAAAACCATGAGGGACAGGATTGCCTGTCCCCTCTGGCCCACTCCAACATGCACAGCCAGTGCATGGGATCCATCAGGCACCTCTGCCATGAAGGAAGCACCTGAGCATGGAAATGCAGCTGGGGCAGCTGCTTCTCACACCAGTCCCACCATGTTTGAGTCAGGGTGGGTGCAAAGGTGCCCAAGACGGAGGGTGCAACCTGAATCCCCTGGGAACAGGACCCTCCCCAAGGATGCACAACCTGGCCCCAGGGAGATATGAGGAGAAAGAGGGAGCATTTGCCCCAGCCATGGGCCACAATTCCCCCCAGTGAGACACGAGATGCAGCATTTCTCTCCTTGGAGCATCAAATCCAAGCTTGGAGCAGTGAACGGCAGCTTTCAAGCAAACTGGTGGATTAGGGTTGGCCACAGACCCAGAATCCCCATTTCATGGGAAATGTCATCAGCTCACTTGTCGGGTTTCATCCAAGTTGGAGCAAAATGTTAATGTACAAAATCTGACTCTGGACAATACTTCCAAGGGGAAAAAAACACCTCACATCAATTTTGGTTCAGCTGGCACAGTCCCTCAGCAGCACTAGCAGCACTAGCAATCCATGCACCCAGGGGGGTTTGAAGGACAGAGGCTTCACCATGACCAGCATAAACCACTCCCTGGCTACTATTTTCTCCAGACTTTCTCCTGGCTACTATTTTCATCAAATCTCTTCTTTCTGATGGCAAATCTTTCGCCCTGAGGAAACAAATTGGCTCTGTGGAGAAGGAATGGGTAGGGGACAAGATGCCAGGGCACCCTCTGCATGATGACTCTGTGCTCCCTGGGCCAGAGAACATGCTGGAGCAGGGGAGAAAAGGCTCCAGAGCACCAGCTGGGCTGCTGCCCACTCTCCTGTCTCCAAACCCATCCTTGGTGGTGGTGGCTCCTGGGAAACATCTTGGCCACTGCCCAATCGCTCCAGTGCATTGCAGGGCAAAACCACTGCAGATTCCCCTGGGCTCCTGCTGCCCTCTGCACAACCATCTGCCCAGAGCCCCTCCCTTCCCCATTCCCTACCAGACCCAAGCCACAGGGCAGAGCCTTGACCTCTCCCTCCAAGTGAGAGGACGCTGCTCTTCATGCCCAGCTGCCTCAGCCTCCCAGCCCTGATGCAAACCAGAGCAACCCAGGGGCTGGCTCCCAGAAGAGGGATTAGGAGCAGGAAGAGGAGCATGAGCTGTCTCAGGGCCTCAGGGGCAAGCAAAGGCATGTCTCATGATCTTGGGCAGACTGGAATGCTAGGAGGGAGGGGGCCAGGATGTGTCCCTCCCTCCCAAAAACCTCTCCCTGGGCTCCTGTGTGGGAGAGATCCTGGTTTTTTGGGCTGCTGTCAGAGGTCTGTGCCCGGGAGAGGCTCTCACTAGCCACAAGCCTGCTTCGTGCCACAAGCCTGCTTCAAGCAGAACTGTCACTGAAACATTCCCCAAACTTTTTCCCTTTGCTCACACTTTCAAGGGAAGGGGCAGGAAGGGTGCACTGAGAGCAGAGCCAGCCCGCCCTGGGCAGGTGCTGTGCACGCTCCCAGAGCCGCTCTGCCAAAGGAAACACAAACATCCTACCCAAAGAAAGCACTTTTCATCGGCAACACAGGTTCCCATTTTTGCACAGGGCTGGTCTGTTCCGAGCAGTTTTCCCCACCGCTCCACCGGGCTGAGCAAGAGCCCGGCCGAGCTTTCCGGACTGGGCTTTGGCCAGAGCCGCCCTTCCTGCCCCATGTTAGATCCACCAAAACCAGTCAACGTGACCACGTCCGGCACCTGGAGAGGATTTAGGCTGGCCTGATGTGAGACACCCTGGAGTTAAAGGGGCTTAGTCAGCCTCAGAGTCCCTCCCACACTTGGGGTGGCAGCTGGGGGTAGTAAATCTTGGGATGTGGCACTTGGGGTTGTAGGACCCTGGAGATTTGAGACCTAGAGGTTGTGGGACTCTCCTTCTCCTTACTTCTGGCAAGTGGAATTTTGGCCAAACCTGACTGTCTCTAGCCCTGAAAAGGCGAGCACCCCCCATAACCTAGAAAGAGCTGTTGGAGGGAAATTCCAGTGTCATGGAGTGATGCAGCTTATGAAATAGTCCAGGACAACATAAGTAGGTTGTTAAAAAAAAAAAAAAAAAAAAAAAAGAGAGAAAGAGAAGGGGGGAAAAAAGGGTAAGTGTTTCTTTGGCCTAAAGTTTGGGAAGACCTGAGGAGGAGACAGGAATCAGAGCAGAAAGAGGGAGTGAGAAGGAACACAAGGGCACTTGGACGCACATCACTCATGGAATAAATAGCTCCGGGTATTTTATACCTGCCCTCCGTGGCAGGCGGGGAAAGGAGCAGCCGGGGCTCCTCATCCTGCTCCTCCGCGCCCATCAAAGCGCTGCCGCCGCGGCAGAGCCGGCGGTGCCCCTGGCAGGGCTGCCCTCCGAGGATGGAGCTCAGCCCGAGCTCAGCCCGCCCGGCCGCCGGCGGGAGCAAAGTCCGCGGGGGCAAACGCAGGGCCGGCACTCCAGGAACAAAGCGGCCTTTCACGGCAGCGGCTTGGCCAAAGGAGCCGGGGAATATTCCTGTCCAAGGGCTTCCAAACGGCTCCCAGCTTTGATCCCGGGCACAGGGTGGGTTGTTGGCGTTTTTTCTTTCCTTCTCTGTGTTGATCTTATTTTTTTTTTTCCTTCCTACTTCAAGGCATAATTTTTGTGAGTGTCTATAATTTCTAAGTGAAATTTCTTGCTGCTCCAGGACGAAAAACCTTCTGCTGGGAGCAAGGTGCAGGCACTGCATGGCCCTTTCCCCTATCATGTCTTTCCCCCATGGAGCGAAGCTTCAGCTGCCATTTCTGCCAGGAATTTTGGGTGCAGCACCAGAGTGTATGACCCCTACCACCCCTCTGAGGCCACAGCACTCCTCTTTTGTACCCAGGTGTCCTCCCAAAGAGAGAAGCCCCTCCTCCCAGGCCCACTAGAGGTGCAGGTGCCCATCATTATCATTTTTGACTCAGAGGCTGGTTTCTGAACATGTCTGATAAATCCCAGCCTCACTCAGTGGGGGAAATCGAAATAGCTCCACAGTTGTGCACTTTCTTTCCCAAACCATGCCCTTTCCAGGGGACCTGAGGGCTTGCACACTCAGGTGGCCTTTCAGGCCTCTCAGGTGGTGAGGACAAACATCCTCCTCCTGACCAGCTCCCACACCTGCTGGCTTCCAACTGGTTCATCTGGCACTCGTCTAAAATCTGCTCCCCCTTCCTAAATGCAGAGGGAGGGGGATGCACCAACCCACCCCCACCAGCTGAAGCCGTGCCAAGTGCAGGGCTCCCCCCTCCTGCAGCACAGGGAATGGTTCCCCACAGACCCATACACCCACACGGTGTGGGGCACACCTGACACCCCTGGCAAGGCAGGCCAAGCCTCCCCTGCCCACTGCCCACATCCCAAAGATTTTTAGGCAGCTGGAAACACAGCTTCACTGCTGCCAGCCTCCAGTGCAGGGATGGGAGGAGACATGGAATGGAGAAATGGAGTCAGCCCCGAGAGGTCACCGCTGCCCTGTGAGCTGGCGGCCAAGGGTTTAAAGCCACCCCCCTCCTTTTCCTCCTTTTCCTCCTTCTCCTCCTCCTCCTGGTCCCGCCAGCCGCCTTCTGACGGATGTTGCCTTTGGACCGGACCCTCTCGCAGCCCAGCTGCCGAAAAAATGCTGCGGTGAGCCCCGAGCGCCCGTGGGCCATCTGGAATCCATCACTGTCTGTGCACAGGGACACCGGCCAAACCCTGCTCCTGCCTGCTGCCGGCACCACTTGGCTTTCCAGGGGAGCACCTGCGGGTGCCAAGGGGTCTCCCCACTTCCCAGGACTGGCATCCACATGGAGACCCCGCTGTGCCGCCAGCAGTGGCTGGGAACGGGAGCAGCCACCCCACAACCCCATGGGAACCCCAAACCACAGTGGCTGATGGGGGCCAGCCCCATGCTGGGGGAATGCTGCTTTTCTTTTTTCCCCCTGCCAAGTTATGGGTTGGTATCTCCAGAGTATGGAGGGGCCACGGAGGATGCTCCTTGCCAGCCCTGATGTGCTGGGCCATGCAGCAGGGCTGCAGGTGCCACAGGGCATTTTCTGGCCCTTCCACTGCATTCCCAGAAATCCCTTCAGCCCTCTCCATGAGACTCAACACCGTTTGGGGCTCATCCCCCTCTCCATGAGCAGCAAATGCCCCATCAGGCAAACAGACCCCAAAGGAGCATCATCCCCCTGTTTCCATGGGTGCAGCATCTGCCCAAAATGTCACTGGTGTTCATCCCTTGGGCTATCTGCACATCAGGATAAGCCACTCCTGGAGCTCCACCAGCGCCTGGCCAGAGCACCCCTGCAGGTCTGTGGCAGTTCTGATGGAGCTCCAGCCTCATTCCCCAGAGAGGAGAAATTGGGGAAGGATGGGCTGGTTGCCCTGAATCTGGGATGTGACCGCACACACGTGTGCCTGCCTTTCCCCTGTGCAGGAAGGCCCCAGCAGGCAGGCAGAAAAAGGAATGCCAGCCCAGCCTCAACTGCAATCTCACAGCAGATTAAACTGCCAAACCCCAGAGACCCCCCAAAATTCAAATTCTGTCTCCCAATCAACTGATCTCATTCCTGTTCCAGCACCTGCTCCTCCACCACAAGGACAGAGAAGCAGGGCTGGAACGTGTGCATCCCACGAGCAGGAGAGGTTTTCCTGGGTGCTGGGTGGGAGATTTAACAAAAAACAGAAAGTCTTACAGCACTGGCTGTATGAGCAGCACTGGCCTGACTCCTGCAGCTGGAGATTTTCCTGGGGAAAAGTGAGGCCTTCATCCAGCTGCAAAACAGATGGGTGGGCTGCCCAGGCATCACTGCGCAGGCAGGGCAGGGGCTCAGCTGCTCCATGGCTCTGGTCCACCAGCATCCCCTTGCATTTGGAGGCTGACATCCCCAGAAAGAGTTTTCCATCTTGTAACAGCATCTGCACCCCCATAGGTTTCTTCTGGATGTTGTTGCATCCAGCTGAAAGGTTTGGGAACAAGGCGGGGGCGGGCGGGGAATTCCTCTTAGCCCAAAGTACTTAATGGCTAAAGCAACCGGGAAAGTCAGCACATGGAAATGCAAGGGCTGAGGAGACAGGGAGGGGTAAAAGGACCTGCTTTCCTCCTCATCCTCTTACCATCCTCATCTTATTAGCAGTGAGAGGGAATGTGGGCAGTGGTGGGGAGCAGTGTGGCCCCCCTGCCCCAGACGAGCATCCCCCACTGCTACGGGAATGTGCATCCCTGAGGAGCCCCATGGACAAATCCGAGGGTACCAGCAGGGTTAAGGAGCACCCTAATTAATGACAGCTCCAAAATTAACAAGCTGGCCCCACCATCCACATCAACTTCTACAAAGTCAGGTGATGGCAGGAGGGAGGTAACAGGAGCCCATTTGCTTGTAAGATCACAGGGAAGTGGCCCAGGGTGGCAGAGCAGCGAGCTGGGGCTGGAAACTTTTAAAATCCCACTTTAATCTTCTCCTTTTCGTCTCCAGCAAAGTAGCTGTGGCCGTCAGAGGATGAGGATGGGGAGGAAATGCCGCCCTGTTTGCAGAAGGTGCCTGTGCTGCCTCAGTCTGTTTTTCTTGGGGACTGATTGAAACTGTTCAAAGATCCTCAGCACAGCCAGCGGGGTGGAGAGCAGGAGTCAGGGCCAGGGAATGCCGGCCCCAGTGAGGTCCCACTTCAGGTGTCAGCCTGTAAAGCCAAAAATCACAGCTGAGGGTCAGGGAAAGGCACTGCCCTGGCACCAGTGCTGAGAGGGAGCGGGTTCGAGGGATGCAGGAGCATGGGAAGAAGTCCCAGCACCAGCTCAGCTCCAAGCTGTCAGAACAGTGCTGCATGTGGATGGCAATTCCTGGGAACTGCCTCCTCCCAGGAATGCTGTTCCTGCAATTTTAAGTCATGAACCCCTGCAACATCCATCTTTTCAGGGTCCTGGATCCATCCCTCACTCTTCCGTGTTGGAGGCGAAGGCAGAGCCCAAGGGCCTGCTTCATTCCCCAGCCAGCAGTTCCAGGGGAGCCACCTGCATCCAGCAGAGTTTTAGGAGGGTCCACTGCACAGTGCCCATAGGGACAGCACTGCTAAAGAGAAACTGAGACAGGAAACAGGAGAAGATGTGCAACCCCCTGGGTTGTGCCTGAGGTGTCAGGATCCGGCCCCAGAAATGCCACGTGCTCAGGAGCCCAGTGAGGGGACAGCTGCTGCAGAAAAGAGCCAGCTTAGGGGGTTGGCTTCTGGCTCAGTCCCAGGGACTCAGGCTGGGAGATTAAAGGCAGTGAGCTGGGCTCATTTATCAGGGAATGCAACCTTCTGCTGCCAGTGATCTGGGAGGGCAGCACCTTTCCCAGAGACCTTCTCCTCCAGGATTAATAGAGGTTGCCAGAGCAAAGCTCAGACTTATTCCTAGACCAGCAAGACCCATGTCCTCACTTACAGCAGCAGGGGTGGCTTGGTCATACACTCTAAAACAACCCAAGGGAAAACCTGCTGGGATGCTGTCCCACAGTGTGCTGCTTACAGAGCCTCCCAGAAGCCAGTTTTGGGGCAAATCCAGCCTTTTATTAAAGAGGAAGAGCCAACTGCTGACCAGAGAGGAATCTGCAGCCACCAGGCCCACGGGTTTAGCCCATCCTCCCCTGCATCCCTCCCTGCTGGAACCCAGCGCCCTTGCACAGGGGCAAACCAGAAATGTTTATTTATATGCCTGTATTAGAAATAGAAGAAGATGCTAAAACCAGCAGCCATGGTGCAACTCCAACTTTCAAGCAGTTCCCCCTTGAAGGACCTCAGAGCCCAATGAAGCTGTAACGAGTTAAATATTGTCTGACTCAATGCCTCGGGTGAGCGCCAGGGAGAGCCAGGGATGCTCCCAATGAGATGTGGGGGAGGAGGGCACTCTCCCAGCCTGACCCTCGTGAGTTCAGTGGCAGCCCTGCACACCGGAGCTCTCCAAGCAGTGACATGGGAGAGCACCCCGCTTCTAGAGAGGTTCCCACCCCATGGCACCCCCACCCCCGGCACACAGCACCCCGTGGGATGCTCCCGCCTCACCGCTGACCCTCCTCACGCCGATTTAACCCCCGTGTCACGCTGCCCTCCCACGCCAGGCCATCCCTGGAAGCCTCCTGCCACGCCGAGGTCGAGGGCAGGGTCAGCAGGAATGAGCCACCAGCAGTGATGCTCCGTGCCCAAGCTCAGGGAAGGCTCTTCAGGGGAGCCCTGTGACGCGGGCACAGCTTAGTGGGATTAGTGGGCAGACGGACGTGACTGCGAGGCAGTCGCCTGGTGCTAATTAAAGAAGGGATATATTTAGGCACCCGGTTATCCCCTGCATTTCACTTATTTTTAGCTCCCAGGCTGCCAAGCCGGGGTGGCACATGGGGAAGGGCACGGACGCAGGGCAGGATGGATCCATCCCCTGCCAGTGGCTGGACGGGTGGAAGGGAGGTCACGGCCTCATGTCCTGGCCAGCACTGAGCCCCTGTGGGAAGAAAACCTCTGTCCACACTGGCTGCAAAGGAGGAAAAAGCTTTATTTTTTCCCCAAAAGGGTGGGAAAATGAGTTTCAGGGAGCAGTAGGAGCAGCCCTGCTCAGCCCCTGCCCCAGGTCCATCCACAAGCCTTTGCCACGACCCTGACCCCCATATTCAAGGCTGAAAAGGGCCCTTTTTGGCATCACCCAGCAAAAAGCACAGCTGTGCCCAGGGAAGAGCAGCTCCCCCATCCTCAGAGACACATTCTTTCACAGTGGCACTGGCCTGGCAGCAATGCTACTGGTCCCCATCCCTTGTGTTGCTCCCAAGCTGTCCCTCAGCACAAAAAGGAGTGTGTTCCTGGCACATGGCTGAGCCCTGTCCATGTGGGCCATCATCAGGTGTGGAGCTTCCTCGGGTCTTAAATACACTGAAGAGAGTGGAGAAACAGCAGGTAGAACAGAGCCCAGCATCCCCCCTCCAGCCCTCCTGGGCCAGGACAGCCCATTAGTCCCATTCATTTCCCTCTTTGCTTCATTCCCACAAGCACTCTGGAGTTTTATACTTTGGGGTTTAGCTTTTCCTCCCCCTTTCCAGTGTGAAATATTGATCAGGTCACTGCTAAGCTTACCTCCCCCCACCTCCCAAAGCCTCCTGGCTGCCATGCTTCCCTGGTGGAGCAAAGGGTGGGATGGGGAAGTAAATGTAAATTAACGACCCAGGGTGTTGAAACCCAGCCGAAAGTCAGGCTGCTCTAAGAAGGTTTCGCAGCAGGGAAGGTTTGGTTTGAGGGCATTTTTGGAGCCCAACAGCATGCAGAGGTGGCCAAATTCCCTCCTTCAGTGGCCCATCAGGTAAAGCCTCTCCCAGAGCAGTAAGGCTGGGCAGTTTGGACTGTGACTCAATACATTCGAGCTGGCAAAAACATCCCAAGTTTATTTATTTATTTGAATCCTTTTGACTCCAGGAGCAGGTGTCCTGCACCCTCCTGACTGCAGGGAGTAGCAGGGCCATGTGGGGCCATGGGCTCCCATCACCCGGGCTGCAGCTCGCCCCGGTTCCCTGCTGCCCATCAGAATTAGGCAGCCCGTTTGAGCGGGTTTACGATAATCATCAAATAACTCGTTCATTGACAGCGTGTCAGGCTGAGAAGACTGACTGAGCCCTCGTTTGCTGATTGCTAATTAGCTTAACATTCCTAATCCCTCATTAGTGACTATGAAGTAAGCTCTGAAATATGAGGTCAGCCCTAATCAGCGTTTAAAATATAAAGCTCACTAGCAAGTGATGGAGGCGGGAGAGGGGGTGGCTGCAGGCCAGCCCTGAGGGTTTCCATGGTCAGAGGGAATGAGGCTGCACAGGGCAGAGCCGGATATGAAGGGTTAAGCCCTGTGGAGCCGCAGACATCTGCACATCCCCCCAGATCTCAGCCCCTGCACTCAGTTCACATCCTTGATGCACATGAGGCACAGGCAGCAACATGTCGGGTGCAATGCACGCATGAGGTGCCCCAGGTTCCTGTCTGGTCCCTGGTGCATCCAACAGCAATTCCAGCTGCTGCTTCTATTCAGGGCAGGCTGTCAACAGTGGGGGACCAAGCACCCGTGCAGATTGCTTTGGCTTTCTCCATTGTTCCCCTCTTCGAAATTCCAGGTTAACTGCAGGCAGCCTATCTGTTGGCATCGGGACTTTGCCTGGAGACTCACTCACACCCTCTGATCCTGGGGGAAGGAGTCAAATATCAGTGTTGGCAGGGGCGCTGAAGCGTGCTGGGTTGCCCACGTGCATGCCACCATTTGAGAGGAAAATGGCCCTTATTTGTTGTGGCTTATTCCTTTGGAAGAATAAACTGCTGCCGACTAAGAGTAATTTATTCCTAGCCAGGGGAACCTCTGTAGGAGGGCTGTGGACGTTAAACTTAACCCTAATTAAACTCCAGCTAGTAAGTCTTTAAAAAGGAAGGGGGAAAAAAAAGTACGTTTCCATGAAGACGTAATTTGAAAATCCCTTGCTGCCACATCCCTGCTCGCCCCAACAGGAAGGACCAAGAAGACGATGCTCTGGACTTGGGCTGCAGGGCACAGCCAGCTCCTGCTCCAAGCCAGGTCCCTGCACGGCGGCCGAGGCAGGGAGCCTTTGCCGTGCCAGACAGGCCGTTTTGTTCAACGCTGCAGGAGAGGCAGCAGTGTCCTTTCAGAGCGCTCCCGTCCCCGCGGGCCGTGCGGTCCCTCCCCGCGTGGGCAGGAGCATCTCTCGTCCCCGGGCCGGCGTCAGCGATGACGCCCAGCGACGCGGCGAGCGGCTGCCGGCGGGGGCTCCGCAAATCTCCCGCGGACGGAGCTCTGCCTCGCCCCCGATTTCTGCTCGGCAGCTCCTCCGGAGCACGGAGACATGGGATATTTTGAGCATCCTTGGCAGCGGCGAATGAGGATGAGTCCAATCCCCCCCAGACATGAATGTCTCCCCAGCGCTATTTCCAAGGACAGGAATAGCCTCTGAAGGCTTTTCCACGTGGAGAGGGCACACCTGCAAATGTTACAAGCAAAGGGCTGTTTCTGGAAAGGTTTTGGGAGGTGCATCATGAGGGCAGCCTAAATAAGTGGGTGCACAAGGGGGCACCTGCTGCCTCATGCCATTTGGCTGATCCAAGCCAATCCATACCGGTGCCACCAGCAGCCCCTGCCCTTCGGATTTTATTGTGCACCCAATTCCTACACCCTTCAGACACGGTATTTAGTTGTGGGCAGTCACATCATCTTGCTCAGCCAAATTTCATGCCTTACATGTTTTTACTCCTTTAATAAGAACCGAGAATCAGGACCCTGCGTTGGCAGGGACACGGCACACTATATACTTATGGACTTGGTGGAGGATGGCAAATTTTGGGCTTGAGTTTCAGAGTGGGAAGCTTTGGCTTACCCACACACCGGGCCTTTGGAGCAGAAAATCCCAAAGAGCCTGGCAGAGTTACTGCAATACCCAGACGTTCCACGGGACATTTTGTGCCCCATCCAGCAGCCGGCTGAGGAGGCGAGTTGGAGGCACAGCCACTCCTGGCACTGAGGGAAAGTGAGGGGAAACCAAAACAAGAGACAGACACGAGTTTGGATTTATGTAAAAAAAAAAAAAAAAAAATTATTTATTTTGGAGGAGGATTTGAACATCGACATGCAGGTACAACATGAATAAAAATTATTGCACCGCTATTATGTGGCAATTGTTCAAGTTTCTAAAAACACAGAAATTCCACACTTTCTCTTATCTAGCTAAGTGCTGAGTGACACGGCTTGGCAGAGCCCAGCGCAGGAGGTGCTCTCACAGCCACCTGGATATGGTAATCGAACACAACGTAAACACACACTTCTGTCAAATCTTCTACTAGAAGTACAGAATTATCCTTCACATCCAGTAAGAGAAAACCAGAGAAAGACTTAATCCTCCCCTCTTCAGAAGAAAAAGAAAAAAAAAAAATTTAAAAAAAAAAATACTCCAAATCACACCTTAATGCAAGTGTGGCAAACAAACCCACTGGTCACTCCTACCCCTTCCCCACAAGCGCTCTTTAGTACAGCAGCAGCCAAAGGCCTCTGACATTCGGACCAGGAGTGGCCGGAACAATGCTAAAGTCTAATATTTACAATAAATATCATCCATTTCTCTTAGTTTGCAACAGTAAGAGACAAAGGGAAAAATAACACTGAAATGAGGCACGGGGCAGGGATGGGCCAGCTGGATGCAGGAGCAGAGAGGAGCTGCAGAGGCTGAACCAGCTATCCCTACATGGATGAGGAGCAGGAGACACATCCAAGCTGACAGAAGAGGGAAACAAAGCGGGAAAGCAGCATATTTGGATGGTGACACGCACGGCTCATTCACCAAACACACACCTCACGCTCGTGACTTCCACCTTCCACCTGCCTGACTCAGGGTTCCCTACGGAGGCCGAAGTCTGGGCTTGCCAAGAGCTTCCCTCGGACACTGCGGGTCTGAGTCGATGCTGGGAACACGCTCTCGCTCCTCACACACAGCTCTTCCAGCATCTTGTTCTTCCCCCATGCATTTTTCGAGTTTATTTGAGAAGGCATTGAAGGAATTTGTAGCAGAGCAAGGAGTAAAGTCTTGGCGTATCTACCTGGCTTATTATCAAAATTTAAAAGGCTTTTTTCCCAGACTTTCTGCTAAGGTGCGCCATATAAATTTGACAGAAGGTGGAACTGGGACGATGGGGCACCTGGCACATGGAGGGAAACTACAAGACTGACCAGGAGTAGGGGATACAGGGCTTCACTAGGATGCTTTCCTGGCAATGCTGTTTGGCTTTGGCTTCCAAAAAACCAGGGATTGTTAATTGCACTGTTCACTTCCTGTACCGTAGCTACAAAAGAGGCAAGGAAACACACACCTCACCTCTTCTCTGGCCAACGTAGGCAAAAGCAGCAAGAGCTGTGACATAGCAAGGGGCTTCACTCCTCTTTTTATGCCTAAGAAAGGAAGCACTTGCTGCCAAGGCAGGGAGTCAGCAGCTTACAGCTGGTACCATCCCATCCCTGCCAGAGTGGGATGAGCCAGGTTACCCAGCCTGGCTCATCCCGTGCTAACCTCCTAGGAGCAGTGGTTGGTTTTCCCCTTGGGTTTTCTAAACACAGAAGGAAACAGGGGACCTGCTACCCAGGGAACAGCCAGGTTGGACCATGTCCTTACACAACTCTGAGCTCCCTCCTTAATTTACACAGACACTTCCATCTCACCAAGGTCAGGTGCTCTCAGAGATCAGCCTGAGGCTTGTCTTTATAATTACCACAGACTCAGGATGCCAAATCCATTTTTCACTACTCCTGTCCATGCCATAACATCCTGCACTGTTTCTCAGCAATTTTTTAGTAGATCAACTCATCAGGGAGAAAACCAGCCAGGTAAGTACCAGATCCTGCCAAGTCTGTTCTTAACTTGCTATTGCTCCAAACCAGCACTGAATGATGCTCACCACCAAGAGCGCTTTGAGAGGATGGAGACACCCAGGACCCTGACCAGGCAGTGGAAATACTGTGGTTTATAATTGCAAACCAAGTGTATACGAGCAGCCTATGAATTCCAAGGAAAAAGAGCAGACAGACAGCACAGCAGGCTCTGCTCTCAACACCATCACAGCAAAGTTTATTAACGTGTTACCTGGGAGCACTGAGGCTTTGGTTAGTGTAGTAGCAACACCATACATGTTCACACAGACTCATGGAGTAAACACTCATTTAAACATGTTAAAGAAAAAAAGCCCAAATCAAACCAAACCTTGGTCCAGAAATGAAATTCAAGCAGCCAAAATCAAATATATAACGGGGGGAAGCAGCGGCTACACAGAAAGAAGCAGGGTGAGATTTCAGAGATTTTTTTTGTGAGCTGTGGATTAAATTGAAATCAAGTTGAGAGATATGGAGAAAATATATTCCTATATAAAAACATATTTGCATTTAGGGAAAACGAATCAAAACTTCAAGTTCAGAAAAAGCCAAGACACTGAAGGAAGCAGCAGCGTAAGGAAATCAGATCAACAGAGTGGGTTTTAGCTTGGAATACTGTTGCACAGTCATTCTGCTTCTAAGCCAGTGAGCAGGATACTACCCCTCATGGGTGATCTGCAGGGAGATACACTCAGACAAGACTAGAATACAAGCTGAGCACAATCTGGGACAAATGATGGGAGTGTTCATCGAGAGGAACTTTTAACTGGATGAAGAAATGGCTTACAGTGCTATAGGTATCACCACTCAACACATTTATTGGTGCATTATTATTGACCTAATCCTCAGCAAGGAGCACTGTTACCCAGAGTCGGTCACACTTAAAGCAAAGCCATGTCTAAACCTAAGAGCAAAGAGTAAGTTTCTAATGGAAAGCGACCTCAGCAGTGGCAATGATCTAGCTATCAAAGCTGAAATCTGAAAATATCACATGTGGTTTGAAGTCTGCTTGCAGCTTGTCCACAGAACTTGAGGAGTCCAAACTCTTCACGAGTTCGATTGTTTTTAAAACGGGCAGATTCAGAAAACCCAGCAAGTTTCCCAAGCCCCAATTCAGAAATGTTAAGGAACACCTTAAAATCCCTACCTACTTAGACTCACCAAGAGAAGGAAAAGTCTCCAAAGGCCGTTTATCATCGAGATAACTTTCCCCGAGACACACTGGAGAACACATGACTACAAATTTCTCTACTTTAAAACCAACCTACAGGCACCCCTTTCCTGGGGTCACTTACTCCAAGGCAGGGCAAGTTATGAATTGAAGCCAGAGAAAGGAAGATAAAACATCACTAAAATTTTAAAAACAGAGGGAAAAGTTGCCATGTGTCCTATAAAGGATAAGTAAAAACAATCCCCCAACAAGCCAGCTTATGGATTGGAGATTTCTCTTTCTGATAATTCCATTGAAAAATACTCTTACTTGTTTTCAAGAGAAGACAGGGATCTCTCCCTCTGTCCAGCCTCTCCAGCCAATTCCTTGTCTCCATATCCTCTAAGGACACAGGACCGTGGAGACACACAAAGAGGTCATACTTGCACCAAAGAGGGTCTGTAGTTTCAGAGTAACTTCTAGACAAGAGAGCAGTTTCTTATTCTTGTCAAAGGACATCAGATTGTAAAACTGAAGCAAAAACTTGATATTTTTGAATTTCAATGGAATTTCAAAGAGAATGCTGAAAAGCAGAAATTTGAAAACAAGCTGCCTTTTTTGTACTCAGAATTTTGAGGATCTCAAATAAATGCAGGATTAGAGGGAAGATCACACCAGGTCCTAAAATCAGGCAAAACAGAAGGTCTGGAAGGGGAAAAAAAAATAAAAATAAACAAACTGTTTCTTAAGCCCTGCTTTAAAGATACCCTGTTCTAAAGAGACCTCAAACAGCAAGCATTACTGTGTACAAAAATAGAATAGCAAGGATGAAAAAAACACAAAAAACAGTATGAAAAAAACCCTCCCAAAAATAGATGTACACAAGTTCTATTTTATATTAGTGTATATTACAAAATTCAAACATGCAGTCTCTATCTTGAATGCAGAATGCTCCAGTCCATGAGTACCAGTGATGCTGCTATGTTTTCTTTACAGCATCGTCATGTGACAGGGGAAAGTCTTGTATTTTTAACTGATTTCCAACCTCTTTGCTTTTTGCCTGTGCCAGAGTCCCTTCTTTACAGGGCCTCGTGCTGCCATCTGGCAGAGGAGAGGCTTTCAGCGCTGCTTGTCCAAGAGCATGAGACAGCTCTTTCGATGGAGTGATTTTGCAGCTACCTGCCAACGCTTCAGATGCTTTAGCACCGCAAGAAGTTGCCTCCTTTTTGACCACCACAGGACATGTTGCCTCCTTTTTGGCCACCACAGGACACGTTGCCTCCCAGGGCTTTGCTGAGTGTAAGGACTCTGAGCAGGACCCGCTCCTCGTGGTCAGACCGTCTGTGCTAGATAGTTTGGCTTTCTCTTGGCATTCTCCTACTTGTGAAATCTCCTGCCTTTTTTGTTTCAAATCTCTCTCTTCTTTACAGGAAGCACCCAAATCCTTTCTCTTTTCCACCTCTCCAGAACCAGACATACTGAGCTTCAACGGGCCTAACACGCTCTGAGCCAGGGGCACCAACTGAGACACGGAGAGTGCGCGTTCGATGGCTCCGGGGATGAGGAGTGTGGAGGATGCGGGTCCCGCTGGGCTCGTTTTCCTGGAGGTCAAAGCACTCTCTGCCTGGGATGAGTTGGGCTGCTGCTTTTCAGTACCAGGACTTCTTTGGGACATTTCGCTGGCGCTTCCAGGAGACAGGAATGAGGTGCTGTGCTGTTCTGCAGGCTGCAGCGTCTCCTTGTGACCCTTCTCGCCACGGTCTGGGGGACTCACCGAGACAGGAGTGCTCGTGTTTGCTGGGCACCACGAGGAAAGTGCCAGCAGAGGTTTGGAATCCTGTTTTTTCTGACTGCTTTCTGTTAGCACAGGGTCTTTCAGGTCAAGTTTACCACAGGAGGCCCCAGAAGAATCACTTTCTTCAAGTTCCAGGAGTTTGATAGACGGGTACCGTACATGTTCTGTACCATCTACTGTTTTTTGAGTACCTGTAGTTCTCCCTAGGTCTTTGATTGCTTCAGAAGAGCTGTCTTTTGGACCAAAACAGTCAAAAGTTTTGTTTTCTGGCAATTTATGTTCCTTTGCAGTTGTTTCTGATTTTAGGAATGGCTTTTCTGAATTAGCTAATTTTTCTGGAGAAGTTCTTGACAGGAGCTCTGATGGGGAAGGCTGCACACTGACTTGCAGAGGCTCTGAAACAGGCTTGGCCTGTTGAGTATTTCCCTTCTGCAAGTCTTCTGTACCTTTTGGATCTTCAGGTAGAAAAGCATCATCTTCAATACTATCCTTGCTTTCCAATTTAGATGAGAACTTATTATCCTCATTAAAAGAATCTGAGCCTTGGTCTCCACTGCCATGGGGCTTGTCCAGCCTTCTCCCATCCTGACTATCTTCTGAACCATCATCCGTTTCATCTTCAGAAGAATCCACTTCCCTGATGGCCTCTTGCTTTTGCAGAGACTCCCTCCTCTCCACCCTGTCCTGTCGGATGGCGCCCAACTTCCGTGAACCCGGCTTCTGCAGCATCCCTTTCTCTGCCAGCCCAAGTTTGCCACCTGTTGTCTCATTGGCAGATTCCTGCAAGCTCTGGAGACTGGGATCCCGCTGCAACATCTCCTTCTTAAATTCAGAGTGAGAGATATCCAAGCTGTGCTTACGTGAGGAGCCCAGCTTCTTCTCAGAGGAGGACAGCGAGGCAGCCAGCTTCTCGGCCGACTGCACTCTCTTCAGCAAAGGAGACCGAGGGGGCTCCGCGCTTTTGGGGCGAGAAATTTGTCTCACCAGTGGTGGAGAGGAGTGTAGTTTTACTGGGAAAGACTGAATAATACTGGAGCTGCCAACTGAGTGTCCTGGTAGAGGAGATGGGGAGCGCTGCGGTGATGTGGACTGTGGGGTTGGTGATGGAGTGTGAGCCAGTGGTGACAGAGGGATGTTTCCTGCAGATTTACGCCTTGGAGATCTGTACTGCCTTTGGAGCTTTGGTGCTAGTCCATGCAGAGAGCTGGGGCGGATGTGTCCAGAGCTGGCTGGAGAATTGGGAACACTGGAACTGGGAGAGCTGCTCTGGGAAGAATTGCCACCAACTTAAAAGAAAAAAAAAACAAAACAAATGAAAAAATACTAGACGATTAATATATATTTGGCCATTAAAACAAGTTATTGCAAGTAAGATATGAAAGTCAAGGCACAATGCCATGTTACTCCAAAGGCCAGCAGTAATATTGCAAGGTAACATTGCCAGGTTTCTGATGGAAATTCACATTATTAGCACCCAACACCAGAGCAGAGTAAGAAACACTCAGCTATCAGAACACTTTTCTGAAAAAAAAAAAACTTTGAGCAGACAAACCACGTGTTTCATTGCTATTCTCCAGATGTAAATCCTTTTATTCCAGCAGCTGATTCAATTTTCAAATATGACTCTGCGACGCTGTTTTGATTTCTTTTCTCTGAACATAGGAAATGTGTCAAACTGATATGAAAAGATTGCAACTTACAATACACATTTGCATCAAAGTGAAAGGATGCTCTAGTACAGCAAATGCATTCTTAAAAGGATGTATGGATTTTCATTTTTAAATGAATCAATGAACGAGAATACATCCATCCTTAAGGTAATCGAAATCACAGCTGTCATTTACTTCACAGAGACCTACTACCTGCTGCTGTGTATTTTATTTCCAAAATTAATCAATCAGCAAAAGTTTTCTCCAAGCTTTTTTTTCTGTTTGACTAGATTTTTTTGGCTTTGTTTGTTTTTGTTTGTTTTTTTTTTACCTGAGTGTACAGACTCGGGAGTGGATCTGTAGCTCTGGGTTGGTGAGCGAGGAGACAGGTTGTGAGTGGGAGAGCCAGGCACACTTTCTCCAGAGGACAGAGACCGGTTCAGTGACGATAAACTCCGGCTGGTGTGAAGTAACGATGCTTGTTTAGTGATCTTCCTCAACAGAGAACTCTTCTTCTTACTGTGGAAGAGCATTCAAATGGTGTTTACAAGCCCAAATGATTTATTTACCTTTATTAGCACATTTCAGTCAATTTTATGTCACAGTTACAGAGAAAAAAAAATAAATAAAAGAAAAACTAAAGGATGTCCCTGCTGATACACATTATCTGCAAATGGATTTGAGAAGATCCCTCTTACATTATCTTGGTTACCCTTTCCCTTTGACAGAGAAACATCAAAACGAACCTTTCCTGACCATCCTTTGTTTTGCTTTTCTTGTTCCTACGAGCCATCTTGGATTTGTAGCTGGCTTTTCGAGCTGGACCAACTTTGATGGACGTGTTCTCAAATGGTGTGGTGGAGATGGACACTTTATTTCCACTCTGTTAGATACAAGACACAGAGACATTGCTTAAAATGTGGTTATTTGAAGCAGATCTGCAGGCTAAGCAGGTAGGCTGCTAGTTCAGTGCTGCCTGCCATTTTGAAATCCTTTGTCAAACTCCATTTTTCCTCTCAGCATTTCCACCTACCATTTATTAAGGAATTGCTGAGAGAGAGCCCTCGTTAGTCAGGCTTTCACAAATGATTAGCTCAGACCCCAGCTGGTAGGTAAAGCTTCCCAGGGCAGACAGAACACAGCATCTGACCTCTCCCATTGAGATCCCAAATGACTCAATTTAATACTTGTAATACTTGGAAACTTGAACAAAGTGATATTCTGTCACCAATCCTATTCCCAGTGCTCTGACTGATGGCAGATGTGAACATATCAGGCATCTATCATGATGAATCTGCAACACAGAGCATGGCTTGTCTCATTCATCTTAAAAAAAAAATAATCCTGATTGCTCCTCTATTTGCAATCCCAAACTCTTCTGTCTCTTAGAATAGTCCAGAACTTTAGGGTTTTTCCTCTGTAAATGGATTCTGCTCAGAGGAGGTATCAAACACAAGACTAACCATTACAAAGCTGCTCTTAAGTACCATCAGGTGCTGTGTACACACTTGTATTTCAGATAATGCCAATTACCTACCTATGGCATATGAAACAAGCTGGCTCACATTTTCAAAAATGTGACAGTGCTGAGCTCCCTACCTTCAGAATCAGCTCCACCACTTCCGTGTGCACCAGCCCATGGACTGGCTCCCCGTTGACGTGGGTTATCAGATCCCCTTCCCGCAGACCCGCCTCGTTCGCCGGGCCACCTTCCTCCACGTGCTGGCAACGAGAAGGGGATGACTGATTTGAGAAGGGGAACGAGCAAGATTGCTGGCCCAGATCAGACTCAAAGCCCACCCATCCATCTCACCTCCTGCTGCAGCCAGTGCCAGCTGCTTCAAGGAAGTGTGAGAGAAACCACTGACTGGCACAGCCGAGCACAAAACCCTGTGCTCTTCCACTCCTCCCCCAGCATCCTGCAAGTCTTCCCCTGATCCAAGGCAGACAGGATGGTTAAGCTGATCAAGAGACCAGCTCTTCCCAAAGCAGAAGGCTTAACACACTTTAAAAAGTTTTTAGCACTTACAAATGTTAACTAGATACTCTAGATTTACAGACAAACATTCAATCTTTTTCAATTTCTTTGCCATCCCAAATCCAGCATCCTTCCATGTACATGCTGGAATCCAAGGTGGCCAACAGATTTTTAACAAAGACTCTGTGCCATGTGTTTAAGGTGCCTATATTGCATCTCTTGCTAAACAGAGTTTCTTTTTCCACTTTCCATCCTTTATTAACCTATCCAACACCAGATCTTTTCCCCTGTGAACACACTGTCTTTCCCCTGTTGCTGATCAGAAAGGTAAACCTCCTTCACCATGAGGAGACAGATGTGCTGGAGAATGCAGCAACTCTCCCTCTAGCCAGAAAAGACTCCAAATTAATATCTTGGTAAACTCAGCATTTTTCAAGGAAAGCAAGAGAGGGGCAAGGGAAAAAAAATGCAGCCTCAGGTTATATCTCTAGGCAAGAATGAGTGTTAAAAAATGACCAAAGCGTATGAAGTCCAAATTGTCTGATGAATACAGAAATACAAGGAACAGAATGGGCCACTTTTACCCTTACTGCATTCTCCCTAACTACACAATCCTAACAACACTGCTTCGGGGAATGGATCATTCCAAGAAGTCATCTATGTTAATAAAAAAGGAACACAGAGATCAAGTACCAGAAGTAATGGGAGGGAAGCGATACAGCCATGGAAACCAGACCTTTTAGCACAGCTCACAACTAAGCCAAGAGCTAAATCCCATGGCAATCAGCATAGCAGCAGTGATGCTTTAAGGCTTGTAATCAATTCCAAGCGACTGCTTGGAAAACCCCAGCAGACTGAACCGATCAGAAGCAGGTTATAATCACTAGCACGAGCCTGAATAAATTAGGCACAACGGGCCCTCATGCCACAACCCCCAATAAAGAGAAAGAGGTATGTACACAGAAACATGCTTTAAAGTATGTGCTGCAGGTGAAAGGTGGTGGATTCATGTAACCAGGGAAAAAAGAAGGAAAGAAAGGTTGCTGTGGTTCTGTGATGGGCTTGAAAACTCCTACAGGAAAACCCAAAACGCCGTTATTTTTTCATTTATTTACAAAGGGTTTCCCCCACCCCAAAAGGACAACTTCGGGTGTGAATAAGGAGAGGGAAAACAGAGTGGCAAAATACAATTTACAAAGCTAAATCCCACAACCTTGGCTAGACGCACTTCTGGCCCCAAGGGTACTCTTTTCAGAAAAGCAGAGACATACCCAGACCATGTGATGCACAGTGTAGATATCACTGTCACCCATATAGACGCGAATGGCGCGGAGAGTGAAACCGTATTTCTTTCCAGCCCGATGGATGATGATTGGTGGTTTCAGGTTTGCGATAGCAGGAGAAAAGTCGCGGCTGGGTGAGGAGTCCCTCGAAGATGGGTTGGAGGATAGAGAATGAGGTGACATTGGGCTGGCCAATGGAGAACACGTGTGGTGATCTACAGTGATGACACAAAGGTGGGCAAAAATTAGGAAACCAGGCCTCCGAAAGAGAGAAAATTCTTGTTAGAGAACAGCTAAGAAACCATCTCTCCCAATGCTCTTAAAAGCTTGTGGTTTCTTCACCAGAGCTGGGTTTGTCTGCAGCTTCATCTCATTCATGCTTCATAATATAAAAATGGGCAGAGCTTTCAAAAAGGCACATTTGGAGATATATATTTAATACAGCAGCACTGCTCAAACAGGATTATGGTTGGGTCACAGTGTTTATTACTTCTCTTGCTGGGATTTACAACCCACCATAAGCATTTGCCATAGGCAAAACCTCAGAACACTCTGTTTCCAGGTTATGACATAATATCCTCCAACAAAAGATCAGACATCTCTAGATCTTGGTGCAAGTTACACACTGGTGCTGAGATAAATCCAAATCAGTTTGTATTAACATTAAAAAAAAAATCAATAGACAATCAGACAACAACTACTAGACAGTTTTGGCAGTGTTTTAAATTCACAGGGGCAAGAATATTTAACCCTAAAAAATTAGCAACTGCAGGGACTTTGCTGCTGAAAAACAACATCACAAGTGTATTTTAGAGTGAGTTTCCCAAACGAACAGCTGTGGGCTGAACCATCAGATAAACTATCTGACTCTGCTTGCTGCTGGAACAACATCCACATTTTAAAATACAAAGCAAATACAAAACTCTCATTTTAAAGTGAAGCTGGTCAACATCAGTAAAATAAACCCAAAGAGCAGGAATATTAAATGCAGCTGTAGAAGGGTAATCTCTAATCCATTAAGAAACACCTGCTGAATCGCCCAGCACATATTTACCTGGCAGATGAGAGCAGCTCTGGAGGAACCTTTGCTGGGTGATTAAATACACATTTTAGAGATTTTCACGAGGGAGTTTGTAGTTTGCAAAGCAACCGATGCCTAAACCACAAGAAATGTGATGTGCATCACCACGAGGGTGCCAAGAGCAGGTGCATCCCTGCCTCCAGCTCTCTGGCTGAGAGAGGCATGTTCTGCCAGCAGGTTCTGCTCAGTTGGCCCACTATTCCCTGTTCCCATCTAGGCAGGAACAGGTACAGCCCTGGAAATACAGCATGGTCTTATCCTCTGGAAAGAGGGACAAAGTCCCTGTGGGGCGAGCCTCCTCCTGCTGAACCAGTCTGTTGTAGCTCAGTATGATTAAGCTGTTCTCTAGGAGTTACCACCTGGCTTTGGGAATTGTAAAGGTCTGGCTCTGCTTGTAGACAGAGCCAGGCCAACAATGTAAGTGGTTCAGCTTTGACTCAGTGAGTTATTTACACTATTCAACTCTTGAACACTCAATCTCAAATAGGTTATCTGGAGTTTCTGATACCTCCCAGTGCATGCACCAGAAATGCACCAAACACATTTTGTTCCTGCCATAGTTTGCATGTGACACCCCCCCCCAAAAATAGTACCTTGAGGGTTAAAATCATTCTGTGTCCATATACCTCCTTGCTGCAGCAAGCACCAAGAGACCAGCTCGGAGCCAATTTAAACAAAACCAGGGAAATAACAGGGCCCAGCTGCCATTTGCAGAAGCTGCAGTCAGACCACACACACAACACTCCTGTCTGTGGCACAGCAGTGCTCATCAACCTGCGAGCAGTAAAAGTTAGATCTCTCCCCTCCAGCCAGGCAAGGCATTATTCCAGGAGAGCGAAGGGGGAGGATCTGTCTGCAGACCTTTTGTTTAGTGCTTGCAGATTCTGACAATGCCTCACTCAAGGCATTTCTTACCTGAGGGAATCAGGAGAGACAAGGCAGTAGCGGATGCTGATTTAATCACTTTATTGACAGGTCTCGAGGTACGTTTCTCCCCTGATTCCCCAGAGAGCAACCTGTGTCGTGCCCGCCGCACTGCCAAATCGCTGATGGCTTTTGGAGTGGTAAAGTCTGGGCCTTCATTGCTATTACTGCGAGCTCGTGGATCAGAGAAATCTGCAGTGCTCCCAGCTACAGTTTAAATTAAAACAGATTAGAACCACAGGGAATTCCTAACAGTCTATTCCCCTACAGGCAAAATACATTAAATCAAAGTCATGTTTACATGAAGTCCAAGAGTAAATTTTCCTAAGAAGAAACCCCAGGGCTTGAATTTTTATTTACAGAAATGGTGTTATTCCAAACACAGAAAATTAGCGGCTTCTATTCTGTGGAAAAGCTCGCTAATGAAATCACATTGCTCAGTGGCAGTTCCATGAATCCTAAAGCTGTGGTGCAGTTCCACATGCCATTTCAATGGGATCGTTCACAGATGAAAACAGGTTTATGGAAAGTGCTCCATTTTTACAACCAGCAAGAACTGTCAATCTTTAAGTTAAAACTGCCTGTAATATAAAAGCCAGGTTTTACTGGAGCTGCACATAAAAAATCCAGTCTAAAAGAACACTAAGGTACTAAAGTCAGGGAGAGTAAAAATGTGGATTGCAAAGACAATCTTAATTTGCCCCCTTCTGTGCACCATTGCAATTTAGTCTGCTATAATTATACAGAAAATGCAAAGTAATCTTGAAGATCAGACCAGGCATGTAACAAGAGCAGATGCAGAGGGCTGAGGTGCTGTGCTCAAGTCCAGTGTCTCAGTCCCCCATGTGATATACCTTAAAGGAGCACGGTGAAAATACAGTAATTAGAATTAACAAGGTGCTTAGAAATGAAAGTGGTGAGCATCACAGCAAGTCCACAAGGGAAATTAATCATTCTGTCTTCAAAAGCAAATTTTAAGCAGCGTGCAATAAATAAAGCCTAAGGGCCACATCTTGAACAATGAGGACAGAACAAAACATTGATCATCGTTATTTAAGTGGGCACCACTGCTCTGCATACTAAGTAAAGCAGGAAGTACCACGAAAATAAAAATTCAGAGCAGCATTCCCACAGACCTCAGTGCCAGATGCCTGTTCAACATTTAACAACTACAGAGTTTCAAATCAGGCTCCCAGACAATGAAGAACCCGGATTCGGAGGCCGCGTGTGAAAAGGTGCCATGTACATTAGAGGAGTACTCCGAGACAGTAACAGGAATCAAACTCCTTTCAAGCCTCTGACTTGGGGACACCAAAGCAATGGTATCCCTGAATCCCATGCACTAGATTAAAGACTGCTCTGATGTATTAAGATCAGGGGAGCAGGATGCCCAGGGGAGCTCCACGTTTGCCTACTTCAACTTGTAGATACTCGAATTAGCAACGAAAGTGTTCTTGCCATTTTTAATAGCATGTTTCTAGGCTCTTAGTATGACATTAAGAACCTAAGGTTCCACTTATGGCACCTATGGCACCTAAGTATGAAGTAGCTTACTCCTTTTACTCCTGCACGTTTTCTCCTGGGCTTAGTGGAGAACGTGACAGCAGCACCAGGCCTCTTTTGGGAGAATGGGCCATAGAGGGGAATGAAACAATTCTGAATTTCACAGACTGGATTGCAGAAGAATAATGAGATGTGGGGATCTTTGGCTTTACTCTGGAGCAAATTTCCTCCAAGGATTTCCACCTTCTGCTGTCAATCCACCACATCTTCCCAGTCTCCTCCACCTTGTCCATTCTTGCTGCCACTTTGAGTCCTTGCTCAGTATCCCTTCCTTCTCCATCCCCAAGGCAACTGCTTTGCCTGCTTGCTCCTACTTTCTCCCAGCAACTTATTTTCTTACCTAGTTAGTCCTTGTTATTCAACACTACAATCTAATCCTTTCCTTAAATATGCCTTCTCTCTCAAATATTATCTTGCCAACCTTCTATTCATCTTCCCCACCCTCTTCCATTAGTCCAAACTTCCCTTTTTTTTCTCCTCACTACTTCCCAGCAGTTCCCAGCTCTGGCCTCCTCTGTTGACAGGAACAGGCAACTCCATTCCCTGCCCTTCCTGTGCCCTGAAAGGGACAGGAGCTGGGGACACTCCAGCACCCCAGTCCTGCACTACCATAGGCCAGGGCACCATCACAGGGAAGGTCCAGCTCAGCCCAGTGCTGAAGAACAGTCCTAGGACAGTAAAAGTTCCTGAGAAGTCAAACACTGACTTCTAAGATTCACTCTACTAAATTTAGGCTGCACTCTTCTAAGCCTCCAACTGACTGAATTTTGGCATATTTGGCTGTGACAGAAAGTTGCATGTCCCTGACACAAGCCCCACTTCCCCAGCGTATTTCAAGTCTCGTCTCTAAACTCTTGGGATGAATAAAACCATATAAAGCAGGGATCTGTTGGTATGGCTGACCCCCCATGTTCTCCAGCTCCAACTCAGCAGTGATCTGTTCTGACTAATGCTTAAATTAATGCTGCCTCAGGTAGGCACCCAGTGGCTGTAAGTAGGCATAGATCATATGGGTCTCAAGCATGAGAAGACTTAAATCAATTTGAAGTGACAGGACTGAAATCTAAGATTTTGGAGAGATGAAACCACTTCTATTATTTCGAAGGCAAGCACATCCACAGAACTGCACTAAAATAACCACTCAGCATGAGACAGTCACATCACCCGACACCCAGACCCAGTTTTACAGAGTTAACCTCTGCAAGCTGACACAGCCTTCTTGGGTACCACCATCACACCGAGCACGTACCTGTCAGTGTCGAGGCGCTGCTGGCGGCCGTGGAGGGCGTGGCGGGTCCGGCATCACCTTCCAGCGGCAGCTCGTGCTCCACAGGCTGTTCTGGAATGGGCACCGGCAGCCCCTCCCGCGACTGCACGGTGGATAAGAGCATCCCCTCGGACTGCGGCCTCTTGAGGGCGGCTCCCTCGTCCTCGGCGGAGATGGCAAAGCGGGGCATGTCGAGGAGCCCCGAGCAGCGGCGCCGCACCGTCAGGGGCGGGCTGGAGTCGCTCTCCGTGTGCGAGGACTCGGACATGGACAAGCGCTTACGCAATCTAAGAGAAGAACCAAGACGGAGCCCCCCCGGTTAAACCAGGGGGATAACGAACCTTCACACACCCAAAGCCAATTTAAGGGGAAGTGAGGTAACCAAGCTTCACCACGGGGACTTAAAACAACAAAAAGCTTGGGGCATCACATGAGTTTAGATTTCCAATATATTCCATTGTTAAGCTTCTAAGAAACGAAGGAATAAAACCAAAGAAAAATACAGTACAATGAACATGATACTATAAAATATAAATATTATAAATATTTTATAAATATTTTATATTTATAAAATATTGAAGTGACAGGATTGAAATCTAAGATTTTGGAGAGATAAATATTTTATATTTATAAAATATTATATAAAACATTATATATTATAAATATTAGAAAAATACAATAATTTTATATTTATAAAATATTATAAAAACATTGTATATTATAAATATTAGAAAAATACAATAATACAATATTATAAAAATATTATTAATATTATTATAATTGTATTATGATTATATATTATAAAATCACATTATAAAACGCAAATCATCATCCATGCTCCTTTTGGAATTAGGTGAATTTTTCTTTCAAAGTTGCTGTAAATTTGAAGCCAGGAAGGCCTGATGCAAGATGAAGTGCACCTCAGTCAAGAGTGTAATCTATAAAATGTTTTTGTTTTTAATGGAGTCACACAGACTAGGTCACTGCCACACTTTATGCTCTTTCCAATGCCAAATGTTAGTGTAAAAGCTTTACACTTTAAAAGCAAAAAAATGAGAGATATCCCATTTTTAAGGTAAATTGACAATTATTTCAGTAATGCTAGAAACAAGGTCAGCATTCAAATTCTGGGTATTCATATATTTTACTGACTTTTTTTATTAGAGCACAAGATTTTTGGAGCATATTCTGAACTTTTGAAACTTTGAACTTTCCTAATGGTTTCTCTACTTTGTAACAAATGGTAAAAGTCTGGCAATACCAGACTTTGGATTAATTTAAGAAAAAAACTGATGTGGGTACCTCTCTGATGTAAGTGGTCTTTCCACAAAGGAAACCTGTACTTAAGGTTAGAACACCTTTAAATTCATTAAAAGTATTTGCTATAAATTCAGAAGATGTTAGCACTTAACTAGATACATTTAAGGACTGTATCACTTCCACACATTCATTTTTAGCTATTCTATTCCAGGCTTCTCCTGTGAAAATACAACATATCCACCTAAGAGTGGTCATAGGAATTTTTGGCACAGGTTGGCCTTTCTTTAGATGCTGTGAGAAACCAGAAGACTTAGTTCTACAGGACTTACATTTCAGGAGACCCAATCACCCAGCTGCGGTCTCGGCTCTTCAGGCCACCAAGGCTGTCCAGTCTGTCGTCCTTCTCTTCGCTCAGGCTCCGTTTAGTTGGTGGTGGAGTCTTCCTCTCCTCGTGGATGGACAGACGTTCCATGCTGCTGTACACCTGTGCATAGGAAAAGATCCCTCTGTACAGGGAAAACAAACCCACAAGGCCTTTTCTGATCAAGGGGCAAAAATCTCTTCTCAAAATGGAAGGTGCTCTCTGAAAGCATGAACTTGGTAACGTTCTTTGACCAAATAACACAGTGCAGATGTGACATGCTCGAGGTGTGCCAGGGAGAAAAGGCAAAATGCAAGCCTCAGGAGCATTAAACATGCTTTTCTACAATAGCACCCAACGTCTCTCCTCTGAAAACACAATAGAAATACTAAAACTTTTGGAAATTACTTGATTTTTTTTGTTTTGTTTTAATGATTCTCAAATCTAAGAGGAACTACTGCTGAAAAGACAGCTCCAAAACTCTTGAGGGCTGGCATCTGGATCTTGAAATCTTACAATACAAATTCACTTCAGTGATAGGCATCATGCTCATGACCCCATTTCATTATCATCAGTCTATCAGCATTGCCCCAAGCTTATTTCAGAACAAAAAAGTTCTGCCCTCCTCAAGGAATGTACTATAAGGCTGACAGCTTAATGAAAGTGCCTTTCTTGGTTTTACAGCCGTCTTTAAATAATTAAATGATTAAGCAAAAAAAATCCATCCTTTTAAAACTACACTTGACTGTGGACCTAATTTACATAAGAAGAGATTAATGAAAATAATGTTATTAAAAATTCAGAGCATCAACAAGATAACTATTAATAAATCATATGGCTGAATTGTCAGACAAGAATTTCAAAATATAATGAGCCTTTTATGCCTCCCACATTACAAATGCTGTATAATTTTCCAGGTCTTAAAAAAAATTCATTAAAAGTGAACTTTTTCTCTTTGTGGCAAAAACACTGAACCCTAAAGAAAAGCTTCAGTCTAACAAATGAATAATACTCATGGTGAGAAAAGGTAGATGAAAGAAACCCCTACGTACTCATAAGAACTTTTTCAAAACACCAGCTAATCCTCAGGTCCAATTCTAAACATACTTTTGATGATGCAAATCAGGAGCAACTCCATAAAATTAAGAGTAACTGTTATTTAAACCACTGTAGCCTGGTTGAGGACAAAGAAGAACAAACTAGTCCTTAAAAACTTACTTCAGTAGTGGAAAAACTGGAGGAACTGTCATGAAAAAATGAAATATCTTTCAGAGCTCCTAAGTAAAATTCCTACTCCCATCTCACTAAGAGGGAAATACAACTCATAGCCTTAAAACAGCATTTCTTCTCCCTTCTCCCCCTCCCAGACATACTGTGTTTTATCCAAGCTAACAGTGGAGTTGTACTATTTTAAAATGTCTGTAATTACAATTTTTTATTTCAGAACACCTGAGTATGAATGAGAGGCCTGTACAGCCCTGAATCCAGAACGTGTGGTTACAAGGGACCTCCTCAGGGCTTCCTGCCCATTTCCCCACCTCAGAGCAGAACTCACTCTCTTCTAACACCCGACCGATGTTTCCCCAACTTGTTCTTAAAAATCACCAGAGATGGAAACTCTACAAATTCCCCAGGCAACGTGTGCCAGCACTTAGTTATTGTTCAGTATCGGAAGCTTTTTCTTACCATTTACCCTATACCTCATTTGCACCCATCATTTCATATCAGTTCTGGGTAGAACAGGAAGACTGATGTACTCCTTTCCTTCCAGCAGTTATGTATGGTTAGGTTTTGTGTTTTAGATCTCAGGTCATTCTTGTTGCTTTCCTCTGGACTCCCTTTTACTGGTCCATGCTTATTTTTAAGAACATTGCCCAGAACAGGCCAGAAAACCCCAGCTATGGCCTTCCTACTGCTAAACCCAGTATGGAAACTGCCTTTTCCTTCAATAATTTGGCACATGTAACTCATGAGGCACTATATGCCCAGAACCTGCTCTTTGAAATAGTCACCCTGCCTTTTGTTTCTCAGGCTGTATTTTGAGACAATGAACAGCAGTAGAGATGTAAACTTCACCCTTGTTCTTACCCCCTTTGATTTTAAATCATTATTCCAAATGTCAGAATCCATTTTCATCCCAATACCATCTTGTCACCTACTGGAAGACCCTTTCAGAATGACACTGTTCAAAGCAAATAAGCTTTGGATACTCCCTGTGCCAGCATCCAAGTCATTAGTAAATCAAACTGTATCAGAAGCAGAAGAGACCTCTGCAGTACCCTGCGTATTGTTGAAACATTAGGAAATACAAATGTCATTCTCCAATTACTCTGGTACTCACCTTCTAATAGGCCTCCAACTACCACAGAATAAACACCACACAGGTTTTCTCTTTCCTCAGGGAATACATGCTGTGCAATTCCACATACTACCCATATGATTAAAATCTACTCCACACAAAGCAACGGAACCGTGTTCCTCTCTAGATTTTTTCCTTTCATCAAGTCAGCACGCTCCTACCTTACTGAACCTCGGTGAGCATGAGGAGAACTGCCGAATTTCCACGTGATCATCATCATTAGTGTCCTCCTCTTCCTCCGAATCCAGGTGTTGGTACCGTTCTGAACGGGCTGGGAAGCAGACACGGCACGTTGCGTCAGTGCAGGGAGTGTTGATAACTCACACCTCAAGCATTCCTACTGGTCTACTTAAGGAACTTCAAATGTTCATACACCACAAAGGGTATTTTCCTTAATACTGAAACATACCCAGCCAGTTTTGCTCATCCTGTGCAATTACCAGTGAATATCTCCTTGGCACTGAATTTATCTTATACCATCAGTTGTATTACATTCTGAAAGCAGCTGATACTCAGAAGCTGCCTCGTCCTGCAGACCCTTCATAGGAGGGATATTTCTTCCCTACAGCAAACAATCATATAGAAGGACACATGGAAACAATTCACTGTGCCACTTTCCAATAAACAGCTTTTTGATTGTACAAAGTCTGTCCTGCATACATACATACGAGCCCACTTTAAAAAATAAAAATATTTACCCCCAAAAAATATTTCCTCTTCTCCCTCCTACAACTAGAAAAAGGATTAGATTTTGTGAAAGAAAATGGGCAAGCAGCCAATATGCAAAGCTATTTTTAATGCAAAAATCTAAACTGCCTCCAAAGAGATTTTGTGCTTTGAGATTTGCAGCACTGGATTTCTAAGCCAGCCACACCGGATTTTGTAGGGTGGGCGTTAATAAGTTTGGCTACAGAAAGCTGATAGCTACACTGAGCCAAATCTGAGGCAACATATCAGCCAGAAAGCTACTTTTATAAATTCTAAATTTTTTTGCATTAGGGTTCATAACAGCAACACCAATTCTTATCAGTGTCTTTGTGAGATATTTCCTGACGTGAGAATTCCAGCCTTTATAAAGGACTCACATCAAAGTCACCCCAACAACCTGCTGAGCATTCCTGGGCACATGGAGGGTTTACCATCATTCCCTATTTGACAGACCAGTGATTTGCAGCCCTGAACACAACGTGGTGCTTTTACCCACCAGCATCTGCTCATGGCTGCTCTACTGGGCCTCTCCCAGTTGTTGGCCCAAATCTGAGTGGACCAGAGCTCAAGTTTCCATGTCCAGTAAGTCCAGTTAGTGGTGGGAACACCCCACCACCTTGGTTTCTACCTATATGTTGTACCAGTACAACCTCAACAGGTGTAAAACCCACCTTTGCCCCCTCTGCACAGCTTGACTCAAATTGGTCTCTGCAGCAACCACACAGAGATGTCTCAATCCTTCTCTCTCTCCCATCCTACCTCTCCATCCAACCCCTTACCTAAAAGCCCCTTCCCCAAACTGGAAGAGCACTGTCTAAATGGGATCACTGTTCTTGCAGAGTGGCTGCAGGCAGGCTGCTCCCTCCTTCCCTTTTCCCCCAGCAAAGTGCAGGAGCTGAGCAAAAATGTGCTTCATACAAACTCAACCAGTCTCATGGCCCAAGGATGGAAGAGATTCCATTGAAGTAGAGCAGAAATCTCCATAGCTCAGGGAACTGAAATAGCCCAGTATCATCCTGTTCTGCAGATGGAGTAGGGAAAAGATCCCCTGTCCCAGTGACAAGTCCAAACCCTCTCCACCTGCTCAGCTCCTCCAGTCAAATGAGAAAACCTAGGGAGCAGAGGCTCTGGGAACAGAGAGATCTCCATCCCTCCCATGACACTCCTCCCTTCTCTCCCAAGAGCACTGACTCTGTCTGCTGCTTATCTTGAAATACCAGGAATCTGACACAGCACTGATACCATGGCAGTTCCCAGACATTTATACACACCAGACAGACACTTCACTTCATATCACATTAGAGTTAATAATACTAAAGTGATATACTTGCAGTGAAAATAATTTAAAATACTTTAATTCTCTTAAGAATTTTTCCCTACATACTTGTCTTCAAGGTTTAGGGTTTGTTTTGGGTTTTTTTAAAAACATTTTTTGGCTGAAAACAGGTCACTAGGGAAAGATCATATTGCTCAAAAACTCAAGGAATTTGGATTTACCAAATGCTTTGGAAGAAATGTAATAAACCCAGCATGACAACGGCAGCACCTCTCCCCACAGGGCCATGGCTGGCAGGACTACAGGCACCAGTGAAAGGCCAACTGACTTCAGCAGCAACATTTTTTCATTTAAAATTAATTTTCCTTCAAAGAAACCTTACTTGGCATTCAACAGAAACTTTTTAAGGCAATTTCCATCAATGGTTTTATTCAATTTCTAACAATGACTTATCTCTAGCAATTTCAAAAATGAAATATGCACAAGAAATACGATGCCATTTAGGCTAAATCTTTAGTCTTACTGTCAAAATAGCTTGTGTCATCCTCAGATTCCAACTGTGGGATGAATTCAGCTTTCTGCCGAAGTAATCCATTCCAGTCCAAATCTTTAAAGAACCGATGCTGTTTCACTTCAAAGGCACTACCTGAAATAAGCACCTTTTATTGCAGAGTATTTCTTTCAGCATTTGCATAACATGAAAAACAAACCCTAAAAATATCAAGAGCCTAAGAGAATGTACTCGAGTACACTTAAGTCACGCATTTTCCAGGAATTTTGAGAAACAACTTATCCTTTTACCAAAGTGGTCATGCAGGATAAAATCTGAACAAGATTTCCTCCTTCCCACCTCCTTTTCCTGTTTAACAACAACACATGACTAAACTGGGTGGAAGACAGCATCTGCTATTTATATTCCACAGAAAGTTGGAAGACTTAGAATGATTAACATCTTAATTTAAAGTTTCCAAATTCTAAATCTCATCTTGTTCATAACTGAATACAGAGAGAAAACTCAGAGAGGTACTTAGCATATGAGTGACTCCACTGTTGTGAATAAACTCATTCATATGCTTAGAACAAGGCAAGGCCTTACAAATCTTCTTGAATTAGTATCTTTTTGTTATTAACCTCAGAAGCTTGGGTACCCAGAAGGAAAAACTAAAGACTGTCTACCAGTATGTGCATTTTTTTCCAAATGAAATTAATATTCATAAAAGATGTTACTGTCTTTTTTAAAAAGAGAAGAAAGAGCAGAGGAAAAGAGATAAAAGGTTTGCTGAGTGCCAGTGGCACTACAACACACCAAGTGAAACAGCAGCCTCAGCATTACAGGTATATAAGAAATCAAAGAAATCAGTCCATCAACTCATTTTATAAGGCAAGAAACTACATCTTTTCCATGACAGCAACATCTTTCAAGTACATGGATTTTAAGTAGAGAAGAACATGTGAAAACCATCTGATAGCATTATTAATTCATGATCTATTCATCACCCTTGTGTGCACGTGTGCTAAGTCTGCTGAATACATGTGCCTCTTGGAATTTCATATATATATATATATATGAAATATATATATATGGGGGATATATATATATGACATATATGTGGGGGGTGTATATATATGTGTGTATGTATATATATATATATATATGGGTTTTCTCCTTAAAGTCTAGTTTCAAATTGAAAATCCCAAATTAAATCAAACTAATCAAATCAATGAAAGACGAGCTGTGCTGTGAAGCCATAGCATTACACAGATTATTTTAAAACAAGGGTGTATCTAGAGATTATTTATGGTTATTTACTATGAGGAAACAAGAAGTGTTGGCTTGTAAAACTTTAAATCTGACCTTATAATACAGAAAGACTGACATACAGATCTGGCTTAGCCAAAAAGTTTATCAGACTTTGCTGTGTGTTTGGAGAACTCTACAGTACAGGCCCCTAGGAATGGGAAAGTTTTCATTTATTTTATTATACCCAGGAATCCACATCCATGGTGGGGATTAAGCCCCTAGTCAAAGAGAATTTCAAAGAAATCTGATTATACACTGCTCAAATGGAGATACACCCCTCAAGCCTATAATGGAACAGCACAAATCAGAGAAGTTATGTTGCCAAGCTGACAGTGCCCCTCTCGTTTCCCAAACTAGACAGCAATATCTGTCTGATTCATGAACATTTGACACTAATTCTCAGAGCTTCATCACACAAGATTCATTGAATCCAGTATAAACTGTGCCCCAGCTCTAGATGAGCATTTTTCAGCACTGGTGTGTGTGCATCACTGGCAAGGTAACTGCTTCTCCTGCTTCTGGCCACTTTCCTACACGCACAAGGATCGTACCTGTTCCCATTCTTTCCAGAGGATTTTGTCGGAGAAGCTTAGAAATGAGGTCCTGGGCATCTGGTGGCAGTGCATCATCACCTTCTGGCCAGGCAATTTCATCTAGGGACAAAAAGAGACTTGACATTTTCTACCAGCTTCCTGACTAATTTGAATAACCATTCACATCCCTCTAATGCAAAGTGCAGCGTTCAGAACTGCCCCAGGAGCGTAAATACCTTGAATTCAGCAGCTTGCATACTTAATATAATTCAGGCATTGACATTTTCCAAAATGCATAAAATTTAGCATCAGTTAAAGCTGCTGTCAATCCAAGCAGTGCTTGTGGAGAAAAAAAAAAAGCATTAAGGACTCTATTAATAAAGTATGAAATGGGACTTCCATGACAACCCATAAACAATGACAGTGACAATACTGTGGCTGTATCTCGTGCCCGCACATTCCACAGCTGTTATACTTGGAACAGAGAGAACAATTCACAGGTAATGATTTCATGCATCATATTTAGTTCTTTGCTGAAATTTGCTTTTTACAGAGGACATTTGCCAAGTGTGTTAAAAATTTACGGTTTCAGAAAGCATTTCCAGTAGGAAATGTTTTCACTGGCATATTCACTGAGTGAACACACGAAGCAATCATCACAAAGCAAGAAGGAGATAGGTTTTAAAAGCCACAAGACGTGAAGGTAACAAGTACAACAGCTTCAATGTATTGTACTCAGAATTTCCTTTTATTTCATTTATACAAAATTACTAATTGACTGGCTTTTGGACCTACAGAAACAATAATCAAAATCAGACTGAATTAGACCAGTTGGTGGCTGCTCCTTTCACATTCTCCATCAAAGAATGGAGAATGGAGAATGAACTTAAATAGAGAATTAACTTAAAGTTAAAAGACAGAACAGAAAAATCCTCAAATATTTTTCCTCAGTCCCATAAGGATTTGTATGACTCCCACACCATGCACAGTGACAGAACTATGTACCAAGATGTTAAGCAACTCATCAACTTCTCATAGCTGAAATCAGATGGATGCTACTTTGACCCAGAAAGTTAGAAATACTAAAAATTAAACCCCATT